>NC_080179.1:4262855-4562855 GCF_950295315.1 Erinaceus europaeus
CTGTTATGTGGTCTGGGAGGTGACACAGTGGATAAAGCATCAGACTCTCAAGCATGAGGTCCTGAGTTCAATCCCTGGCAGCACATGTACCAGAGTGAAGTCTGGTTCTTTCTCTTTCCTTCTGTCTTCTTGAAAAATAAATAAAATCTTAAAAAAAAAAAAAAAGTAGCCTGTTCTACTCAGTTCGATACCATCATATATATATTTTTTAATTATTTATTTTTTTTTACCAGAGCATAACCATTATGCTATCTACCCCTGCCCTGCTGGCTTAGTTCTAATTAAAGTCAAGTGAGTAACCTATTCATTGCACTGAATTGTCCAGGAAAGTAGTCTAATTGCCAGGCTAGTCATATTACTGAGGACATGCCTTATTTTGTGAGAGTTAAAAATAGATACAGATGTAATCAAGGGGAAAATGGGTACAGGTGCAATCAAGAAATTGCTGGCATAGTTCAGAGACCAGACCCGATGGTGCTTAGGCACCAGAACAATAGAAAGGTTAAAAATTAACCAGACCTAGAGTAGGAGGAATGCTAACCTTCAGCTTCTAGAAGCCTGCTGCTTTCAGTAAGGTAAGATGTTTGTTTCTGATAAAACAAGACGTTGTTTTTTTTTTTTTATTTTTTTTATTACTTCTTTTTTTTATTTTTTTATTTATTTTTTATTTAAGAAAGGATTAATTAACAAAACCATAGGGTAGGAGGGGTTCAACTCCACACAATTCCCACCTCCCAATCTCCATATCCCACCCCCTCCCCTGATAGCTTTCCCATTCTCTATCCCTCTGGGAGCATGGACCCAGGGTCATTGTGGGTTGCAGAAGGTAGAAGGTCTGGCTTCTGTAATTGCTTCCTCGCTGAACATGGGCGTTGACTGGTCGGTCCATACTCCCAGTCTGCCTCTCTCTTTCCCTAGTAGGATGGGTCTCTGGGGAAGCTGAGCTCCAGGACACATTGGTGGGGTCTTCAATCCAGGGAAGTCTGGCCGGCATCCTGATGGCATCTGGAAGCTGGTGATGCAAACTCTAGTATACTTCTGCTTTCTTACTTTGGTGCCATACTCCAAACTCAGTCAATTTCTGCTTTGCGTTTCTACTTCTTTTTTTTTTTTTTTTACATGCATAACATTCCCCAGATTCCCATTTAGCAATACCACCCCACTATTTCATTCATCATTTTTCATGGACCTGTATTCTCCCCACCCACCCACCCACCCCAGAGTCTTTTACTTTGGTGTAATACTCCAATTCCATTTCAGGTTCGACTTGTGTTTTCTTTTCTAATCTTGTTTTTCAACTTCGGCCTGAGAGTGAGATCATCCCATATTCATCCTTCTGTTTCTGACTTATTTCACTCAACATGATTTTTTCAAGGTCCATCCAAGATCGGCTGAAGACGTTGTTTTTGTACCAAGATATGGTGTACGCCTCGAAGCCCTCCCCAGTCATTAGATTTCAGGTAAATGAGCCAAGTCCCAGAAACTGCAAATTATTGTGTGTAACCAATGCTGGCATCTGCTGTGACTAGTATAAAAAGATGCTAGTGGGGGCCGGGCGGTAGCACAGCGGGTTAAGTGCATGTGACGTGAAGCACAAGGACCCCAGCTCCCCACCTGCAGGGGAGTCACTTCACAGGCAGTGAAGCAGGTCTGCAGGTGTCTATTTTTCTCTCTTCCTCTCTGTCTTCCCATCCTCTCTCCATTTCTCTCTGTCCTATCCAACAACAACATCAATAACAACAACAATAGTAACTACAATAAGGGCAACAAAAGGGAAAATAAATACATAAATATATATTTTTTAAAAGATGCTTGTGACTGTGCTTAGGTGTTCAGTCCTTGGGTAGCTCCTGTGTGAGTCTTCCTTGGGCTGGACCCTCAGCTTCTCTTCTTCTAGGGTTTGCCCTTCTTCCGTAGCCAGTCAACAGCGTCAGGTTGAGCCTGATGTCAAGTTTCGAGACCTCCTTTGAATCTGGAGAGGTGGCAGTCGTTGACTCTGTGGGTCATAGTCTGTCTGGAGCCGCAGGGGCAGTTCGGGTCGTCTCTGGCTCCCCAGCGATGGAACATAGTGGCGCACCGGCCATGGCCTGTTCGATAGCTGAGTCGGCTTAAGTAAAATTCATACTCAACCACCTGACTTGGTGTGGAGTATTGTGATTTCTGTGTGGAGAATTCTGTCCCATTACAATTTCACACAGGAAGTTTTTCAGAAATGATTTCCTCATTCGTGTGCATACTGAGCAGTCCCTTTTTATTTATTTGTTGGTTATTGTTGTCCTCTTGTTTAATTTTTGCTTCAACTCCAGGATGACTTTATTGAGAGAGTGCTGATTCCAGGGTTGTCATCACAGATGGCTCATTCCCACATTTCCCCCAGATAGTTTGTCTGTACATTTCACCTTCTGAAAAATCGTCATCCTGTTCTACTGTTCAGTGTTTTGCTTCTGACTGTACCCATTACAAACTGAGACAAACTGAGGCCGACACAAGAAACAGGGGAAATTGAAGTATTTATTCACACAAACACATAGAATAGCCATTATTAGAAACTTACACAAGTACAGACACAGAACAGACATAGAACCCTGGGGCCTCAGGAGACCTGAGAGGTCCCTCCACCAAGCCCCGTTGTTTGGGAGAGAGACCCAGATGCCAGGAGCTCATCTCCTTTTAAAGGGAACAAGGGAACAGGAGTGGATGGCTTCAAGGGGGTCACATGAGTACATTCCTAGAATAAACGTTCCGAAATGACCAGGAAGTAAGCGGGCAGGCTGGTGGTAACCATCACGGCACAAAGGTTATAAGACAGATGGGTTTCAGTAACATTCTTAGTCAGAAATTCTCTGCTGTCCTAGGATAGGGAAAGGGGGAAATTCCTTCATGATCTAGTCCTCTGAAGATTTGCTCTTAATCACTAAAATCACCTAGCTTTCTATATGAGGGGATTTTTAATTGAATCAACTTGGAGGACTTATTCCTTTGGACTACCACAGGACTCTGATCTCCAGCCTCCCCTTAACACTCCTCCCTTCTTCCTTTGACAGACCACAGTTCACTGAGGACGCATCCTCTATTATTATTTTCTTTGTTTCTTTTTTTAAATATTTTTTCTTTTGTTTATTTAATTTATTTTTTTAGTTTTAACCAGAGCACTGTTCAGCTCTGGCATATGGTGGTGCGGGGGATTGAACCTGGGACTTTGGAGCCTTAAGCATGAGGGTCTGTTTCTATAACCATTATGCTATCTACCTTCCACCCTTTTAAAAATGTTTTTAAAAGATTTTTTAAATATTTATTTATTCCCTTTTTGTTGCCCTTGTTGTTTTATTGTTGCAATTCTTTTTGATGTCGTTGTTGTTGGATAGGACAGAGAGAAATGGAGAGAGGAGGGGAAGACAGAGAGGGGGAGAGAAAGACAGACACCTGCAGACCTGCTTCACTGCCTGTGAAGGGACTCCCCTGCAGGTGGGGAGCCGGGGTTCGAACCGGGATCCTTGTGCTGGTCCTTGCGCTTTGCACCACCCGCTGCGCTACCGCCCGACTCCCATTTGCTTTGTTTCTTAGACCTGATCTGTGAGTGAGATCAGTCACTTGATTTTTGTCCTGCTTTTTCTATCCGAGGCATAATAGAAAGTCCTAGTGGAGGAAGAAAAGAAAAAAAACATCTAAAGAGATCTGCGTACTGCTGTGCTCACAGCAGCACAATTTGCAACAGCCAAGACCTGGAAGCAACCCGGGTGTCCAACTACAGATGAGTGGCTGAGCCAGCTGTGGTCTGTGTACACCGTGGAACACTGCTCAGCTGTGAAGAATGGCTAAGTCACCCTCTGCCGTTCAGGCTGCATGGAGGTTGAAGAAACCATGTTAAGAGATAACCCAGGAAGAGAAGAGTGACGATGGGATGATCTCAGAGAAAGAACAGAAAGTGAAAACATGAAGTAGAATGCAGACTGGGTCTGGTGTCCTGCGCTGAAGTAAAGCACTCCAGGGAAGGGGAGTAGGGGCCGGGGTGCTGGTGCATGGTGATAAGAGAGGCTGGAGCTGGAAGTGTCTGCAGACGCGTGTTGTGGTGAGATGGGAATTTTACCCACATGCCTACAGCTGTACTGTGAACCATTACCCCCTCCCCAGAAAAGAAAACGAAAGAAAGGTCCTTGTAAATATAGGGGAGGGAAGGGAATTCCAAGAATATGTTTATTTTATTACCCTGGTTTTATTTTATTATATACATATTGCCTCCAGGGTTATTGCTGGGGCTCGGTGCCTGCACCACAAATCCACCGCTCCTGGAGGCTGCCTTTTGTTGCCCTTGTTTTATCGTTGTTGTGGTTATTGTTATTATTGATGTCGTTGTTGTTGCATAGGACAGAGAGAAATGGAGAGAGGAGGGGAAGATAGCTGGGGGAGAAAAAGACAGACACCTGCAGACCTGCTTCACCGCCTGTGAAGCGACTCCCCTGCAGGTGGGGAGCCGGGGGCTCGAACCAGGATCCTGACTCCAGTCCTTGCACTTTGTGCCACCTGCGCTTAACCCGCTGCATTAACACCCAGCCCCCTACCCTGGTTTTATTTGTAAGAGGAAGCTTTATTGTTTGTTTCAATCTAATTGGAACTTCTAAATGTGTTTTCTCATGTACTCCTTCCTCTCTGATATGTAATTTTATTTATTATTATTATTATTTCTTACCAGAGCACTGCTCAGCTCTGGCTTTCCAAAGTATGGGGGATTAAACCTGGGACCTTGTAAGCTCAGGCATGAGAGTCTGTTTGCATAGCCATTATGCTCTCTCTTCCACTCCGCCTCCCTTTTGGTAAGGAAAATGTTTTAAGACTTTAAAACCTGCACATAGTACAGCGAACTTTCCAAGTCTGTAAGTGTCCACATGCCCGAATTCATTTTTGCCATTTGTGTTTAAATATTTTTCTTTGTGGGTGAGAAAATGTCTCATCCAGTTGAGGACAGACTTTACCGGGTACAACATTCCCGGCTCTAGTCTTTGGCCACCCATATAAAGGGCATTAGAGGGACTCGTGGTGTCTCCCTCTCTCTGTCCCTCCTGCTCTGCCTTGGAAAAAAGGAGACTCAGCAGAGAGAAGGGGTACTGTGAAGGAGTGAAGCCCCCGCACGGTATGCAAACAAACAAGCAGGAACTCAGGTGCATGTCATCTGCGCAGGACATCCAGTGGCTCCTAGCTCTTACTCTGAAGAAGCTCTGCGGTCCCATCCTGCCCAGAGGAAGGACTTTCAAGTTTTTCCTTTGCACTTTTAGGATCACTGCTGTGTGTCTCAAAATAATACGCCTTTATTGCCTGTTTTCTTTCTAAAGTTGTTTACATTTGCACATACTATGAATGTCTAACATTTAAAAGCAAATGTCTTTTCAAAGACTAAGAGGAAAAGAACAGCCCTTTTTCACCCCACAACCTGGGGAACTTCTCTTTCTATCCCGAAATGCAGGACATTCAGCTCTTCCATTTATTCCTTATGGCATGTATCACCTATCTTTCTAACTGCTGGGTTTTTTGTTTTTTTAAAAAAAAAACTTTTATTTATTGGATAGAAACAGCCAGAAATCAAGAGGGTGGGGGAGACAGAAAGAGAGAGACAGACACCTGCAGCCCTGCCCCACCACTCCCGAAGTTCTCCCCCTGCAGGTGGGGACTGGGACCTCAACCCAGGTCCCTGTGAGCTGTAACTTGTGGGCACAACAGAGTTCACCACCACGGGCCTCTTAGCTGCTGGATTTTGACTTTTCAGAGTCCCAAGTAAGGGTGGGGGAGATAGCACTATGGTTATGCATATTGACACTCATGCCTGAGGCTCCCAGGTCCCAGGTTCAATCCCCCACACCACCATAAGCCAGAGCTGAGTGATGCTCTGGCACAAAAAACAAACAACAACAACAACAAGTCTCAAGTAATGACTACAACCTATGGGAGATGTGGATTCTCATACTCTCCTTTTCCTGTCCTGAACAGAGCTATATCAAGATTTTTTCTCAAATCATTCTTTTTTTAAAAGTATTTATTTATTAATGAGAGGGATAGGAGAGAGAGAAAGGACCAGACATCACTCTGGCATATGTGCTGCTGGGGATGGAACTGAGGACCTCATGCTTGAGAGTCCAACCCTTTGTCCACTGTGCCACCTCCCGGACCACTCAAATCATTCTTCAGTTTTACCTAATTAACATGATGTAAATATTATTTAAGACTAATGCATGTACTCTACTCTACTTACATTACTCCTTGCTTGATACAGATTTCTATTTCCCTTGAAACTTGATAACTAGTATACATTCTTTGTATGCGTGGTTTTCTTTTTTTTTTTATTTATTTGTTTTCCTTTTTTATCATTGTTGTGGTTGTTATTATTGTTGTTTTTGATGTTGTTGTTGCCGGATAGAACAGAGAGAAATGGAGAGAGAAGGGGAAGACAGAGAGGGGGAGAGAAAGACAGACACCTGCAGACCTGCTTCACCGCCTGTGAAGTGACTCCTCTGCAGGTGGGGAGCCGGGGGCTCGAACCAGGATCCTAATGCCGGTCCTTGCGCTCTGCGCCACCTGCGCTTAACCCGCTGCGCTACCGCCCGACTCCCGTATGCGTGGTTTTCTATGTAACTGTGTCAAATTCATTCCCTGGTCTGTCTCTGCCTAGGGTGTAAATGTCCTCTTAACCCATTCGCGGTCAGGATGCAGTCTACAGATGTCGTTGTTTTCTTGAAGACATCCTCCCTGAAGTCCCACGTCTTCCCACATCAGTCTCAACTGGTTGGTTCATCGCTAGACTTCTTGCAGTCACTGTGCCCCAGTCACCTTCAGGGACAACCTCATTCATCTCCAATGTGATGGATTCCCTATTTCTTGGACGTGCCTTCTTCCTCTTGTTTTTATCATAAACTGATGTCACTTAGCAAAGATACAGAAGAGGTACATTTTCTGAATTCTACTATGACTGAAAATACCTTTAGTCTGTCCTCATTTGTGATTCAAATGCCTAGCTAGGCACTGCGCTCTAGGTTAAAGGAGGATCCAGAGGTGACCCCAGCACATGGCCTTTCATATGTGAGGCCTTGGGTTTGATCCCTGCCACCAGATAAAATTACAGAATGGAGCACTCTTCTCTCTCAATAAAAGAAAATCATAATAATGAAGAAAGAAATTGGGAGCCAGGTGGTGGTGCAAACATTACAGTAAGCAAGGACTCATGGTCAAGGCCCTGGTCCTCACCTGCAGGGGGGAGAGCTTTGCAAGTGGTGAAGCGGGTCTGCAGGTGTCTGTCTTTCTCTCTCCCTCTCTGTCTTTCTCTCCCCCTCTCTGTCTTCCCCTCCTCTCTCCATTTCTCTCTGTCCTATCCAACAATGACGACATCAATAACAACAACAACAAAACAAGGGCAACAAAAGGGAATAAATAAATATTTAAAAATAAATAAATAAGAGAAAAACACTTGCCCAGGGGCTAGCTGAATGAGCATTTTAATTATTCAGTGAGGTAAAAAACACAGGTATCCAGCCATCCTCAATGCAGACTTCCAATTCATTTCTCCATTTGCTTTGTCCTTGTTTCCTGTCAGGCCTGGTTTCTCTGATCCTTGGTCCTTTTTTTTTTTTTTTTCCCCACAGATTATCTCTGGGAAATAAATCTTCCTTCTCTTCTTGTGCTAGAGGGAACATGCTCATTTTCTGTCACCTAGGTACAAAATGAGTTGACTATTCTGTATAAAACCTTCAGTCGGCCTCGTGCTTTACACTCTGTACCAAACACTCACACTGTGCTGAATCTGTTGACTCCGTGTTTTGAACCTCTTTCAGGTTCTTCAAGGTAAAATATCTTGCTTCTTTTCTTTCTTTCTTTTTCTCTCCCTCTCCCTCTCTTTCTTTAAATTACCTTTTATTTATCTATCGGACAGAGACAGCCAGAAATTGAGAGGGGAGGGGAAGACAGAGAGGGAGAGAGACAGAGAGACACCTGCAGCACTGTTTCACCACTTGTGATGATTTCCCCCAGCAGGTGGGGGCTGGAGACTCGAACCCAGGTCCTTGCACATTGTAACATGAGCACTCAGCCAGGTGAACCACCACCCAGTCCCCCAATTTTTAAAAATCTACCTTACTTATTTTCTTTCTTTCTTTTTAAATTTATCTTTATTTATTTATTGGATAGAGACAGCCAGAAATTAAGAGGGAAGGAAGTGATAGAGAGGGAGAGAGACAGACAGACACCTGCAGACCTGCTTCACCGCCTGTGAAGCGACCCCCCTGCAGGTGGGAAGCTGTCACATTAAACCAACCCCCCCCTGCTCCATCCTCCATTGCTGATATCTATCTTCTTTCTACCTCGAGACCCGCCCTGCCTGCAGGGTAACATTAATCCAAGCGTTAAAACCCTCAAAACAGTTGCTAATGAAGCTTCCACCTTCCCAGCGTGCTTTTGCCTTTCTTCACCCCCTTTCCTAGCCATTTCTGTTTCCGACTCGCCACTTCCGTTTTATCCTATAAAAGCGTTGGCTCTCTGATCAATAGATCCTTTTGCTTTTGCATTACCACGCTGCCACGAGTTCCCGAGTCATCTCTCTCCCGCATGGCTGAGTGAGTAGCAGCCCAGGCTGAGTCTCTCCAACCCAGACGTGCCTGGGGAAGAGGCACCCCCAGGCTAGCCCGACAGGGAGCCCAGGGCTCGAACCAGGACCCTTATGCCAGTCCTTGCACTTTGTGCCACGTGCACTTAACTCGCTGCGCTACTGCCCAGCTCCCTAATTCTTGCTTTTTTGCACCTTGTTGGCATCTTTCTGTATAAGGAGTTTTGGCTTATGTGAAGACTTAAAGTTAAATCCTATGTAGATCTGAATTCAAAGTCCTAAAGAGCTTTAAGTTTCAATATTGCACAAGAGAGGAGGTGATAAATATCTAAGGGAGAAGATCAGACTTGGTGGAAACTTAAAGAAAAAATGAGGCCTTTAAAGAAAATGAGGCCTTTAAAGAAAAAATGAGGCCTTTTAAAGAAAAAATGAGTTTTTCTTATTTATTACTTATTTATTTATTACTTTTTTCTCCAAGGTTATCACTGAGTGCTGGAACTACAAATCCACTGCTCCTGGTGGCTATTTTTTCCATTTTTATTGGCTAGGTCAGAGAGAAATGGAGAGAGGAAGAGGAGGTAGAGAGGGAGAGAGAAAGAGAGAAGCCTGCAGACCTGCTTTACCACTTGAGAAGAGTCCCCCCCTTGCAGGTGGGCGACTTGAATCCAGATCCTTGTGCAGGTCCTTCCACTTAGTACTACGTGTGTCTAACTGGGTGTGCCAGCACCCAGCCCCCAGGAATTATATTTAAAGTAAAGAGTAAAATACTGGAGGCTATCAGGTTAAATAAAGTCAGCCCTAGAGCTTCATTATGACAAAAAAAAGCTGCCAAGGAACCGGAAACAGTGTTCCAGTCATGACCCCAGTGCCCTCAGCTGTCAGACATGGAACTAAGTGAGGATGAGTTACAGAAACTGTAACACTGAGAACCCAAACAAGAGACCTCAAATTAAAATAAATAAAGTGAATAAAATTCACTGTTATCCTCATCTCTCCTGTCAAGCCTAGATTCCTAATATTTCAGAATAGATTCTGCTCACACCATGTGGTATATGATCTGAGCCCCTTAAAAAGATTTAAGAAGGGAGTCGGGCGGTGGCGCAGTGGGTTAAGCGCAGGTGGCACAAAGCACAAGGACTGCCATAAGGATCCCGGTTTGAGCCCCCGGCTCCCCACCTGCAGGGGAGTCACTTCACAAGTGGTGAAGCAGGTCTACAGGTGTCTGTCTTTCTCTCCCCCTCTCTGTCTTCCCCTCCTCTCTCCATTTCTCTCTGTCCTATCCAACAACAACGACATCAATAACAATAACAATAATAACTACAACAACAATAAGAAGACAACAAGTTCAACAAAAGGGAAAATAAAGAAATAAAAATAAGTAAATGACAGGGCCTGGCAGTGGTGCACCTAGAAACACACATCACAGTGCACGGAGACCAGGGCTCAAACCCCCAGTCCCCATCTGCAAGGGGAAAGTTTCCCAAGAGGCAAAACTTTCTCTAAGTGTCTATCCAAGCTATAATAAACAAGTAAATGCATTTAAGAATAAATAAATAAAGTATTTTCATAAGAGTTATAAGCTACCTTTACTCTATAAATTACACTTATACTATACCCTTTGCCATTTCAAAGTGGGTTTCTTTAAAGTGGAAGGAGGAAGAGGAGATGTAAATAAAACAATCAGTATGCAGAAAGAAATAAATAAAAAGTAACTATCACGAATGGGAGAAGGGAGAGAGCAGTATCTCTCTAATTCTTCACACTTGAAACACTGTGGGCACTCCGGAGTGGCTCTCTGATTTTAAGGCTGGAATTCCAGGCACAGAAGCTTCACATTGAGGATGAGCTGAGTGAGGAAGGCCTTTCTGAAAGCCTTGAAGACAGACTCAGTAGAAGAGGGTTGTCTCCCTAGAAGGGCAGCCTCTCCTCCACACACACACACACAAAGGGAGGAGGCCGTGGCAGGGCTGGCGGGGCCACCCTGGCTCTTGGTGTTGACTCCAGAGCTGCTGTGGCCTGGTTCAGTCCGTCAGTCTCGTCAGGTTGCCCGTCCTGTTCATTCAGCAATAGTCCGAATGCCGAGTACAGATCACTGTCCTAAAGAGCCGTGGTCTCACTGGCTCGCCCATCCACTTCAAAGCGTGAGACACACATTTCAGTTTGGGCAAACGGCAGGACCATCTGTTTTCACCAAAAATAAATAAATAAATAAATAAAAATTTAAAAATTACAGCACTCAAAGTACACTTAGATTTTGTTAGAGTTTTCAAAAATAGAAAGTGCAAATATTTATGTAGGAGGGAATTTTAAAGAAAAAAAAAAGAAAACCTAAGAATAAAAGAACGGTTTGTCAACTACTCATTTGTGGAAATGGCTTCTTAATTCACATACACACACACACACAAACACACAGTGACAGACACACACACAGACAGACACACACACAGATAGACACACACAGAAACAGACACACACACATAGACAGACACACACAGAGACAGACACAGACACATACACAGACACATACACACACACACAAAGATAGACACAGACACACACATAGACACACACAGACACACACAGACAGACACACACAGACAGACACACAGAGACACACAGACACACACATACACATACAGACACACACAGAGAGACAGACACACACACACACACACGTCTTTGGAAAAACTCCCCTCCCAGCACTCTGGCTGTTGGGCAGCAGGGCTGTGACCGTGTCTACCTGATGAAGGAGGGAAGGTGTGTGGGTGGGTCTGTGGGAGAACAAAGGAGAAGGAGGATGCTGGGTTCCAGGTCACCCAGCATGTGTGTGTGTGTGTGTGTGTGTGTGTGTGTGTGTGTGTGTGTGCGTGTGTGTGAGGAGACCGGACATGTGAGTCAGCGGTTAGCAGGCCGGGGGCGTGAGTGGTGAGGAGGCGAGAGAGGGAAACAGAACAAAGCCATTCTGCGAACATGAGTATCTTCAGAAAATGCCCGCAGGACCACACAAGTGAGCGTCAGAAAATAATTCAGGAAGAATTCCAACGTTAAAGGCAAAGCTCTGTCACCAGTGCCATCTTCGAATGGCGTGAATTCTGTGTTTCAGAGTCGAGTGTGCTATTCAGCCCCGGAACGGACTGGAGTTGTGAGCCCGCCCATGCCGCAGAGGAGGGGTGTTACCCTGAAATGTGATTTAGAGTGGCCTCCTGACTGTCTGGGTAGTAAGAGTGTCTCAAGGCAACCAGCTGGAGACTCGTGCTTGAGCTAAGCATGATTTTTAAAATTATCTATATTTATTAGATAGAAACTGCCAGAAATCAAGAGAGTAGGGGGAGAGAGAGGGAGAGGGGAGGGAGAGGGAGAGAGACCTGCAGCCCTGCTTCACCACTTGCAAAGCTTTCCCCTGCAGATGGAGACCGGGGGCTCGAACCCAGGTCCTTGTGCCCTGTAACATGTGCGCTCAACCAGGTGCGCCACCGCCCAGCCCCCTAAGCTTAATTTTTCCATGTAAAATAAACCTTAACATCCTAGTGGGAAAGGAGTAATTTCTTTCCCTGTTTGTCAGCTAAAACATTTATGCTGTTTCATTTAAAGTATAAATGGCATTTTAAAAAAAAATCAAGTTTGGGAGGGCTTGCTGCTTTGCCACATATGGACCCAGGTTTGAGCCCAGCCGCCACCACACTGAGGGAAGCTCTGGTGCTGTGGTCTCTTTTACTCTCTGTCACAACCTAAAATTACATTAAAAACTAAGTTTGAAAAAATCAGTATTGGGGCAAGGAGGGTGGCTCAGAAGGTAGAGTGCATGCCTTCCCTTCATGGTGTCCTGGGCTTGATGCCTGAGACCAAGGTAGGCTGGAGAGACAGCAGAATGGTTACGCAAAAAGACTCAGGCCTGAGGCACCGAGAGTCCCAGATTTAATCCCCAGCACCACCATAAACCAAAGCTGAGCAACGCCCTAGTTAAAAGAAGGAAAAGAAGAGAGGGAGAGAAGGAGGGAGGAGGGAGAAAGGAAGAGAGAGAAGAATGAGTGATGGGTATACTTGGCTATCATGCTCACGGACCGGAGTCTGAGCCCCCACTGTCCGCGAGTGTGCAGGGGCCACTTCACAGGCAGTGAAGCAGGGCTGCAGGTGTTTGTCTCTCTTCCTCTCTGTCTCCCCTCCTCTCCTAATTTATCTCAGTCCCATAAAAAAGGGGGGTCTGGAATGGCCACTGGGATCCATGGATTTGTGGCGTTGTCACTGAGCCCCAGGGACAACTCTGGAGGAAAAAAAAAGAAAGAGAGGAAGAAAGAAAGAGAGGAAGGAAGGAAGGAAGGAAGGAAGGAAGGAAGGAAGGAAGGAAGGAAGGGAGGAAGAGAAAAGAGAGGGTGTCAGGCAGTCATGCCCGTGGTTAAGCGTACACCACGCAAAGCACAACGACCTGACTAAGGATCCCGGTTTGAGCCCCCGGCTCCCCACCTGCAGGGGGGTCGCTTCACAGGCGGTGAAGCAGGTCTGCAGGTGTCTGTCTTCCTCTTCCCCAGTCTGTCTCCCTCCTCTCTCCATTTCTCTCTGTCCTGTCCAACAACAGCAATGGTGACAACAACCAGGGCAACAAAAATGGAAAGAAAAAAAAATGGCCTCCAGGAGCAGTGGATTCGTAGTGCAGGCTCCAAGCCCCAACAATAACCCTGAAGGCAGAGAGAGAGAGAGAGAGAGAGAGATCCAAGGATGGAGACAAATTCTGGTAAAACTGCCTAAATGGTGGAATGGTGCTTTGATATCTCTCTCTCCCTTTCTCTCCCTCCCTCCCTCCCTTCCTCCCTCCCTGTTCCTCCTCTCTGTTTCTCTCACTCAAAAAGCATAAACTTTTCAACTTGGCTTGAAAGATCCTATGTTGGGTCTGCACTCCAGTCTGAAGTTGAAGAATCAGGCTCGTGTAACGTTAGGGTGAAGAGATGGTGTTACAGAATGCATAAGAGCGAAAATGACTCAGCCAGGGCACTGGGTGGGGAGTCTAGAAAGTGCTCAGTCACTCAGCAAATAGGGAGGGGGAGGCAAGGGCCCCCACCCACCTGCGAGGAACAAATGCCAACAGAGAATTTTATGGGCAGACGCTGAGGAGTGTCCGTGACTCCTTGAAGCCAGAGGGGATGGGTGGGCTGTCACTGCTGGGTCCAGAACAGAGAGCAGCCCCCTCTGCTGTCCACCTGACACAGCTGAGCAGGACTGGGACCCCCTGGTCCCTGTAGGAAGGGAGCTTCCTGCCAGGAAGGGCTGCCAGCCAGGGGTTAGGAAAGGAGCTCAGGTCTCACCATGACCAGTGCTGCCGGGGTTTTCCGCTGTGCTGATTCAGCTCTGCTAGGCCGGCCTCCTGTTCAATTTTCCAAAGACAGAAAAGACTGTTGGGATTTTGTCTGTTTGGTGAACCTCAGACCAAAGATGAAGTTTCTTCCAAAGCCCTTTAATTACCTTTTCAAAATTAGGCTTCTTGCGTTGTTTTGTTCTGTTCTGGAGCCCAGGACTCATGCATGTGCAATGTCCTCTCTTCTGGCCTTGAAAAAAATATTCTTTCATTTTTTAAAATATTTATTTATTTAAAAGATAGGAGGAGAGAGAGAAAGAACCAGACATCACTCTGGTACATGTGCTGCCAGGGATTGAACTCAGGACCTCATGCTTGAGAGTCCAGTGCTGTATCCACTGCGCCACCTCCTGGACCACATTCTGGCCACTTTTTTATTCAGATAGAGAAATAAAGCCTCAGAGCTGCCACCACTGTCATGGCACTTCACATGTGGTGCTAGGACTTAAATGTGGGCCTCATATGGCAAGGCACACCCACATAACTCTCTATAGTCCCTAAAATCAGTGTTTTAGGGCAAAAAGACTTTCATTCCTGGAGCTCTGAGGTCTCAGGTGCAAAGCCCAGCTGAACAGTGCTCTGGCACACACACACACACACACACACACACACACACACACACATATATTTCATAAAATAAATAAAATATCTTTAATTTGTTGTCTTAATGCAAAACTATCAGTGAACTAGGGGCATGTAATCAAGGTCAAGATAAAACAGATGAGTAGGGAGTCGGGCGGTAGCGCAGCGGGTTAAGCACACGTGGCGTGATGTGCAAGGACTGGCGTAAGGATCCTGGTTCGAGCCCCCGGCTCCCCACCTGCAGGGGAGTCGCTTCACAGGCGGTGAAGCAGGTCTGCAGGTGTCTGTCTTTCTCTCCTCCTCTCTGTCTTCCCCTCCTCTCTCCATTTCTCTCTGTCCTATCCAACAATGACGACAACAACAATAATAATAACTATAACAATAAAAAACAACAAAAAGTAAAATAAAATAAATATTTTTTAAAAAAAGAAGATGAGTAGCAGTAAGTAAAATAAATAAGATCCCCTTATTTCGCAGGATATAGTTGGCGGCCCCTGACGCACCCATGACTCTCTCAGGGAACAATAGGAAATCTGTCTGTCCACAACATGACTGAGTAATCGAGCTGATATTATGAGAGCAGTTGTGATGCTATTTGTAGTATTGGCATCAGGTATGTATTTAGACATGTAAATATTTGGGTTTTTTTTTAAACTCTCTTTTTTTTTATCTTTAT
Organism: Erinaceus europaeus; assembly: GCF_950295315.1. Lineage (NCBI taxonomy): Eukaryota > Metazoa > Chordata > Mammalia > Eulipotyphla > Erinaceidae > Erinaceus > Erinaceus europaeus. Next base: position 4,278,042 of record NC_080179.1, read on the forward strand.
TTACTTATTGGATAGAGACAGCCAGAAATTGAGAGGGAAGAGGGTTATAGAGAGGGACAGAGACAGAGAGACACCTGCAGCCCTGCTTCACCACACGTGAAGCTTTGCCCCTGCAGTTAGGGACTGGGGACTCGAACCTGGGTCCTTGTGCACTGTAACATGTGCGTTGAACCAGGTGCGCCACCACCCGGCCCCTAGACATGTAAATATTTGTATCTGATTTAAAAACAAAACAAAAACAAAAATAACAGTAGTCGGGCAGTAGGTAGCATGGCGGGTTAAGCACACTTGGCGCCAAACACAAGAACTGGCATAAGGATCCCAGTTGCTTCACAGGCGGTGAAGCAGGTCTGCAGGTGTCTGTCTTTCTCTCTTCCTCTCTGTCTTCCCCTCCTCTCTCCATTTCTCTCTGTCCTGTCCCAACAACAACGACAATTATAATAACAACGATAAACAACAAGGGCAACAAAAGGGAAAGTATTTTAAACTTTTTAAAATAAATAAATACTTTCTAATAAAATGGGGAAAATAGAAAAGTCCTCAGTGGTCTACAAAGACAATCTACATATTATTCTGTTGATGAAATAATCCGGTTTGTGGTGCCGTGTCAGGGCAGCCCTAGTCACCTGGTGCTCCTCTCTTGGTTATATGCCCCACTTTGCCCTCAGGGACTTTAAAAGATCTAAAAGATCAAGGAGGCGCCAAGCGGTGGCACACCTGGTTAAGCGCACACATTACAGTGAGCAAGGATCCGGGTTCAATCCCCTGGTCCCCACCTGTAGGGGAAAGCTTCACTAGTGGTGAAGCAGGGCTGCAGGTGTCTCTCTGTCTCTCTCCCGCACTATTTCCCCCTCCTCTCACAATTTCTCTTTGTCTCTATTCAAAAGAAATAAATAAAGATTAAAAAAGAAAAATAAATAAAAAGATCAAGGACTTGGAGCACCTTCTCATATGTAGTTGGCCTTGTTGGATGGCTTCTTTCGTGAATATTCTGTTCAGATTCTCTCCCCATTCTAGAATGGGATCATTTGTTGCTTTTTTGTTGTTGTTGCTGCTGAGTTTGAGGAGTTCTTTACAAATTTTGGTTACTAGCCTCTTGTCTGGTGTAAGGCATGTAAAGATTTTTCTCCCATTCTGTAAGGAGTCTCTTTGTTTGCATAGTGGTTTCTTTTACTGTGCAGAAGTTTTCCAATTTTTTATAGTTTCATTAGCTTATTTTTCTTTTTGTCTTCCTTGCAATTGGATTTGTATCAATGAATATGCTTATAAAATTTAGAAGAAAAAGAGTTCTGTCAATATTTTTCTCTAAGTATTTGATAGTTTCTGGCTTAATATCCAAGTCCTTGATCCATTTGGAGAATTGCAAATAAAGACAACAATGAGATACCACTTCACCACTGTGAGAATGTTGCACATCAGAGAAGGACAGTGACAACAAATGCTGGAGAGGCTGTGGGGACAAAGGAAGCCTCCTGCACTGCTGGTGGGAATGTCAATGGGTCCAACACCTGTGGAGAGCAGTCTGGAGACTCTCAGAAGGCTAGAAGTGGACCTACCCTATGACCCTGCAATTCCTCTCCTGGGGATAGATCCTAAGGAACCCAACACACCCATCCAAAGAGATCTGTGTACACATATGTTCTTAGCAGCACAATGTGTAATAGCCAAAACCTGGAAGCAATCCAGGTTTTCAACAATAGATGAGTGGCTGACCAAATTGTGGTCTAGGTACACAGTGGAATACTACGCAGAAGGGAAAACACAAAAAAGTGCTTGTACAAAGTAAAGTACTCTGGGGGTGGGGTGGGGAAGGGCTTTCAGGTCCTAGTGCTGATGGTGGAGGAGGACCTAGGTGAGGGGTTAGTGTTTTGCAGAAAACTGAAAAATTTTGCACATGTACCAATAAGTGTATCCACTGTTACTTTAAGCCATTAATCTCCCTAATAATTTTTGTTGTTGTTGTTAAATGCAAGAAGAAGAATTAGCAAAACCTTTTAAGGTCCAGTGCAGCCCTAAATGCAGTGACCTTAGAGAGGACAGTGTCACTTTGTACCTTGAGGTTCAGCGCCAAATAATGATAACAAGGGCTGAGTGGTGGCGCACCTGGTGAGCGCACACGGTGAGCGCACACATTATAATTCACAGGGACCCAGGCTCAGGCCTCTAGTCCCCACCTGCAGGGGGAAAGCTTCATGTGTGGTGAAGCAGAGCTGCAGGTGTCTCTGTCTCCCTTCCTCTCTGTCTTCCCCTTCCCTCTTGATATCTGGCTGTCTCTCTCCAGTAAGCAAAGGTAATAAATCATCACCATCATTGAAGTCTACCACATACCTAATCTTGTTCCGTTCCTTTCAGCAGCAGACATGTAAGCACCGTGCAGTCCAGCAGTGCAACTCGTCGACGTTCATTGGAGGGGAAAACTCATCCCAAAGGATATATGTACACCTATGTTTATAGCAACACGACTTACATTAACCAACACATGGACTCGGCTTAAATGTGCATGGAAAGATAATTCAAGCGGGGCTGGGTGATAGCGCAGCGGGTTAAGCGGACATGGCGCAAAGCTCAAGGACCAGCACAAGGATCTGGTTTGAGCCCTGGCTCTCCATCAACAGGGGAGTCACTTCACAAGTGGTGAAGCAGGTCTGCAGGTGTCTGTCTCTCTCTTCTCCTCTCTGTCTTCCCCTCCTCTCTCCATTTCTCTCTGTCCTATCCAACAGCAATAACAACAATAATAACAGTAACTACAACAACAAGGGCAACAAAAGCGAAAAGATGGCCTCCAGGAGCAGTGGATTCATAGTGCAGGCACAGAGCCCCAGCAATAACCCTGGAGACAAAAAAAGAAGAAAGATGAAAGAAAGAAAACTCAATAGAGAAGCTCTGGCAAGCACGCTGACCGAGAATCTACTGTTACTTGAAATGACAAGACCCTGTCTTCTGAGACTTAAATGGATGGAATCTGGGGTGATTATGTTAAGTTATGTTAGGAAGGAAGCAAGGAAGCGAAAGGCTACTGCTGAGTGGTGCTGTTCATATGGAAACTATGAATAACAAGCAAATGAACTGGCCTACGACAAGACCAGCTCTCAGACTCAGTGAAAACCACGATGGTGCTGAGGGTGTCTCTGTGTCTCTCTGTCTCCCTATCCCTCCCAGCTTCTTTCTGTCTATCAAAAACAAATAAATAAATAGATCGTAAGTAATAAAACCCTAGTTAACATTAAAAAACACGTATTATAGAAAAGGGAACATTTCAAGAAGATTCTTCTATATGCATTCTTTAAAATTTACAGTCGGGGGCCAGGCGGTGGCGCACCTGGTTAAGCGCTCACATTACAGTGCACAAGGTCCCTGGCTCAAGCCCCTAGTCCCGCCTGTAGAGGGAAAGCTTCACAAGTGGTGAAGCAGGGCTGCAGGTGTCTCTCTGTCTCTCTCCCTCTCTACCTCCCCCACTCCTCTCAATTTCTCTCTATCTCTATCCAATAATAAACAAACAAACAAGCAAACAAAAAAAGATTTATAGAGTCTTCCTAAGTCCCTATGGTATTTCCAGGGATCATTATATCTGGCAGAGTTGACAGGCAAAAGTAGGAACAGGTCATAAAGGACAGGATAAAAGGGTCAAGTGAAAGGTCAGCAGAGTAACCTCTTCATGGCTAAAGCCAACCGAAACATTTTAGTGGACTTAGGTGAATCATTCTACCTAAAATGGGCCAGGGACTTAGAGAAAGAAAGAAATCCTTATAATGCCCCTTGGACTCAGGGCCTAAACACGTCATAGGCTTGTTCTAATGTTGCATAATTATTTCTGAGAGATGTTAAGACGCTTCAACACTTGGGATGAATTATTTTCAACATCACTGTTACTTGAATTATCTTTGGGTTAAAAAGGAAAAGGAAAAAAAGGTGTGTCATGAGAATAGGAACGCGAGCATGTGAACGTGCAGGCCCAGGCACACACTGCGGCGTGGTGAGGACAGACAGATCCTAGCCTGCAGGGTGCGCTGGCTCCCTGCCCACCTGCCCCGGTGTCTCGGTGGCTCAGCTCATCGAACAAGTGGCAGGTGGCCTAGTTAGCCGAGTCCTCTCGGTTCGTGACTCACGGCTCAGGCTGCCCCACTACTGTTTTTTCTTTTCTTTTTCTATTTTCCCTATGATCCTTTCCTTCTTCCCTCTCCACCCCCCACCACCACTTTGCCTAAGTTCCTTCTCTTTTGTTTTTAGAATAGAAAATATCTGCTATTTAGAAAACTGGGGGTCTGGGTGGTAGCGGGTTAAGCGCACGTGACGCAAAGCGCAGGGACCAGCCGTAAAAATCCTGGTTCGAGCCCGGCTCCCCACCTGCAGGGGAGTCGCTTCACAGGCGGTGAAGCAGGTCTGCAGGTGTCTGTCTTTCTCTCCCCTTCTCTGTCTTCCCCTCCTCTCTCCATTTCTCTCTGCCCTATCCAATAACAACAACAGCTGTAACAATAATAATAACAACCATAACAAGAGCAACAAAATGGGAAAAATAGCCTCCAGGAGCAGTGGATTTGTAACGCTGGCGCTGAGCCTTAGTTATAATCCTGGAGACAAAAAAAAAAAGAAAAAAGAAAAAGAAAACAGAATGATTGATGTTCTGTAACTCTACTGAACTCCTTTAGATCAATGAAAGGGAAAAAATATAATTGCTATAGAAACAATTCTTGTTTTAAGTAAGTTTTAACTATATCTTAATATAGAAAACACTTTATCAGAGTTTAGAATAGTAAACAAAACTGATTTATGAAGTTGGCATATAACTTCAGATTAGGAGAGGTGAAGGACAATTACCAGATAGTTTTGCTCATCTATGGAATATGGATGACTAAAACAACTTGCAGAAAAACAAACAACAAACAACAAACAAACAAAATCTCTGCCTCTTGGGGTTTATGAGAACATGATGGTTCTGAGGGAGGGCACGAGCTTCGGGGGAGGGTGAGACGGTGTATACTGATCAAGCATCATTATGAAATCACACCCGGACATCTTAGTTTTTAAAAAAGATTTCATTCACTTATTAATGAGAAAAACAGGAGAGAGAGAGAAGCAGACATCACTCTGGTACATGTGCTGCCAGGGATTGAACTCGGGACCTCATGCTTGAGAGTCCAGTGCTTTATCCAATGTTCCACCTCCCGGACCTGTCTTATAAATAAATTTTTTAAAATTATCTTTATTCATTGGATAGAGACAGCCAGAAATTGAGAGGGAAGGGGGAGAGAGAGTGGGAGAGAGACAGAGAAAGACCTGCAGCCCTGCTCCATCACTCGCAAACCTTTCCCCCCCGCAGGTGGGGACTGGGGGCTCAAACCTGGGACCTTGCGCATTGTAACATGTGCGCTCAACCAGGTGCACCACCACCCAGCATTGAGTCTTACAGTTTTGTAAAACTGTTAAATCACTAACAAAATAAAAAAAAAAGAAGGGAAAAATTCAGGTTACTATTTTTATACACATGTCAAGACTTTGAGGAACTGTCACCTGCCACATAACTGATCTCCCCCTATCAAGTATGATTCCAGTTTTGTCTTCTATAAATATCTCGCACAAGAGAGACTGGAAGTGGACTCACCGCACCCATTTAATAATGATGTGAACTTGCAACTTGCTGAAAGGACCAGTAAGGAGGTGAACTGAGGAGGTGAAGGTGGCCTGTCTATGAAGAACTTGACTTTCTTCTTCAAGAAGTGCAGGCAGAAATAACATCCCCTGCCTTTGTTAACATCGTTAGTGGCAATGACAGTGTTTTTCAGTCGTAAGGACAAATATTAAGGATGAAGGAGGGTGGGGGGTAGATAGCATAATGTTTATGCAGATAGACTCTCAAGCCTGAGGCTCCAAAGTCCCAGGTTCAATCCCCTACACCACCATAAGCTACAGCTGAACAGTGCTCTGGTAGGAAAATAAAATAAAATAAAATAAAATAAAATAAAATAAAATAAAATAGACTCAGTTTAGAAAAAAAAAGGTAAAGGACAACAAACTGATAGTGCAGTAAAAAGCAGAAAACATGGGAGTCAGGCGGTGGCACAGCGGGTTAACTGCACATGGTGGAAAGCACAAGGACCGACAGAAGGATCCCAGTTCGAGCCCCCGGCTCCCCATCTGCAGGGGGGTCCCTTCACAGGCGGTGAAGCAGGTCTGCAGGTGTCTATCTTTCTCTCCCCCTCTGTCTTCCCCTCCTCTCTCCATTTCTCTCTGTCCTATCCAACAACAACATCGATAACAACTACAATAATAACTACAACAATAAAACAACAAGGGCAACAAAAGGGAATAATATTAAAAATATTAAAAAATTAAAAAAGCAGAAAACAGGGAGCCAGGCGGTGGCACAGAGGGTTAAGTGCACATGGTAGAAAGCGCAAGGACCAGCATAAGGATCCCAGTTTGAGCCCCACCTGCAGGGGAGTCGCTTCACAGGCGGTGAAGCAGGTCTGCAGGTGTCTGTCTTTCTCTCCCCCTCTGTCTTTCCCTCCTCTCTCCATTTATTTCTGTCCTATTCAACAACAATGACAATAACAACAATAATAACGACGATGATAAACAAGGGCAACAAAAGGGAAAATTTTTTTTTTTAAGTTTCTTTAAAAAAAAGTGGAGACCTGGAGTCGGGCCGTAGCGCAGTGGGTTAAGCGCAGGTGGCACAAAGCACAAGGAGCAGCATAAGGATCCCGGTTTGAACCCCGGCTCCCCACCTGCAGGGGAGTCGCTTCACAGGCGGTGAAGCAGGTCTGCAGGTGTCTATCTTTCTCTCCTCCTCTCTGTCTTCCCCTCCTCTCTCCATTTCTCTCTGTCCTATCCAACAACGACAACAACAATAATAACTACAACAATAAAACAACAAGGGCAACAAAAGGGAATAAATAAATAAAATAAATATTAAAAAAAAAGTGGAGACCTATCTGAGACCTTGACAGCCTGCTCATAAGCAGAATCAAGATGCCTTGGAAGCATCTTAGAGAAAACTCTTTTTATTTATTTATTTTGCTTCCAGGGTTATCACTGGGGCTTGGTGTCTGCACTGCAAACCCACCGCTCCTGGCGGCCAATGGAGAGATGAGGGGAAGACAGAGAGGGGAGAGAAAGACAGACACCTGCAGACCTGTTTCACTGCCTGTGAAGCGACCTCACTGCAAGTGGAGAGCCGGGGGCTCGAACTAGAATCCTTATGCTGGTCCTTGCACTTCGCACCACGTGCACTTAACCTGGTGTGCTACCACCTTGCCCCCAAGAAAGCCCTTCATTCCCTCCTCATATAATACAGGAACAACAATAACAGCAGCAGCAACAACGACTCTGAACGTTATTTATAATAACAGGGTCCCTAATGCTCAGCAAATGCCATGTGGTGGGGCAGCTCCTGACATGTGCCAAACTCCTGTGTTCACAACTATTCTCTTTTTTTTTTTTCTGCTTTCTTTACTATTTGTGTGTTTGTTTATGAGAGAACCAGCACATCACTCTGGCACACGTAATGCAAAGGATTGAACTCAGGACCTCATGCTTGAGGGTTCAGTGCTTTATCCACTGCGCCCTCTTTTGGTTGTCCCGACTTTGGAATTTTCCTTGCACCAATAGTAGCTGTAACTCTCTAACCTTTCTCTTGTTTTCAGATTGGTTCATTATGCCTAACTTTTTCCATAGATACTGTTTTCCAGTTCATCTCCACTAATGACAATAACATTAGCAATAACATTTATTTATTTACTGACTTATTTATTTATTTTGGATAGGGTAGAGACAAAGAGAACTCGAGATGGAGGGTGGAGGTAGGAAAGGAGAGAGAGTGAGACACCTGCAGCCCTGCTTCACTGCTTCTGAAGCTTCCCCCGTGCAGATGGGGTCTGGGGGCTTGAACACGGGTCCTTGCACATTGTCACATGTGTGCTCAACTGGGCATGCCACTGTCCTTATCAATCACTTTTGGTTCTTTGAAAGAATAAATAAAATAGATAAACCACAGACTAGACTCACAGAAAGAAAACCAAAGCTATGATTAAAAAAAAAAAAAAAAAAAAAGGAAGTCAGGAGGTAGCACAGCGGGTTAAGCGCGCGTGGCACAAAGCGCAAGGACGGGCGGAAGGATCCCGGTTCGAACCCCGGCTCCCCACCTGCAGGGTCGCTTCACAGGTGGTGAAGCAGGTCTGCAGGTGTCTTGTCTTTCTGTCCCGTCTCTGTCTTCCCCTCCTCTCTCCATTTCTCTCTGTCCTATCCAACAACAATAATAACTACAATAATTAAACAAGAGAAACAAAAGGAAATAAATAAATATTTAAAAAAAAAATCAATCGGGCTGGGCTGTAGCGCAATGGGTTAAGCGCACATGGTGCAAAGCACAAGGATCAGTGCAAGGATACGGGTTGGAGCCCCTAGCTCTCCACCTGCAGGGGGGTTGATTCACCAGCTGTGAAGCAGGTCTGCAGGTGTCTATCTTTCTCTCCCCCTCTCTGCCTTCCCCTCCTCTGTCCATTTCTCTCTGTCCTATCCAACAACAACAGTGACAACAATAACAACAACAACAAGGGCAATTAAAAAAAAAAAAAAAAGGAAAAATATGGCCTCCAGGAGCAGTGGATTCATGGTGCAGGCATTGAAGCCCCAGCGATAACCCTAGAGACAAATAAATAAATAAAGGCAAAATAAAGTAAAGAAATAAACAATCAGGAACAAGAGAGATGAAATTTCATTGAAGATGGGAGAGCAAAGAATGAGATGTGAATATTATGAATATCTCTTTGGGAATAAATCGGACCATCTAGATGAAATGGTCACATTCCTAGAATCATACCACCTGCCAAACTTATCCCAAAAGGAAGTAGATAGCTTAAACAAGCCAATCACTGGTTTAGAAACTGCATTTGTCATCAAAAATCTTCCCAAGAATAAAATCCCAGGCTCAGATGGCTTTCCTAATGAATTCTACAAGACTTTGAAAGAACTAACACCTATTATCAAACTATTCCAGAAAACCGTGGCAGGACAAACACCACCAAACATATTCTATGAGCTGAATAGCACTTTGATCTTCAAAGCAGGAAATAAAACTCTAGACCTCTATCCCCAAGGAACATTTCACAAAGATTCTGAGCAAGATCTTGGCAAGTTGAAGCCAACAACATCTCAAGAGAATAATTCACGAAGACCAAGAGGGAGTCATCCCTGAGAAGCAGGGATGGTTCAACGTCTGCAAATCAACCAATGTTGTCCATCATGTCAACAAAAAGAAAAAGAAAAATCACATGATCATAACAATTGACACTGAAAAAGCATTTGACAAGAGCCAACACCCATTTATGATAAAGACCCTCCAGAAACTGGGAACAGAAGGACCATTCTTCAACATAATAAAGACCATTTACAACAAACACACAACTAACATCATTCTCAACGGGGAAAAGCTTAAAAGTTTCCCCCTAAATTCGATAAAGATTGTCCACTATCACAGACAAGGATGTCCACTATCTCCACTATTATTCAACATAATTCTCGAGGTCTTGGCCACCTCAATCAGACAAGAAAGAGCTATCAAAGGCATACAGATTGGAAAAGAAGAAATCCAACTATCACTATTTGCTGATAATGTGATATTGTAGATATTGTATATTGTGTGTTGATATAGAGAACCCCAAAGACTCCACTAAAAAAAACTACTGGAAATAATTGATTAATTCAGTAAAGCAGCAAGGTACAAAACCAAGACACGGAATCCATGGCATTGCTGTATGCAAACAAGGAACCAGAGGAAAAAGAAATAAAAGACTCAGTCCCATTTAGAATTGAACCTAAAAAGGTAAAATACCTTAGGGTAAAGTTCACGAAGTCGGTGAAGGACATTTACAACAAAAATCTATACGACATGGTTACAAGAAATAGAGATGGGTAAACGGAAGTGGAGGAACATTCCTTGATCCTGGATTGGAGGAATAAACATCATTCTCTAAATGGCCATTCTACCACAAGCAATCTACAGTTTGAATGCAATCCCTGTCAAAATTGCAATGGCAATTAAAAAAAAAATTCCCTTTTATTGCCCTTGTTTATTGTCATTGTTATTGTTGTTGTTGCTATTGTTGTCAGATAGGACAGAGAGCAATAGAGAGAGGACTGGAAGACACAGAGGGAGATAGAAAGACAGACACCTGCACACCTGCTTAACTGCTTATGAAGCGACTTCCCTGCAGGTGGGGAGTGGGAGGCTCAAACCAGGATGTTCAAGCTGGTCCTTGCGCTTTGTGCATGGGTTAGCTGTAAGTGTGTCCAAGGTGAGCCCAGGCCCTGCAATGGCCACAGAGGCTGGGTAGGAGCACAGAGGCTTGGTAGGAGCACAGAGGCTGGGTAGGAGCACAGAGGCTGGGTAGGAGCACAGAGGCTGGGTAGGAGCACAGAGGCTGGGTAGGTGCACAGAGGCTGGGTAGGAGCCCAGAGGCTGGGTAGGAGCACAGAGGCTGGGTAGGAGCAAAGAGGCTGGGTAGGAGCCCAGAGGCTGGGTAGGAGCACAGAGGCTGGGTAGGAGCACAGAGGCTGGGTTAGGAGCACAGAGGCTGGGTTAGGAGCACAGAGGCTGGGTTAGGAGCACAGAGGCTGGGTAGGAGCACAGAGGCTGGGTTAGGAGCACAGAGCCTGGTTAGGAGCACAGAGGCTGGGTAGGAGCACAGAGGCTGGGTAGGAGCACAGAGGCTGGGTAGGAGCACAGAGGCTGCGTAGGAGCACAGAGGCTGGGTTAGGAGCACAGAGGCTGGGTAGGAGCACAGAGGCTGGGTTAGGAGCACAGAGGCTGGGTAGGAGCACAGAGGCTGGGTAGGAGCACAGAGGCTGGGTAGGAGCACAGAGGCTGGGTAGGAACACAGAGGCTGGGTAGGAGCACAGAGGCTGGGTTAGGAGAACAGAGGCTGGGTTGGAGCACAGAGGCTGGGTAGGAGCACAGAGGCTGGGTAGGAGCACAGAGGCTGGTTAGGAGCACAGAGGTTGGGTTAGGAGCACAGAGGCTGGGTTAGGAGAACAGAGGCTGGGTAGGAGCCCAGAGGTTGGGTTAGGAGCACAGAGGCTGGGTAGGAGCACAGAGGCTGGGTAGGAGCACAGAGGTTGGGTAGGAGCACAGAGGCTGGGTAGGAGCACAGAGGTTGGGTTAGGAGCACAGAGGCTGGGTAGGAGCACAGAGGCTGGGTTGGAGCACAGAGGTTGGGTTAGGAGCACAGAGGATGGGTAGGAGCACAGAGGCTGGGTAGGAGCACAGAGGCTGGGTAGGAGCACAGAGGCTGGGTAGGAGCACAGAGGCTGGGTTAGGAGCACAGAGGCTGGGTAGGAGCACAGAGGTTGGGTTAGGAGCACAGAAGATGGGTAGGAGCACAGAGGCTGGGTAGGAGCACAGAGGCTGGGTAGGAGCACAGAGGCTGGGTAGGTGCACAGAGGTTGGGTTAGGAGCACAGAGGCTGGGTAGGAGCACAGAGGCTGGGTTGGATCACAGAGGTTGGGTTAGGAGCACAGAGGTTGGGTAGGAGCACAGAGGCTGGGTAGGAGCACAGAGGTTGTGTTAGGAGCACAGAGGCTGAGTAGGAGCACAGAGGCTGGTTTGGAGCACAGAGGTTGGGTTAGGAGCACAGAGGCTGGGTAGGAGCACAGAGGCTGGGTAGGAGCACAGAGGCTGGGTAGGAGCACAGAGGCTGGGTTGGAGCACAGAGGCTGGGTAGGAGCACAGAGGCTGGGTAGGAGCACAGAGGCTGGGTAGGAGCACAGAGGCTGGGTAGGAGCACAGAGGCTGGGTAGGAGCACAGAGGCTGGGTAGGAGCACAGAGGCTGGGTAGGAGCATAGAGGCTGGGTTAGGAGCACAGAGGCTGGGTAGGAACACAGAGGCTGGTTTGGAGCACAGAGGTTGGGTTAGGAGCACAGAGGCTGGGTAGGAGCACAGAGGCTGGGTAGGAGCACAGAGGCTGGGTAGGAGCACAGAGGCTGGGTTGGAGCACAGAGGCTGGGTAGGAGCACAGAGGCTGCGTAGGAGCACAGAGGCTGGATAGGAGCACAGAGGCTGGGTAGGAGCACAGAGGCTGGGTAGGAGCACAGAGGCTGGGTAGCAGCACAGAGGCTGGGTAGGAGCATAGAGGCTGGGTTGGAGCACAGAGGTTGTGTTAGGAGCATAGAGGCTGGGTAGGAGCACAGAGGCTGGGTAGGAGCACAGAGGCTGGGTAGGAGCATAGAGGCTGAGTAGGAGCACAGAGGCTGGGTAGGAGCATAGAGGCCGAGTAGGAGCACAGAGGCCGGGTTGGAACACAGAGGTTGGGTAGGAGCACAGAGACTGTGTAAGGAGCACAGAGGCTTGCTAGGAGCATAGAGGCTGGGTAGGAGCACAGAACCGGGTTGGAACACAGAGGCTGGGTAGGAGCACAGAGGCTGGGTAGGAGCACAGAGGCTGGGTAGGAGCACAGAGGCTGGGTAGGAGCACAGAGGCTGGGGAGGTGCACAGAAGCTGGGTTAGGAGCACAGAGGCTGGGATGGAGCACAGAGGCTGGGTAAGGAGCACAGAGGCTGGGTAGGAGCACAGAGGCCGGGTAGGAGCACAGAGGCCGGGTTGGAACACAGAGGTTGGGTAGGAGCACAGAGACTGGGGAGGTGCACAGAAGCTGGGTTAGGAGCACAGAGGCTGGGTAAGGAGCACAGAGGCTGGGTAAGGAGCACAGAGGTTGGGTAGGAGCACAGAGGCTGGGGAGGTGCACAGAAGCTGGGTTAGGAGCACAGAGGCTGGGTAAGGAGCACAGAAGCTGTGTAGGAGCACAGCGGCTGGGGAGGTGCACAGAGGCTGGGTTAGGAGCACAGAGGCTGGGTAAGGAGCACAGAGGCTGAGTAGGAGCACAGAGGCTGGGGAGGTGCACAGAGGTTGGGTTAGGAGCACAGAGCCTGGGTAGGAGCACAGAGGCTGGGTAGGAGCTCAGAGGCTGGGTAGGAGCACAGAGGCTGGGTAGGAGCACAGAGGCTGGGTAGGAGCGCAGAGGCTGGGGAGGAGCACAGAGGCTAGGGAGGTGCACAGTGGCTGGGTAGGAGCACAGAGGCTAGGTAGGAGCACAGAGGCTGGGTAGGAGCACAGCGGCTGCGTAGGAGCACAGAGGCTGGGTAGGAGCACAGAGGCTGGGTAGGAGCACAGCGGCTGGGTAGGAGCACAGCGGCTGGGTAGGTGCACAGAGGCTGGGTAGGAGCACAGAGGCTGGGTAGGAGCACAGAGTCTGGGTTAGGAGCACAGAGGCTGGGTAGGAGCACAGAGGCTGGGTTAGGAGTACAGAGGCTGGGTAGGAGCACAGAGGCTGGGTTAGGAGCACAGAGGCTGGGTTAGGAGCACAGAGGCTGGGTAGGTGCACAGAGGCTGGGTAGGAGCACAGAGGCTGGGTAGGAACACAGAGGCTGGGTAGGTGCACAGAGGCTGGGTTAGGAGCACAGAGGCTGGGTAAGGAGCACAGAGGCTGGGTAGGAACTCAGAGGCTGGGTAGGAGCACAGAGGCTGGGTAGGAGCACAGAGGCTGGGTAGGAGCGCAGAGGCTGGGGAGGAGCACAGAGGCTAGGGAGGTGCACAGTGGCTGGGTAGGAGCACAGAGGCTAGGTAGGAGCACAGAGGCTGGGTAGGAGCACAGCGGCTGCGTAGGAGCACAGAGGCTGGGTAGGAGCACAGAGGCTGGGTAGGAGCACAGCGGCTGGGTAGGAGCACAGCGGCTGGGTAGGTGCACAGAGGCTGGGTAGGAGCACAGAGGCTGGGTAGGAGCACAGAGTCTGGGTTAGGAGCACAGAGGCTGGGTAGGAGCACAGAGGCTGGGTTAGGAGTACAGAGGCTGGGTAGGAGCACAGAGGCTGGGTTAGGAGCACAGAGGCTGGGTTAGGAGCACAGAGGCTGGGTAGGTGCACAGAGGCTGGGTAGGAGCACAGAGGCTGGGTAGGAACACAGAGGCTGGGTAGGAGCACAGAGGCTGGGTAGGAGCACAGATGTTGGGTTAGGAGCACAGAGGCTGGGTAAGGAGCACAGAGGCTGGGTAGGAGCACAGAGGCTGGGTTAGGAGCACCTAGGCCGGGTTGGAGCACAGAGGCTGGGTAGGAGCACAGAGGCTGGGTTAGGAGCACAGAGGCTGGGTTAGGAGCACAGAGGCCGGGTAGGTGCACAGAGGCTGGGTAGGAGCACAGAGGCTGGGTTAGGAGCACAGAGGCTGGGTTAGGAGCACAGAGGCTGGGTTAGGAGCACAGAGGCTGGGTAGGAGCACAGAGGCTGGGTTAGGAGCACAGAGGCTGGGTTAGGAGCACAGAGGCTGGGTAGGTGCACAGAGGCTGGGTAGGAGCACAGAGGCTGGGTTAGGAGCACAGAGGCTGGGTTGGAGCACAGAGGCTGGGTAGGAGCACAGAGGCTGGGTAGGAGCACAGAGGCTGGGTTAGGAGCACAGAGGTTGGGTTAGGAGCACAGAGGCTGGGTAGGAGCACTGAGGCTGGGTAAGGAGCACAGATGCTGGGTAAGGAGCACAGAGGCTGGGCAGGAGCACAGAGGCTGGGTAGGAGCACAGAGGCTGGGTAGGAGCACAGAGGCTGGGTTGGAGCACAGAGGCTGGGGAGGAGCACTGAGGCTGGGTAAGGAGCATAGAGGCTGGGTAAGGAGCACAGAGGCTGGGTAGGAGCACAGAGGCTGGGTAGGAGCACAGAGGCTGGGTAGGAGCACAGAGGCTGGGTTAGGAGCAGAGAGGTTGGGTTAGGAGCACAGAGGATAGGTAGGAGCACTGAGGCTGGGTAAGGAACACAGAGGCTGGGTAAGGAGCACAGAGGCTGGGTAGGAGCACAGAGGCTGGGTAGGAGCACAGAGGCTGGGTAGGAGCACAGAGGCTGGGTAGGAGCACTGAGGCTGGGTAAGGAGCATAGAGGCTGGGTAAGGAGCACAGAGGCTGGGTAGGAGCACAGAGGCTGGGTAGGAGCACAGACGTTGGGTTAGGAGCACAGAGGCTAGGTTAGGAGCACAGAGGCTGGGTAGGAGCACAGAGGCTGGGTAGGAGCACAAAGGCCGGGTTGGAGCACAGAGGTTGGGTTAGGAGCACAGAGGCTGGGTAGGAGCACAGAGGCTGGGTAGGAGCACAGAGGCTGGGTAGGAGCACAGAGGCTGGGTAAGGAGCATAGAGGCTGGGTAGGAGCACAGAGGCTGGGTTAGGAGCAAAGAGGCTGGGTAAGGAGCATAGAGGCTGGGTGGAGCACAGAGGCTGGGTAGGAGCACAGAGGTTGGGTAGGAGCACAGAGGCTGGTTAGGAGCACAGAGGCTGGGTAGGAGCACAGAGACTGGGTAGGAGCACAGAGGCTGGGTAGGAGCACAGAGGCTGGGTAGGAGCACAGAGGCTGGGTAGGAGCATAGACGCTGGGTAGGAGCACAGAGGCTGAGTAGGAGCACAGAGGCTGGGTAGGAGCACAGAGGCTGGGTAGGAGCACAGAGGTTGGGTTAGGAGCACAGAGGTTGGGTTAGGAGCACAGAGGCCGGGTAGGAGCATAGAGGCCGGGTTGGAGCACAGAGGTTGGTTTAGGAGCACAGAGGCTGGGGAGGTGCACAGAGGTTGGGTTTGGAGCACAGAGCCTGGGTAGGAGCACAGAGGCTGGGTAGGAGCACAGAGGCTGGGTAGGAGCACAGAGGTTGGGTTAGGAGCACAGAGGCTGGTTTATGAGCACAGAGGCTGGGTAGGAGCACAGAGGCTGGGTAGGAGCACAGAGGCCTGGTTGGAGCACAGAGGTTGGGTTAGGAGCACAGAGGCTGGGTAGGAGCACAGAGGTTGGGTTAGGAGCACAGAGGCTGGGTAGGAGCACAGAGGCTGGGTAGGAGCATAGAGGCTGGGTAGGAGCACAGAGGCTGGGTTAGGAGCACAGAGGCTGGGTTAGGAGCACAGAGGCTGGGTAGGAGCATAGAGGTTGGGTTAGGAGTACAGAGGCTGGGTTAGGAGCACAGAGGCTGGGTTGGAGCACAGAGGTTGGGTTAGGAGCACAGAGGCTGGGTGGGAGCACAGAGGCTGGGTAGGAGCATAGAGGTTGGGTTAGGAGCACAGAGGCTGGGTAGGAACACAGAGGCTGGTTTGGAGCACAGAGGTTGGGGTTAGGAGCACAGAGGCTGGGTAGGAGCACAGAGGCTGGGTAGGAGCACAGAGGCTGGGTAGGAGCACAGAGGCTGGGTTGGAGCACAGAGGCTGGGTAGGAGCACAGAGGCTGGGTTAGGAGCACAGAGGCTGGGTAGGAGCACAGAGGCTGGGTAGGAGCACAGAGGCTGTGTAGGAGCACAGAGGCTGTGTAGGAGCATAGAGGCTGGGTTGGAGCACAGAGGTTGGGTTAGGAGCACAGAGGCTGGGTAGGAGCACAGAGGCTGGGTAG
Organism: Erinaceus europaeus; assembly: GCF_950295315.1. Classification (NCBI taxonomy): domain Eukaryota; kingdom Metazoa; phylum Chordata; class Mammalia; order Eulipotyphla; family Erinaceidae; genus Erinaceus; species Erinaceus europaeus. The sequence goes on from NC_080179.1 coordinate 4,294,426, forward strand.
GAGCATAGAGGCTGAGTAGGAGCACAGAGGCTGGGTAGGAGCATAGAGGCTTAGTAGGAGCACAGAGGCCGGGTTGGAACACAGAGGTTGGGTAGGAGCTCAGAGGCTGGGTAGGAGCACAGAGGTTGTGTAAGGAGCACAGAGGCTGGCTAGGAGCATAGAGGCTGGGTAGGAGCACAGAGGCCGGGTTGGAACACAGAGGCTTGGTAGGAGCACAGAGGCTGGGGAGGTGCACAGAAGCTGGGTTAGGAGCACAGAGGCTGGGATGGAGCACAGAGGCTGGGTAAGGAGCACAGAGGCCGGGTAGGAGCACAGAGGCCGGGTAGGAGCACAGAGGCCGGGTTGGAACACAGAGGTTGGGTAGGAGCACAGAGGCTGGGGAGGTTCACAGAAGCTGGGTTAGGAGCACAGAGGCTGGGTAAGGAGCATAGAGGTTGGGTAGGAGCACAGAGGCTGGGGAGGTGCAGAGATGCTGGGTTAGGATCACAGAGGCTGGGTAAGGAGCACAGAGGCTGTGTAGGAGCACAGAGGCTGGGGAGGTGCACAGAGGCTGGGTTAGGAGCACAGAGGCTGGGTAAGGAGCACAGAGGCTGGGTAGGAGCACAGAGGCTGGGGAGGTGCACAGAGGTTGGGTTTGGAGCACAGAGCCTGGGTAGGAGCACAGAGGCTGGGTAGGAGCTCAGAGGCCGGGTAGGAGCACAGAGGCTGGGTAGGAGCACAGAGGCTGGGTAGGAGCGCAGAGGCTGGGTAGGAGCGCAGAGGCTGGGGAGGTGCACAGAGGCTGGGTAGGAGCACAGAGGCTGGGTAGGAGCACAGAGGCTGGGTAGGAGCACAGCGGCTGGGTAGGAGCACAGAGGCTGGGTAGGTGCACAGAGGCTGGGTAGGAGCACAGAGGCTGGGTAGGAGCACAGAGGCTGGGTTAGGAGCACAGAGGCTGGGTTAGGAGCACAGAGGCTGGGTAGGAGCACAGAGGCTGGGTTAGGAGCACAGAGGCTGGGTAGGAGCACAGAGGCTGGGTTAGGAGCACAGAGGCTGGGTAGGAGCACAGAGGCTGGGTAAGGAGCATAGAGGCTGGGTAAGGAGCATAGAGGCTGGGTAGGAGCACAGAGGCTGGGTAGGAGCACAGAGGCTGGGTAAGGAGCATAGAGGCTGGGTAGGTGCACTGAGGCTGGGTTGGAGCACAGAGGCTGGGTAGGAGCATAGAGGCTGGGTAGGAGCACAGAGGCTGGGTAGGTGCACAGAGGCTGGGTAGGAGCACAGAGGTTGGGTTAGGAGCACAGAGGCTGGGTAGGAGCACAGAGGCTGGGTAAGGAGCACTGAGGCTGGGTAAGGAGCATAGAGGCCGGGTAAGGAGCACAGAGGCTGGGTAGGAGCATAGAGGCTGGGTAGGAGCACTGAGGCTGGGTAGGAGCATAGAGGCTGGGTAGGAGCACAGAGCCTGGGTTGGAGCACAGAGGCTGGGTAGGAGCACAGAGGCTGGGTAAGGAGCATAGAGGCTGGGTAGGAGCACAGAGGCTGGGTAGGAGCACAGAGGCTGGGTAAGGAGCATAGAGGCTGGGTAGGTGCACTGAGGCTGGGTTGGAGCACAGAGGCTGGGTAGGAGCATAGCTGCTGGGTAGGAGCACAGAGGCTGGGTAGGTGCACAGAGGCTGGGTAGGAGCACAGAGGTTGGGTTAGGAGCACAGAGGCTGGGTAGGAGCACAGAGGCTGGGTAGGAGCACAGAGGCTGGGTAAGGAGCACTGAGGCTCGGTAAGGAGCATAGAGGCCGGGTAAGGAGCACTGAGGCTCGGTAAGGAGCATAGAGGCTGGGTAGGAGCACTGAGGCTGGGTAGGAGCATAGAGGCTGGGTAGGAGCACTGAGGCTGGGTAGGAGCATAGAGGCTGGGTAGGAGCACTGAGGCTGGGTAAGGAGCACAGAGGCTGGGTAAGGAGCACAGAGGCTGGGTAGGAGCACAGAGCCTGGGTTGGAGCACAGAGGCTGGGTAGGAGCACAGAGGCTGGGTAAGGAGCATAGAGGCTGGGTAGGAGCACAGAGGCTGGGTAGGAGCACAGAGGCTGGGTAAGGAGCATAGAGGCTGGGTAGGTGCACTGAGGCTGGGTTGGAGCACAGAGGCTGGGTAGGAGCATAGCTGCTGGGTAGGAGCACAGAGGCTGGGTAGGTGCACAGAGGCTGGGTAGGAGCACAGAGGTTGGGTTAGGAGCACAGAGGCTGGGTAGGTGCACAGAGGCTGGGTAGGAGCACAGAGGCTGGGTAGGTGCACAGAGGCTGGGTAGGAGCACAGAGGCTGGGTAGGAGCACAGAGGCTGGGTAGGAGCACTGAGGCTGGGTAGGAGCACAGAGGCTGGGTAAGGAGCACAGAGGCTGGGTAGGAGCACTGAGGCTGGGTAGGAGCATAGAGGCTGGGTAGGAGCACAGAGGCTGGGTAGGAGCACAGAGGCTGGGTAGGAGCACTGAGGCTGGGTAGGAGCATAGAGGCTGGGTAAGGAGCACAGAGGCTGGGTAGGAGCACAGAGCCTGGGTAGGAGCACAGAGGCTGGGTAGGAGCACAGAGCCTGGGTAGGAGCACAGAGGCTGGGTAGGTGCACAGAGGCTGGGTAGGAGCACAGAGGCTGGGTAGGAGCACAGAGCCTGGGTAGGAGCACAGAGGCTGGGTAGGAGCACAGAGGCTGGGTAGGAGCACTGAGGCTGGGTAGGAGCATAGAGGCTGGGTAAGGAGCACAGAGGCTGGGTAGGAGCACAGAGCCTGGGTTGGAGCCCAGGCCCTGCAGCACTGAGGCTGCATTTTTGCAGCCAGGTTATCAGCCAGCGCCCCTGGCGGCCTCTGGCTCCTTCTGCAGCGAGAGGCGGAGCTTCCCCGCCCCCTGCACACCCGGGTCCCGCCATTCTGGCTGCTCTGATCCGCTTCCCCGGGGGCCTGGCCTTGTGCGGCGGAGGCCTCTGCGCGATGCGGTGGCCGCTGCTCTGGCCGCTGCTCGGGGCCACGCTGGCCCTGGGCGCGGTGCGCCGGGAAGAGGCGGCGGCGCCGTTGTCAGGTAACCGCGTGCTCGCGCTGCTCTCGGGGCTGCGGGTTCGCGGCCGCCCCTCGCGCCTTGGCGGGGCGCTTCCTTCCCGGGGTGGCTCCGCCCGTGGGCGGGCAGGAGGCGGCCCTCTCCGTCCCCGTTTTCCCGGGCTCCAGGCTGGCACCGGAGCCCAGATTTCTGCTAACTGGGGCCGGGTTCTCTCTCCTAGGGAAGCTGCAGGAACTCAGAGATGTTTCGGTTTGCCTGCCTGAGCCGCTGGCAGCGCCGATCCTCGTCTCCCAATGGGATGTGTGCACGTTTTGAAAACCATTTCTCTCTTTTTAAATGGAAGCCACTCAATTTAAATTTTTTTTTTAAATTAGTTAATATTGATTTTCCCTTTTGTTGTCCTTTTTAAAAAAATTGTTATTGCTGTCGCCATTGTTGGACAGGACAGAGAGAAATGGAGAGAGGAGGGGAAGACAGAGAAGGGGAGGGAAAGACAGACACCTGCAGACCTGCTTCACCGCCTGTGAAGTGACTCCCCTGCAGGTGGGGAGCCGGGGGCTCGAACCGGGATCCTTCTGCCGGTCCCTGCGCTTTGCGCCACGTGCGGTTAACCCGCTGTGCTACCGCCCGACTTCCCAATTTTTATTTATTTATTTTTGGATAGGGGCAGAGGGAAATTGAGAAGGGAGAGGAGATAGAGAGGGAGAGAGACACCCGCAGCCGGGCTTCACTCCCCCCTGCAGGTGGGATACCAGGGGCTTGAACCCGTGTCCTGCGTGCAGCGGAGACGATCCAAACCTGGATCAGCCCACTATGCTGTTACTGGAGGCCTGTCAGAGGCAGTCGGTGGAGGAGGGCCGGCTAGCAGAAGAGAAACTGCAAGCCCACAGCTACCCTGGTTCTCTCCCCCGGGGAGGGAAGCCCAGAGGAGCCCTGGGCGCTGAGATGATGTGCTCGCAGTTCCTTTAGCACTTTGGCTCTGGACTCAGACCAGCCTTCCCCAGATCTTGACTAAGTCTGTGACCCCCGAGTCACACCACGGGTAACAAAACAGGACTGGTACTTGCAGGGTTACTGTCATGCTGAATATTGTGAGAGGGAGCAAGGAGTGGAAGCTGTTTGCAGTGCTATTGGGTGTGTTCGTGGAGCGCTTTCAGATGAAGTCCAGAAACTCGGATTTAATTCCAGAGCTGGCCTGTGACCTTGTTGTGAGCTTAAGGAACGTCCGGAGAATTCTGTAAATCCTGGAATCGCTCTCTACCAGGCTCCTCGAAAGCCATTGTTTCCTAATCAGTGAAATGAGTGTTTATTGTTGAATAGTTGTTTGTTTGATTGTTATTATTATTTCACTAGTGCACTGCCCAGCTCTGGTTTAAGGTGGTGCTGGAGAGATTGATCTTGGAATTCCTGAGCCTCAGGCACGAAGTCTTTTTGCATAACCATTCTGCTCATCTCCCTAGTCCTACTGCTGAATAGTTTCCAATGTTTCCTCACCTATTGGTGTCTGTGAACTTTTTTTTTTTTTTGCCACCAGGGTTATCAGTGGGTGTTGGTGCCTGCAGGATGAATCGGTCACTCACGGCAGCCAGTCTCTCTCTGTCTGTCTGTCTCTGTCTGTCTGTCTCTGTCTCTCTGCCTCCCAGATTCGTTTATGGAGAAGAGGTCTTGAGCTGGAGCATCAGACGTGGAAAGCGTGTGTCTGCTCTGGCTGCAGACCCATAGTTTCCACGTTTTTGAGTCACAAGTTAGCGTTAACAGTCGCCTCTCTACTGATTAATCATCGGTGCGCATGACTGCTCACCAGAGTTTCTGTTATGCCTGAGCCATTCACAGTGCCCGCTGCTAAGAAGAAATGGCGGCTTTCTAGCTCTGTGCCAACACATGGCATTCCAAGAAAAAAGGGATTACCGCGGGAATTGTGAAGCTCCATGGAGCCTCTGGTGTCCCAGTGACACTGCGCTGCTGAGTCTCTGGATTAAACTAAGTCTAAAAGCTGCTGTTGCTCCTTGGTCTTAAGAAAACTCCTGGGGGGGGGGGGGGCGGTAGCATAGCGTGGTAAGCGCACAGTGAGAAGCCCAAGGACTAGCATAAGGATCCCGGTTCAAGCCCCCGGCTCCCCACCTGCAGGCTTCCCACGCCTCTCTGTCTTCCCCTCCTCTCTAGACTCCTCTCTGTCCTATCCAACAACAATGACAACAACAACAATAATAACAATGATAAATAATAAGGGCAACAAAAGGGGAAAAATTTTTAGAAAGAAAACTCCTGAGATCAAATAGCTGGTGAGACTTTTAAAAGTTGGATCTATCAATAACACAAGAGACTTGCATTAGATGGTAATCAGTATTTTCTGATCTAAAAGTGTGTCCTGAGTTCACACAGCCCTGCATGCAGTGGGGACCCTCCAAGTCTGGGCCAGCCTGCTGTGACCCGCTGGAGGACAGTCAGAGGCAGCAGGTGGAGGGAGGGTGTCACGTTACTTGGGTTTCTTCTAGGGGAGCACAGGAGTGCATCTCCTTCTATGGGGCCAGCTGGTACTGGTCTAGCTTTCACAAAGATTAACCAAGCTTTTACTGACTTGACTACACATGCCTGAATAACTCCTGAGTCCTCTCAAATTACAACACACACACACACACACACACACACACACACACACACACACACTCCCTTCCTTAGCTACTGGGCACTTCACAAAGAGTTAAGCGTATTAGCTAACAAGTATAAAAGTGGTAGGCAGAGAAAAAAAAGGAAGGAGTAAGAAAGCTGGTGAGAATGGTCGGAGGGTCCTATTCCAGACAGTGTGGTCAGTGAAGGCCCTCCCGACACATAAATCACTGGAAGGGGCAAACTCTGCCGAGATTGGGGGAAGCGGGTTGTGAGCCAGGAAAGTGTTGAGTCGGGAGCCTGCGGTGGATTGGGCATGTTGAAGACAGCAGAGCCCGTGTGACTGGAACAGCTGAGGAGGATAGAAAGTGAAGGAGAAAAGACATGTGCGCGGGCCCAGCGGGGGCTCACCGGGTCAAGCACACACATCGCCGTTTCTGAGGATGCAGGTTCAAGCCCCTGGTTCCCACCTGCAGGGGGAAAAGTTCATGACTGGCGAAGCAGGGCTGCAGGTGTCGCTCTGTCTCTCTCTGTGTGTGTGTGTCTCTGTCTTCTCCTCCCCTCTCAACTTCTCTCTGTTTCTATCCAATAACAAATAAAAATATTAAAAAAAAGAAAAAGACAGAAGGGCATGGGTCCTTGCGAAGGAGGGTGAAGTTTATTGTGGATGTGATGGGATTCCTTGAGGAGTTCTTGGCAAAGAAAGGGTCTGTGTTCTGACATTTTAAAGAGATAAGAGGACCACAACTCCACACAATTCCCACCACCAGCTCTCCGTATCCCATCCCCTCCCCTGACAGCTTTCCTATTCTCTATCCCTCTGGGAGTGTGGACCCAGGGTCACTGTGGGGTGCAGAAGGTGGGAGGTCTGGCTTCTGTAATTGCTTCCCCGCTGAACATGGGTGTTGGCAGGTGGATCCATACTCCCAGCCTGTCTCTCTCTTTCCCTAGTGGGGCAGGGCTCTGAGGAAGTGGGGCTCCAAGGTACATTGGGTGGGTTGTCTGTCCAGGGAAGTCTGGTTGGCATCATGGTAGCATCTGGAACCTGGTGGCTGAAAAGAGAGTTAACATACAAAGCCAAACAAATTGTTGACTAATCATGAACCTAAAAGCTGGAATAGTGCAGATGAAGATTTTGGGGACTCTGTTTTGAGGATAGCTAGTAGGCATATTCCAAAGGGCCCATGACTATGTTAGTTTTAACCTGAGCTTGAAATCTGATATGCAGGTGGATCCAAGTTATTGTCTGGGGAGATGATGTCATGGCTGGAAAAAGGACCAGAAAGCTGGATCAGGGAAGAGAGTAGCTCCCTAATATGGGAAAGGGGTATAAATATTGTTGACTGTAAACCCCATCAATTGGATGTGATCTGGGGCCCACATTCAGCTTAGGAGCCTGTGTGACCTCTGCATCTCTGTAGGTCTGAGCTCACATTCTGTGGTCATGAGTACCTTAACCCTTTTTTAAGAACTAACTGCCTCTTAATTCTGGATACCTGTATTTGCATCAGACTCTGTCAGTTGGCTAGTATCTTTTGAAATAGCTCGCTCTTTATTTATTGCCATATATCAGTGTTACCACGGAGGCTTGGTGCCTGCGTTATAACTCCATCAATCCTGGTGGCCATTTTTTTTTCTTTTTCTAGTACAGACAGAAAGAGAGAGAGAGAGAGAAGGAGGAGACAGAGATGCACCTATAGCACTGCTCCACTGTCCGTGGGGGCCACAGGCCTGAGCCCAGTTCCTCGTTTATGGGAGCATGTTCACTCTGGTGCACCAAGCCTGCCCCATTGGGAGCTTTCTGGCTTCTATGTAGGTGTCCAGGAAATGGTAGACTTTCCCGGCAACCTTTCCCCAAGGCTGCCTTCACTTTCTCCAGCTCCATGCTAAGGATGCTTCTAGCAAGGACAGCGACCTTCTGGACTATCCAGTAGCATCTCTGGCTTGCCTGATCCTTCATCAGCTCTGGTGCGACAGGCTGCTCAGGCTTCAGGAGAGACAGCTGACCACACTTTAGTCAGTTAGGGGAGTTAGGGGCTGCGTACCCGTTTCTCTGTGTGGCCGTGGGAGTCACCTGTTCTGCTTTCCTCCTGAGCAGAGGCGATGGTGACACCCCATCCTGTATCCAAAAAATGTCTGATTTTCATCTTCTCTTTAAGTTCAAATACAGCTGCAGCCCTAGAATAAAATGGGTCCCATCACTATTTAGTTTTTTTTGTGTGTGGCATTCACCACATTTACTATCTAAATCCAGCACCCCTTCTCTCTCTCCACATATATATGGCACTATGTTGAATTTTATTTTTATTTATTTTTCATTTTATTTTTTTATGATTGGATTGAGACAAAAATTGGGAGGAGAGGGGAGATAGAGACGCAGAGAGACACCGGCTGCCCTGCTTCACCACCTGCAGGTGGGGACCGGTAGGGGTGGGGGACTTGAACCTGGGTCCTTGTGCACTGTAGTGTGTGTGCTCAACCAGGCGTCGTATAGTTTCTGTATGTGTCGTATAGTTTCTATATCACATCTAACACGTGTATTTTGTTGGGGGATTCATGGTTTACAGTAGACACAGTCGTGGCACCAGAACACACAGCGACCTGTGAGTGTGTCTACTTCTGTGGCCAGCCAGGCTTCTCCTGAGTTGTGACCCTACCTGTTATCACCTGCCCTCGTCAGCCTACTGCGTCCAAGACCAACCCTTTTTCTGCAGAAGCCAACTGCTCTTATTGCCTCAGCTGGGTCAGAAGCCGCACCACTTTCACCAGGATATTGATTTCATGTCATTGCTCTCCCACAGCTATAAAGCTTCAAAGACTGTTGATTTCACTTCCTTTTTTTTTTTAAATTTTTCTAAGAGAATACTTCATTTTTTAAAAATATTTATTTATTCCCTTTTGTTGCCCTTGTTTTTTTTTATTGTTGTAGTTATTGATGTCATCATTTTTGGCTAGGACAGAGAGAAATGGAGTGAGGAGAGGGAGACAGAGAGGGGGAGAGAAAGATAGACACCTGCAGACCTGCTTCACCGCTTGTGAAGCGACCCCCCTGCAGGTGGGGAGCCGGGGGGCTCGAACTGGGATCCCTATGCCGGTTCTTATGCTTTGTGCCACCTGTGCTTAACCCGCTGAGCTACAGCCCAACTCCCCCCCAAAAAAATTTTTATTAACTTTATTTATTGGATAGAGACAGCCAGAAATCGAGAGGGTAGGGAGAGACAGAGAGGGAGAGAGAGAAAGAGAGACACCTGCAGCACAGCTTCATCACTCGAAAAGCTTTCCCCCTGCAGGTGGGGACCAGAGTCTCAAACCCCAGTCCTTGTGCATTGTAACATGTTATCCTGGGAGAAGACCCAGGTGTGAGCCCCTGGCCACTACAGGTGAACGCGCTCATGGAGAAGCTTCCATGAGTGGATCGGTGGCATCTGTTCTGCTCTCTCTGTCTTACTGTTCTAGAAAAGGGAAAGAAAGGGGGTGTTTTGAAAGGGGTGGAGACATACAGGCGGGGAGCCCCAGAGGGAACCCAGAAAAAAACAAACACATAAATAAAAGAATTGGCACCAGGCTATAATTTTTATTTGCTCCCTCTTAGGTTGGATAGAATGAAGGACTATAAACACCATGGAGGTCATCATTTATTATATATATTGCATAGTTATTATATAACTATAATAAACTATAATAGTATAATTTATTAGCCACAGAATATAAGAACATCTCCTTCCCCTCCTCTCTCCATTTCTCTCTGTCCTATCCAACATCAATGACAAGAATAATAATCACAACAATGATTAAAAAAAAAACAAAAAACAAGGGCAACAAAAAAAAATAAAAAAGAACATCTCCCATTATCACTGTGAATAGGAAAAAAAAGATACAGTTCTTGGCAACTTCAGAAATCTATTTTCTTTTTCATTTCTCAGTTTCAGCTTGTAAAGTTCTGCAGGAAATGGATTTAGTGAAGACCTCTAAGTCAGACTGTTACTGCTACCATCCAAAGTCCCAACTAGAATGGAAATACATTTGGTCAACTGTGCAGGTAAGAGTCCACTTTCTCCTGTCTTTTTTTTTTCTTTTTCTTTTTCCTCCTCCAGGGTTATTGCTGGGCTCGGTGCCTGCATCATGAATCCACCGCTCCTGGAGGCCATTTTTCCCCCTTTTGTTGCCCTTGTTGTAGCTTCGTTGTGGTTATTATTATTGCCCTTGTTGATGCAATTTGTTGTTGGATAGGACAGAGAGAAATGGAGAGAGGAGGGGAAGACAGAGAAGGGGAGAGAAAGACAGACACCTGCAGACAAGCTTCACCGCCTGGGAAGCGACTCCCCTGCAGGTGGGGAGCCGGGGGCTCGAACCGGGATCCTTACGCCGGTCCCTGCGCTTTGCGCCACATGCGCTTAACCCACTGCGCCACCGCCCGACCCCCCCCCTTTTTTTTAATTATTATTATTCATGAGAAAGATAGGAGAAGAGAGAAAGAACCAGACATCACTCTGGTACATGTGCTGCCAGGGATTGAACTCAGAACCTCATGCTTGAAAGTCCAATGCTTTATCCACTGTGCCACCTCCTGGACTACCTCCTCACGTCTCTAGAAACAGGGACTGAAGAGTTGTATTTCAAGGACAATGAAGTGGTTTTTGGGTGGCAGAAGGCCACTGAGTTGGGAGGCACATGCGGTGGCTGTTGGAGAAAAGGGCTGTCAGGAGACCCCCACTCTTCATCAGCCCTGGTCCACGGCCCTCCAGATATGGTCTGCGTGGCCTGGGTAAGGATGGTCTGCTTGCCGTTCAGACGTGGCTCATCGTGGTTCAGACGTCTGCTTTTCAAATGAATTACTGATCCAGGCTCCTCTGTAGAAAGTTCTGGAGTTACCTCCTCTCCCCTGGAATGTTGTACTTTCCTCAGCATTTCACAGGCATGTCTCCAGTCAGCACCTGAGTGCTGGAACCATGCAGGACGTAGAGGCTCCATCAGTGAGCAAGCCGGGTCCCCACTCTGCTGGTGTTTTCACTACTGGGCTGGTGGGTGGAGGGGTTATCCACAAATGCAGAGAAGGAGTTTATAAAGCTAGTAAATGCTACCTCAAAATTTTAAGATAAGTAGGGGTGTGGGGGCAAATTATACTATTCAAAAAGGGGGAGTATTCAGGCAGGCATAATTCTCCTTGACAAAGTTGCATTTAAGCGCCAGGCGGTGGCACACCTGGTTGAGCACACAGGTTGCAGTGCACAAGGACCCGGGTTCAAGCCCCTGGTCCCCACCTGCAGGGGGAAAGCTTCACAAGTGGTGAAGCAGGGCTGCAGGTGTCTCTCTGACTCTCTCCCTCTCTGTCTCCCCCTCCCTCTCAATTTTTCTGTCTCTATCCAATAATACATAAAAATATTTTTTAAAATGAAGATAATGTTTTGTTTGTTTATTCCCCCCCCAGGGTTATTTCTGGGGCTTGATACCCACACTATGAATCCAGTGCTCCTGGAGGCCATTTTTTCCCATTTTGTTGCTACCCTTGTTATTGTTGTAGTTATTATTGTTGTTGTTGTCGTTGTTGGATAGGACAGAGAGAAATGGAGAGAGGAGGGGAAGACAGAGAGGGGGAGAGAAAGACAGACACCTGCAGACCTGCTTCACCGCCTGGGAAGCGACTCCCCTGCAGGTGGGGAGCCGGGGACTCGAACTGGGATCCTTACGCCGGTCCTTGCGCTTTGCGCCACGAGCATTTAACCCGCCGAGCTACTGCCCAACCTCCAATAATTTTTATTTTTAAGTTGCATTTGAGAAAGATTTCAGTGCAGACAGTGAGCACAGAGAAGGTATGTGGAGAAAGAGTGTTCTAGGCTGAGGAAATAGATGAACCACTGTATTTGGAGGCAAAGCATGCTGCTTCCTGATCCTTGGGGAAATCTGGCGAGAAGCTTGTCTTACACGGATTCTGGTGGTCCGGAAGGAAGCACGTCCCTCCATCACAGCAAGAGACAGTAGAGAGAAACCTTCTTCTCACTACCCGCATCACCAAGGAGTTTCCTACCTAGTACTTTCTCATCCTTTTTTTTTTTTTAACATGTCCCTTAGTCATCATAATCTTCTCGAAGATGGAATCCAATCAGTCACCACTCGGCAAAAATTCACTTTAGCAAAGTGTGCTCCAGAGGGCTGGGTGGCGGCAGATGTTACAGCGTGTCAAGCCCCCGGTCCCCACCTGCAGGGGGAAAGCTTTGCAAGTGGTGAAGCAGGGCTGCAGGTGTCTCTCTGTCTCTCTCCCTCTCTCTCCCTCCTTTTCGCTATTTCCCCTACCCTCTCCTACCTTGATTTCCGGCTATCAATATCCAATAAGTAAAGATAATAAAAAACTTAATTAAAAAAGAAAGTGTGCTCCTGTGTGTATTTGGATTAAACACATCTGTGGCCCAGCCCCTGGATCAGAAAGCTGGCATAAATGTCTGTGAGCTTACTGCTCGGCCAGCCTGGTCCTCTCCTCACTTCCCTCTGCTCATGATTTTTCAAAGGTCGGAGGCTTCACCTCTGCATTTATAGACTTGTTTGTTCTGGTCTTCCAGGTCCACATTGCCAGCCAAGGTCTGCTCAGCATTACCTATATCACAGAAAGACATCACTGCCAGTATCCGGAATCCATCCCGTCATTTATCAGATGTCTGGCTCGTAACTTCTGGCCACCCAGAGAGTCTAATGAAATAACCATCGTCGTCAATCCATATGAAGCGACGATGTGTTTTTCTCTGAGGCCTGGGGAGAAGATAGTTCCTTATACATTAAGTGTAAATCGAAACAGTAAGTCTGCCGTTAGCATATTTGATGTTCTGGGCTTGTTGTTTTTTTTGGGGGGAATGACATTTCAATCAATTTGTTCTTTCACGGAATAATACCTGGATACGACATCTTTGTGGCGTGTGTGTTTCCTTCCAGTTGTGGATTTCAGACTCTTCCTTATGTTTGTGGCAGGGGTTTCTCTCTTCTATTACGCCGAGACTTTGAGTCGGTAAGTATTCATTGTCTGCTTTTTGAAAAAAATGATTTATTTCAATGAAAAAGAAATGCAGAGGAAAATATCTACTTATTTATTTGATTTTTATCATAGCACTGCTCTTCTCTGGCTTATGATGGTGCTGGAGATAGAACCTCGCAGCTCAGAGCCTCAGGCATGAAAGTCTTTTGCAGAACCATCTTTCTTTCCTCCCTTCCCTTCCCTTCCCTTCCCTTCCCTCCCCTCCCCTCCCCTCCCCTCCCCTCCCCTCCTTTTTCCTTCCTTCCTTCCTTCCTTCCTTCCTTCCTTCCTTCCTTCCTTCCTTCCTTCCTTCCTTTTTTTTTCCTTTACCAGAGCACTGCTCAGTTCTGGCTTATGGTGGTGCGGGGGGATTGATTGTGGGACTCCCAGGAGCCTCAGGCATGAGAGTCTCTTTGCATTCTATCCTCCTCTTCTTTTGTAACTCAAAAAACAAAACAAAACAAAACAAAAACAAAGAGCATAGCATGTTTCTGACTCTGTGCTCATGATTTCCTCACTAGTTGGCAGTTTTTGTTTTGGATTTTGCAAACAGTAGACTTGAATATGGTGCTTGAAAGGACTTTGCAACCAGTAGCAATTATATGTTTATCATGATTGTTGATATTACCGTGTTTTCACATGCATTATTGTATATTATATATTGAGGTACATTCTTTTATTCTTCTCAAGTAAAGGAGCTAACTCTTGCCAGATGCCTTGATTTCTCTCTGGTGTGCCACCTTCCCCTAGACTTGTGATTTCGCTGTCAGCACTGTATCAAACATGCTATAGAGGTTGAACTTAACAAACACCAGATTCCTGACTAAATACACTGTCCCGATATCTTGTGTCAGACAACTTCTTTCAGGACAAATGAACGTCCGTGGGAGGGTAGGGAGGAATACAGAACTTTGGTGGTGGGTGTGGTGTTGGGACTGCCCATTGTAACTTACATCTTGTAACTGATTATTAACTACAAGCAAAAAGTGGGATGTCTTTCCAGTAGCACTTTGCCTATTCAAGTTTGCTCTTCTTAGCATTGTTCCTTTCTGCACTTTTCCTGTCGTGCAATCAGTTGTATTACATGTCATCTCCGGTGTCTATAAACTAGATTATTATTATTATTACCACCAGGGTTATCAGTGCCAGCACTTTGAATCCACAGCTCCCAGCTCCCATTTTTTCTTCCTTTCTATTTTCTTGGACAGGACAGAGAGACATTGAGAGGGGAGGGGAGATAGAGGGAGAGGGAGGGAGAACACCTATAGCCCTGCTTTATCGCTCGTGAAGCTTCTCCCCTGCAGGTGGGGAGTGGGGGCTTGAACCTGGGTCCTCGTGCACCTGTGTGCGCTTAACCAGGTGCACCACCGCCCGATGCCCTTGTAAACTAGATGTTGCTTCTAGAACCTGGAGAATGAAGTTTAGACTCAGGAGCTGGACTGAAAGCTTGAGTCCCCCAGTTAGCAGATAGCAACTTGGGGGGGGGGTGTCTTTAACTTCTTGGTGTCTCCTTTCCCTTTGCTGTGAAAATTAAGTATGAGGGAGTCGGGTGGTAGCACAGCAGGTTAAAGGTTAAACACAGGTTGCGCAAAACACAGGACCAGGGTGAAAATCCCGGTTTGAGCCCCCGACTCCCCACCTGCAGGGGGGGGTCTCTTCACAGGCAGTGAAGCAGGTCTGCAGGTGTCTCTCTTTCTCTCCCCCTGTCTGTCTTCCCCTCCTCTCTCCATTTCTCTCTGTCCTGTCCAACAACAAAGACATCGTTAACAACAACAATAATAACTACAACAATAAAACAACCAGGGCAACAAAAAAGGGAATAAATAAATTTTTTTAAAAAATTAGGTATGCATAGCTGTCTCACTGAGCTATTATAAATGCATTTAAGCTCTCGAATAAGATCCTACTGCAAGGGGACGCTTCACAGGTGAGAAGCAGGTCTGCAGGTGTCTGTCTTTCTCTCCCCTCTGTCTTCCCTTCCTCTCTCCATTTCTCTCTGTCCTACCCAACAATGACGACATTATAACAACAACAATAATAACTACAACAGTAAGACAACAAGGGCAACAAAAGGGAATAAATAAAATAAATAAATATATAAAAAAAGATCCTACTGCAAGACTGGTCCTCAGTAACGATTGTTGACTCAGACTCTGAATACAGACTAACTCAGAAATTCTGTTTGGAATTAGTGTCAAACTACTTACTGTAAATCTCAAATACGTTCTTCTTCTTCTTCTCCTCCTCCTCCTCCTCCTTCTTTTTTAACGTGTATAACAAAGAACTGGGGCTATCTTCTGAATTTTTCTTCTTCACAGTCTCTGTGACTGTGGACATCAAGTGAACCGGGTGTTGCACCAGGGGCGTGTTAGGCATTGACCTGGTGTCTGTTTGCTTGTCTGAACAGGAGCCCTCTTTTCTACTACTCTTCAGGGACTGTACTGGGTATTTTGATGACACTTGTCTTTGTCCTGCTGCTGGTGAAAAAGTCCATTCCTAAGGTAGGCATACTACGTGCAGTGGCTACAAGGAACCCATGACCCTAGAGACATAAAAAATCGAACATCAGTTCATGCTGATTGTGTTAGCTCCCAGTTCAAATTTCAGCATTCTATCAATTGTCAGTTGACTTTACAGTGTATCTGGAGACCAAACTTTTGGTACTCTGTATGGGGATAAATATTGAGCTTGTTGATGGTATCTTTTTTTTTTAGACCCTTTTATTTTCAAGGTAATTTAAAAATGATTGATACATTTATCTGAGAGAGACAGAAACCAGAGACAGAGACCAGAGCACTCTGTCATACACAGAGTCAGGGATTTTGAACCTCAGACAGACAAGGAATGTGTGTTACCCACTGAGTCACCATCCTGGGAAGTCACTTTATTTAAAAATGTATGTATGTATGTATGTATGTATGTATGTATGTATTTATCTTTTTTTGAGAGTGAGAGCAATGTTTTTCTTCCTTTTTTTTTTTTTTTTGCAACTGTCTTCCCCCCCCTTTGGCAGAATATAAGAGCTATATAGATAGAGAGAGAGAGAGAGAGAGAGAGAAGGAGGGAGAGAGGAGAGATGCCTGCAGCAGTTCCCCTGTTGACAGAGACTCTCACCTGCAGATAGGGATGAGGGCCTTGGCTTCAGGCCCTTGTGTACGATAATATGTGGCCTTGACTGGAGAGCTACAACCCAGTCACGTGGTTTTCTTATGTGTAACAGGATGGAGCTGGTTGTCTGCTGGAGTGAAGATTTCTTTTTTTTTTTTTTTTTTCCACCAGAGCTCTGCCTGATGGTGGTGTGTGGATTACACCTGAGACCTGGGACCTGGGAGCCTCAGGCATGAGAGTCTGTTTGCAGAACCATTAAACTATCTCCCTGCTCTAAATTTTTTATTATGATAGAGACAGAGAAAAATAGGGTGAGAGACGGGGAGAATGAGAGACACCTGCATCCTTTTCCACTGCTTTATGAAGCTTCCCTTCTGTTGATGGGGGCCAAAGGCTTAAACCTGGGTCTTAGTCCATCCTAGCTGGGTTTTGTTTTGTTTTGAACCTGGGACCTTCGGTGCCTCAGGCATGGGGAACTTTTTGCATAACCGTCGCTCTGTCTTCCCAGCCCTGACACGGTGACTTGGACATTTCTTTTACCTCAGTGATTTGAGGAATTACACGGAGCACTGAGCCATCAGGTCCAGGGAGATAGCACTGCTACATCATTACTATTCGACTTATTAAATGCCTGCAGTAAAAGAAGCTCCCACATTTTTTTTTCCCCAAGGACAGAAAATGTCCTGAGCTGACAGTGCTGTGAGTTCTTGGCTACAGCTTGCAGCACTGACATTATTTGGAGATAAACGTACTCTTTCCGACAGTTCTCCTGACAGTTTTTCTCCTGCTTGAACGCTCATGCAGGTTAGTTACCTGGGCATATTCTGAAATGTAGATCCTTATTTAGGGACCCACAGCTGAGCCTCAGGGTCTGCATTCCAGGAAGCTCCTACGGAACGCTGTTGCTGCTGGCTCATGAACTAGTCCTCTATGAGACTTTAGAGACTATGTCAAATTGACATCGATTCTGTTCTGTCATGGATGTTTCCAATACAAAGGGTTTATTTATTTATTTTTTTTCTATTTCGATGAGAGTGGATGAACCAAAGGGAAAAACAAAACCAAACAACGTGTCATTCATTCTCTTGCACACGCAGTATAGCACCTTTTGGGCCCTAATGGTTGGCTGTTGGTCGGCCTCAGTTTATATCATGTGCCGGTTGATTGAAGAGCTGAAGTGGCTGACTAGTGAAAGCAGGACGTATATATTAGGTAGGTGAACTGTTTTCTTCAAGAAAGTTCTGTCTGCCAACCCAGGGGGTGGTGCAGTGGGTAGAGTGTGGGAATCTCAGTCTTGAGGTCCCAAGTTTGATCCCCGGAATCAAGTGTACCGAAATACTCTCTCTCTCTCAATTTCTGCCAGTAGTAAGATTGAGGAGTACAACTGGAGTCTTTCATTTTATATGTTTCTTTCTAGCATCTGAATTTTCATTGTGGACTAAGGAAAAGCACTGTTAAAATAATGTTTTTCTGGGAGTCGGGCTATAGCACAGCAGGTTAAGCACAGGTGGTGCGAAGTGCAAGGACTGGCTTAAGGATCCCGGTTCGAGCGCCCGGCTCCCCACCTGCAGGGGAGTCTCTTCACAGGCGGTGAAGCAGGTCTGCAGGTCTCTGTCTTTCTCTCCTCTTCTGTCTTCCCTTCCTCTCTCCATTTCTCTCTGTCCTATCCAACAATGACGACATCAGTAACAACAACAATAAAACAACAAGTGCAACAAAAGGTAATAAATAAATAAAATAAAAAAGTAAGTTAAAAAATAATAATAATGTTTTTCCAGTAGCTGTACTTCACTTTGTTAGAGCTCCTTTTGGACTGTTTCTTTATGGAACTTTTCATATTTTCTTATAGTGATCAAAGGTGCAAAAAGCATTTGTTCCTTTTGACTCAATATGCCATTGTTATCATTGTTATTATTATTACTGGTGAGAGAGAGAGAGAGAACAGTCAGATCACTGACACACATAATACCAGAGATGGGACTCCCAAAGGCTATTCCCTGAGTACTCCCCACGGCTATAGAGACAAGTCTACTTTCCTGTTTTGCTGAGTGACTATTAAAGATGCTCTACAGGGCGGCTCTATTTAATATTTACATCAATGACCTCCCAGAAACTTCTTCAAGGAAGTTCATCTACGCCGATGACATCTGCTGTGCAACTCAGGCATCCAAGTTCGACATCCTCGAGGAAACACTCACGAAAGACATGTCTCTGATATCTGATGACTGCAAAAAATGGCGACTAATCCCTAGCACTGCAAAAACGGTATCATCTGTTTTCCATCTACACCACGCCTCGGCCTCGCGTGAGCTTAATGTGCAGCTTGGCGATACGAGAATCCGGCATGAAGCCCAGCCAGTCTATCTTGGTGTTACTCTCGATCGCACCCTGTCATTTCACGAACATCTCATAAAAACTGCAGCAAAGGTGGGCGCGAGGAATCACATCATTGCAAGACTGGCCAGCTCCTCATGGGGCGCGAGCGCTGCCACACTGCGATCATCCTCTCTGGCATTATGCTATTCCACTGCAGAATACTGTGCCCCAGGATGGTTCCGTAGCCCCCATGTCCACTTGGTCGATTCCAAATTATATTCCTCCATGAGGACAATTTCTGGAACCATCCGTTCCACCCCGGTTCCATGGCTGCCAGTTCTTAGCAACATCGCCCCTCCAGATATTCGTCGGGATGCGGCATCATCTAAGTTCATTTCCCACGTCTACGCCCGACCGGACCTGCCAATATACGCGGAGATCTTCGCCCACCCTGTCTAGCGCTTGACGTCTCGTCACCCAATCTGGTCCCCTACGCCTACACTGAACTTCTCTGTTCCAGTCTCTTGGAAACAGAGCTGGCAGTCAGCTGAGGTCAAGAACAAACACCTCATCACAGACCCCTGCAGGCGTCAACCCGGCTTTGACCTAGCACGTTATGATCGGGCCCTCCTCAATCGCTACCGAACAGGTCATGGCCGGTGCGCCGCTATGTTCCATCGCTGGGGAGCCAGAGACGACCCGAACTGCCCCTGTGGCTCCAGACAGACTATGACCCACATAGTCAACGACTGCCACCTCTCCAGATTCAAAGGAGGTCTCGAAACTTGACATCAGGCTCAACCTGACGCTGTTGACTGGCTACGGAAGAAGGGCAAACGCTAGAAGAAAGGGCAGCTCTTCCTTTCTGTCTTAATGCATTCACAATGAAAAGTGATAAGTGCTATCTGACTTTTGAAAAAATGTTAAGAAATCCACCATTCTTGTCTCACATTCCAAAAGTGAAGCTTCACTGCTTAGGGCTGTTGGAATTGGGAATTTTAAAAAATTTTACTCAAAGATATTATATTTTTAGCTCATTTTTCTTTTCTTTTTTCTTTTTTTGCCTCCGGGGTGTTGCTGTGGCTGTGTGCCTGCACTACGAATCCACTGCTCTCGGCAGCCATTTTTTCCATTTTATTGGACAGGACAGAGAGAAATTGAGAGAGATGGGGGACAGAAAGACACCTGCAGACCTGCTTCACTGCTTGTGAGGCATCCCCCCCCCCCACAGGTGGGGAACTGGAGGCTCGAACCCAGATCCTTATGTGGGTCCTTGTGCTTTGTACTAGCTCTTTTTTTATTCCCCCCCCCTTTTTTTAAAAAAAGTTTTAATTTTATGAGAGAGCGAGCGAGCAAATCACCAGTCCATTGTGGCATATGTGGTGCCAGGCTCTGGACCCTGGGCCTCAAGCCTGTGAAGGAACCACCCTTGTTACCAACTCAGCCACTTCCCTGGCCTCTCATTTTCCATCTTCCGCTAAAGCATTTAAAAGTACATTGTAGATAGAGTGTATTCCCTGAACACTTCAGCACACGTCTATAAAACCAAGAGTATTTCCCTCTTTGCCTAAATCCTTGTTGAATCCTCTAAAGTGCATACAGTCATCCGTTACTCAGGCCCTTTTCAGACTTCCCAAGTGGTCTTCATGCTTGGTTTGTACAGACCAGGCTGTAGACCCAGGCCTCGTTTTGTCTCTGTTTGGTCCTTTCAGTCCGTTTCATCTGTAACGTTTCTTTTCTTCCCCAGCACAGTGATGTTCTGAAGAGATACGCTGGTTGTCCTCTATACCGTCCTACTTTCTGGATTTCTCTCTTGATTCTCTTGTGGTCTAATGTAATGTGTTCCTCTCTCCCTTGCCTTTCTGTGAACTGGAAATTGGATGCTAAGACTTGTTTGGATACAAATGAAAACTTGCTGTTGAAATATGCCAGGAACCATGTACACTTCACATTTAATTGCAGTCGGACCCAGGGACTCATCCTTTTGCCCCTGGTGACCTGAAAACTAAGAACTGAACTCAAGGGCAATAGTCTTAACCCTCTACTGTAAGACTATGTTTTCCACTCTGACCAGAAAGTAACGACTAAAAAGCAGAGCTCATAGCAGACTGCAACATAAACGGAGACTTACTTTTGGCCCCAGTCACCGTGAAACATTTTCCCACTGAGAGCTCTGGACTCCTGTAGATGATAAGTTATTATCCTACATCCTTAATGGCAAAAAATGTTCAGCCTAGTAGTTCACATCGAAAGAACAACAAGCCCATTCTCAGCTTTACTTTTGGGAAAAAGGAGACACAGATGAGAGGGTGTTTTGTTTGTTTGTTTGTTCTGTTTTGCTCTCAGCTCCAAGCCAAGGCTGTGCCACGTTTTCTGTCCAGCTACTCTGTTTCATGTTAATCTTTTGCATCCTTCTGCAGGCTATTTCTTGACAGTTGGACTTGTCAGTTTTGCTGTTTGTTACAAGCATGGGCCTCTTGTGGAGGCAACGAGCAGAAACCTTCTGGCGTGGACTCTGCGGCTCCTCTCCCTGCTTCTGGTCTGTTCCGGAATCACCATGGCTCCGCTGGCATACGCAGTTGGGATCCTCATGCTGTCATCCAGAGTTCTGCGATTCCCACGGAAAGCTTTCAGGTACGTAAGCTGGTGCGTATTCTGCTCGCAAGCCTCCCATTGCGTGCGAAGTCTGGTTTCCTTAAAGGCTGGGAATTTTTGTTCTTTCCTGCTCATAATATAATTGGCTGCATTTCACCTGGAGAGTTCCCTCCGGGGAGGGCGGAGGCAAGCTCCTGACCCCACCTTGGTGGCTCCACATCCTTCATTTCATCTTCCTGAGGTGCATTGCCAATCACAGCTCACTCACCATCCACTAAGGGCGCCGCAGGATTACCTGGGCTCTAGAAGGACTAGAATGTATCCTTTGATTCAGTGTTTCCTTCCAGTAGGGTTCAAGACCGCATTAGAGGTCTCTAGGAAGCTTATGGAATAAGAGTTAAGGAACAAAAATGAATCATGAGTGATTAGAAGACGTTATAATATTTATACTTAGGAGTTTTCTTTCTCTCTGGCATTAAGTTAGAACTTTGGCCTTTGGAAAGTGCAGGCTGGCGAAGCAACTCATCTCAACGTTATGATTTTCCTCCGCTGTCACTGCATCTCTGCTCCTCCTTTGTCAGGTGTACAGATGAAGGAGGCAGCCCTGTCCTTGAGGGGACACTTGTTGAGTCCCAGACGTGCCTCTCTGTGTCTCTGCAGGGTTCAAGTAGGCCTTCCAGAAGGGCTGTTAGAAATAGAGAAAACTCAGGCTACAAAAAAAAAAAAAAAAAAAAGGTGGGGTAGATATAGTGGTTATGCAAAGAGCTTTCATGCCTGAGGCTCTAAAGTTCCAGTTCAATTCCCCACACCACTATAAGCCAGAGCTCAGTGCTCTGGTAAGAAAAAAAAAAAAAGAAAAAAAGAAAGCAAGCTTGGGTCAGGTGGTGGTGCACCTATTGAATGCACATGTTATAACAATTCGCTAGGACCTGGGTTCAAGTCCCATCCCTACCTGCAGGGGGGAAAGTTTTGTGAGTGGTAAAGCAGGGTTTCAGTTGTCTCTCTTTTGCTGTCTATCTCCCCATTCCTCTTGATTTTTGGTGTCTCTATCCAGTACATAAAAGAAAATAAAAAGAAATAGAGAAAACGGAGAAGTTCCTGGAGGAATTACTACTGGGATGCATCTTACTGAATCGAAGCAGCCAGGTGGTGTGTGGGGAAGAGGCTTCCAGGCAGGGGGGGAACCCCGCTTGTGCCACCCTGAGGCAGGTGACCAGGCTGGGTGCGGGCAGGGGACTGCATCCTGAGCCCCGCTAAGGAATCCGGCCTAAGCCTCCCTGGAATGCAGGGAGGGAACCCCACATGTCTTAGCACTGCACTAGCTTCCTCGGCAGGAGCTCAAGATGCTGTACATCCGGCAGGTACTGAGTGAGCGAGGGATGCTGCCAGGTGGGTTGCTGCTGTGGCCTCTCGGGACAGGGTGGGCCGCCACGCCTGAGCTGCGTGTTGCCACGGGGCCCTGCCTTGCCAGACCTGACAGCCAGAAACTGAGGGAAAAGGGAGACAGAGAGGGAGAGAGACAGAGACACCCGCAGCCCTGCTTCACCACTTGCAAAGATTTCCCCCTGCAGGTGGGGAGAAGGGGCTCGAACCCGGTATAACCTTTTTCTGTTTTATTTTATTTTACTAATGTTATGTTATGTTATGTTATGTTATGTTATGTTATGTATGTTATGTTATGTTATGTTATGTTATGTTATGTTATGTTATGTTATGTTATGTTATGTTATGTTATATTATGTTACCAGAGCACTGCTCAGCTCTCTGGTATGACATTTTTAAAGTCTTATTTCCATGGCCATTTCTAGGAGTCTTTCCCCTTGAAGACTACTGGTCGGGATAGACAGTCCAATCACAAGCCCTTCAGCTTGTAGCTAAGGGAGAATTGTTGTGATATTACTGTACATACAAAGTCTTGTTCCATATTGACTCCTCCTCTCAGGATTAGTCAGAATGAACGCCACTAGGTGGCAATGTTATCCCGGAAATCCTGCTTTTTCTGTCTGGAGAGTTGAGTGGCAGATGAATCCAGGTCTTAAAAGACTTGCTTCTGGGCTTGGCTGGTGAGAGAGAGAGAGAGAGAGAGAGAGAGAGACACGTTACCAGGCTCCCGCGCTAGAGAAACGTCTGTGTGTCGGCTCTGAGTGCCACAGTTCAGAAGTGGCCAGAGAACGAG
This sequence comes from Erinaceus europaeus, assembly GCF_950295315.1. Classification (NCBI taxonomy): domain Eukaryota; kingdom Metazoa; phylum Chordata; class Mammalia; order Eulipotyphla; family Erinaceidae; genus Erinaceus; species Erinaceus europaeus. The sequence continues at coordinate 4,317,238 of NC_080179.1, forward strand.
ACCAAGGCCAGGTGGAGGGTAGAGAGTCATGTTTATTTCTCATCAAGGGTTTCAGGTGATTCCTACCAGGCCTGGACAACTTCTGCCTCGGTCACCAGCTTTTTCTCCTTCTCAAACTGGTTACAAACAGTCACTCAAGGTGCACAGGGGGAGAACCTGCCAAGGCTTCTGCCAGGGCACTGGAAGGCTGAAGGGAGAGTCCTCCATGTGCAGCCCTTCTCTCTCCTCCCCCTACCTTCTTTGCCTGTGTGGATTTTACATTTCACCAGGATCCAGTTCAAGTTTACAGTCCGCCTGCAGTGGGGAGGCTTCATAAGCGCTGAAGCAGTCCTGCAGGTGACTCTCTTTCCTACACTACTCCCCTTTCCTCTCCGTTTTTCTGTCTCTATTAACAAACAAATAGGGGCCAGGCGGTGGCGCACCTGGTTAAGCGCACACATGACAGTGCACAAGGACCCAGGTTCAAGTCCCAGGTCCCCACCTGCAGGGGGGAAGCTTCACAAGAGGTAAAGCAGGGCTGCAGGTGTCTCTCTGTCTCTCTCCCTCTGTATCCACATCCCCTCTAAATTTCTCTCTGTCCTATCTAATAAATGAATAAAGTTTTTAAAAAAAGAAATAAAATGAAATAGAGGGGCTGGGCAGTGGTCCACCCAGCTGAGCGCACACATTCACAGGCGCAAGGACACGGGCTCGAGCCCCCGCTCCCTCCCTGCCCAGAAGAGGCTTCATGAGCAGTGAAGCAGGGCTGCAGGTCTCTTTTTCCTTCTCTCTTCCCCACTCCCCTCTCAGATTCTCGCTGTTCTATCAAATCAAATCAAATAGAAGAAATAAAATTGCAGGAAAGGAAACAGTGGCCAGTGGGAGCAGTGGGTTTGTCCTGCAGGCGCTGAGCCCCTGCAGTAACCCTCACAGCAATAAATGAAGTGGAATGAGCAGAGAAGGGCGCCTCTCCGGACTCCAGTCCTGGCACCACACGGGGTTCCCTGATAGTGTGATGTCTCTCTCTCCCTTCCCCGTGGTCAGTCTTTCTGTCACTCTATCTGAATGAAAAAGTGCCTTGAGACAGTGAAATCCTGGAGGTGTGACGACCCCCCCTTGTCAGGGAATAAAGTGATTCAAACGCTGCACGTTCTAGGAGAATGAAGACATGGCTCCCTCCAGCAAAGCCGCAGTTTAAATACCTTACTGAAGACGAGTACCGGGAACAGGCGGACGCCGAGACCACGGGCGCCCTGGAGGAGCTGCGCCAAGCCTGCCGCAGGCCTGACTTCCCTTCCTGGCTGGCCGTGGCCAGGCTCCAGTCTCCAAAAAAGTAAGTGACACCCAGGGGCTGCGTGGTGATGCATCTGGTGCAGCACTCACAGTACCATGCAGAAGGACCCGGGGTTCAATCCCCCCACTCCCACCACCTGCAGGGGGGACGCTTCACCCCTGGGCTGGGCAAGTAGCTCACTTAGTGTGCTGCTTTGCCAGATGCATGACTCAGGTTCAAGCCTGTCCTCTACTGCGCTGAAAGGAAGCTGTGGTGCTGTGGTCAACCTTTCTCCATCTCTGTCTCTCTCTTTCTCTGCGTCTTCTTTAAAAAAAAAAAAAAGTCTATTGAGGCCAGGAAATTAACAGGAAGTACCTGGAGGAACACTGAGGCTGCATCACCACACCAGAACACATGTTCCCCAGGCACACATGTTTCCCACATTGTTGGGGAAGGAAATAGGTGTTGCACAGGGCAGTGGGACAGGTAACAGGTGTGGGTGTGGCTTCAAAGGCAAGTGAAGGCCGGGCTTGGAAGCTTCTCTGACCTGGTATTACAGGCGTGGTTGAGCTCTGCCAGGCAGACTGTCAACATGGGAGTAAATGGCTGGTGTTTTTTCTCTGTCTTTCCCTCTCCCTTTCTTAGGGCCCATGTGAACTCCAACATGTGGGTGTTCTCAATTTCCCGGAATAAAATGTAAAATTCCTGAAATCGTGCTTTCTCCTCAATTCTTTGTTGGGTTTATGTGTGAGCAGCCTTTAAACACACGAAGAGCCACCTTGGCGCTATTTCCCCCAATGCAAGTCCGCTTGAAGCTTCCTCTCTTCTCTTCCTCTTCCCTCTCAATATCTCTCAATCCCATCAAGTAAAAGAAAGAAGAAACTGAAAAAGCAATGGCCGAATTCATCATACACTGAGCCCCAGTGCTGACTCTGGTAGTAACAACAGCAATAGTAGTAATAATATATATACATGTATATATATATTTTAAATATATGTTTTTAACACTGCACAGCTCTAGCTTCTGGTAGTGTGGGGGATTGAACCCGGGTCTTTGGAGACTCAGGCATGAAATTCTCTTTGCATAAGCATTATGCTATCTACCTCCACCCAATAATTAAAATTTTCAAAGCTGCTACAGATACTTTAGTCTGGACACAGAAGCTTCCCTGGGAACAGATGGTGTGGAAGCCATGAGGGGCCCTTTTCTGAACTGTAGTGTCTGAACTGTAGAACTGCTGACCCAGAACCGGTATTGATCTGATGTGTCTGACACGAGAGGCCTTAACGTTAACCTATAGAAGAAAGGCGTTATATGGGGGGGGTGGGGAGGGGGATCCCGTATTTCTCATTTCAGTGTGGCAAATGGCTTTTATTTTTGTTTTTTAGAGAGACAGTGGCAGAAATGGAGAGTGAAAGAGTACACACAAGCAGAGCTTCCTGGTTCAAGCTAGGCAAAGCAGTGTCTAGTCCAAATGGGAAATGTTGCTACTTCTGGGCAAATGCTTTTTCATATTTTCTTATTATTATTTTAATTTTTGCCTCCAGGGTTTTGCAGGGTTTTGCCTACACTATGAACCCACTGCTCCTGGAGGCCATTTTTCCCATTTTATTGCCCTTGTTATTATTATTGTTGTTGTTGCTATCGTTGTTGTTGGATAGGACAGAGAGAAATGGAGAGAGGAGGGGAAGACAGAGAGGAGGAGAGAAAGACAGACACCTGCAGACCTGCTTTACCGCCTGTGAAGCGACTCCCCTGCAGGTGGGGAGCCGGGGCTCGAACCGGGATCCTGACGCCGGTCCTTGTGCTTTGCGCCACCTGCGCTTAACCCGCTGCGCCGCCGCCGCCCCTTCCTCTGGGCACGTGATTTTTAAAGTTCACCGGGAAACACATCTTTTCCCTTCCTACTTTTCCTCCTCCATAGCCTTAATCAGATAACAGCTTCTTCAAAGTAAAAGTTGGAGGGAGACATTATTGACGTACCGAGATAATGAATCAGTAATGAGTCTAAGCTAATTAGAACGAGAGAGGAGAAGGAATCCGCCCGCGGGAGCGGGAGCGGGAGCGGTTGGCAGCACGCGGTGTTCATGTCTGCCCACTCCTCTGCCCTTTCCCCGAATACCTCTTGAAGGATCACAGAAGCCATCCCTGTTTTTACACCCACTCTGTCAATGCCATCTTCTCTTGAAGTTAAATTTAATTAAAGGGAATTCGTGGCATGGGAACATATTATCTTCCAAATAAGCTTTCCTGTGATAACATTAACCTTTACAACAAAAATAACTGATTAGATTTGCAGACTTTGTTCTCGGAGGAAGCCACCTGTCACCTGAAGAAGTGAGTCTGCATGAACAACAGTACGGCCTTGGGGGCGTCTTCTTGGAAGAGCAGCTCTTTAACCCGCAGAGTACCTGACAGCTCACCTGAGCACTGACTTCATTCTGGACCCGGAAGTGGGCAAAGGGCAACGTCCTTGGGGGTAAGAAAGCTGGACAGAACTACGGTACTACGAGTGGCAAAAGCCTTTGCAGTGGAGAAAAAGCAAGCGGGAGACTGAACTCTCCTGGCCGAGTTTTCTGCTGCACATTGCATGTAACCATCAAGATCGTGTGAGCATCATTGCCACTTGCCTGAGGGGCGACTTCCCTCAGAAGCAAGGAGACGGCATTGATTGCCAGTTTGAAAGGGCAGCTTCTCAACACCAGGGCATCAAGTCCTCACCTGTGTCTGAAGGCTCTGCTTAGCTCTTCTGTCTGTTTCTGACAGAAGTAATTGCTGAGAGATCTGAGATGTTTCCCAAACTATGGAGGCCTTTGAGAGCTGCGGACAGCTTTTAATACTGTGAATGGACTGAGTGCAATGTGCCCAGTGAGGAAGCGTTGTGTTGCCTTACTGTGACCACAGAACTCCTCTGTTTTGAGATTAATATTGTTCGGAACATATGTTGGGAAAATGCTAGTATGGGGGAATTGAGGTTTTAAGGGGTTAAACAAATTGTCCAGGACTGTACAGCTCTTAAGACAGCACTGGGCCTAGAACTCCAACTCTTATGTTTACAACTCAGATAGAAGAAAAGACCCTTCTAGGTGAGCCTAAGAGAAGGTCTTCTTCTAACTGTCTCAGGATCATGATATGGGTGCCTTTTTTTTAAAAAAAAATAATGGCCAACTATTGATAACTATAATTTGAAATTCCCAAGATTCCAATGTTCAGTTTTGATAAAGCCTTTTATCAACACATATAAGGATTAGAAATCAGAATAGACTTTGACACGTTATTTTTTTATGTTGAAATTGAGAGTATTCATTGTGATATTGAGTTGGCTAGCTCATCTAGACCGCTCACCTAGTAGAGCGTGTATTTTGCCATGCTTGAGGTCCCTGGGTTTGAGACCCAGGACCAGAAAGGAAACAGTGCTATGATCTGTCTCCTTCCGTCTCTTGTCTCTCTCCCCCTCCTTCCCTCTCTAACTCCTTCCCCCCCACAATAAGAGTTAACTCAGAAGGAGCGAAGTTATCCTTGTTAAGGCCTAGTGTGACACACACACACACACACACACACACACACACCTTTAGTTCTGTATGTTTGTAACAATTTTCTACAAAACAGATTTTGTGAGTTTTCTTACAGTGTTCTCTGTAATGAAAGAGTAGCTACAGGCCTTGATACCAAAGAAAGGAGGCCAAAATAATGAGCCAGTAAATATGTGAATGTGGCAAAACAACCTACAGGTTAAAATGTTAAAGTGATGTTCAAAACAAAATCGTAGGGGTCAGGCGGTAGCGCAATGGGTTAAGCGCACGTGGTGCAACGAATTAAGGATCCCAGTTCAAGCCCCTGGCTCCCCACCTGCAGGGGAGTCACTTCACAGGCAGTGAAGCAGGTCTGCAGGTGTCTGTCTTTCTCTCCCCCTCTCTGTCTTCCCCTCCTCTCTCCATTTCTCTCTGTCCTATCCAACAACGACATCAACAACAACAATAATAACCACAACAAGGGCAACAAAAGGGGGGGGGGAATGGAGCAGTGGATTCATGGTGCAGGCACTGAGCCCCAGCAATAACCCTGGAGGAAAAGAAAAAAATCATATGAGTGAGAACAGCTCCACCGACAGGTGCCCTGAACAAGAGGTCAAGCCCAGAGTCCCAGACATACGAGTTTGTCACCCTACCTCCTGAGTCACCTCTGTGGCCAGTAAACTGATTCTCTTAAAATCTAACTGGAGAGGGAGTCAGGCGGTAGTGCAGCGGGTTAAGCGCAAAAGGCGCAAAGAACAAGGACCGGCATTAGGATCTCGGTTCGAGCCCTGGCTCCCCACCTGCAGGGGAGTCGCTGCACAAGTGGTGAAGCAGGTCTGCAGGTGTCTGTCTTTCTCTCCCCCTCTGTCTTCCCCTCCTCTCTCCATTTCTCTCTGTCCTATCCAATGACGATATCAATAACAATAATAATAACCAAAACGATAAAACAAGGGCAACAAAAGGAAATAAATAAAATTTAAAAGAAGAAATCTAACTGGGAGTCAGAATGTTTTGCAGACACCTATCACAGAGAGATGAGAAACTGTCTGTCTGTCAGCAACTGCACTGTGAACCATTAGTGCCTCCTCCCCAAAGGGGGGAGAAATGTAACTTGGGCCTTTTCTTTGCTACATGGACCATAAAGAATGGGAAGTTTCCTTTTACTAAAATATGGGTTATGATGAGGGACATAGAAAATCTGCAAACTGGGGGCCGGGTGGTGGCGCACCTGGTCGAGCGCACACGTTAAAAGGCTAGAGGACTTGGGTTCAAGCCCCCCGGCCCCCACCTGCAAGGGGAAAGCTTTACAAGTGGTGAAACAGGGCTGCAGGTATCTCTGTGTCTCTCTCCTTTCTATCTCCCCTTCTCGATTTCTGGCTGTTTCTATCCAATAAATAAAGATAATAAAAGAAATTGCAAACTGCTTTCTGAGCCAAATCTCATAGTTTGTTTTTTTTTTCCTAAATTGTCGAACAAGTCCATGCCTACCCATTGAGAAGTTGGCAGGTATATTTCCTTTTCTTCTTAGAGATGGAGAGCTCACAGCCTCAAAGCTTCCTCCAGGGCTGCAATACTCACACAAGTTACTGGCAGAGCAGGCACCCTGCCAGGTTATTTTTTAAAATGGTTTTTCCTCTTTCAAGTGTGTGTCTGTCTTTTATGGGTCTCTAGTTTGGGTTGGCACCTTTTTACTCTTAGGGTCTTTGCTATTTTTAATAAATGTGCTAATTCAGTCTGTGCTTTTACATTATCTTTGATTTCAAAAAATCAAAGAACGTATATCTTCCATCAAGATTGATAAGATTTGTAAGTATCAACAGTTCTAACATCATTTTGGTTACAGTTTGACCTGATTATATATATATATATTGTATTGGTCTATATGTTTCACATGTACCAGTGATCATGCTCACCTCCTGAGAGTTTGGGAATCACAAAATTTCTATGAATGATATGCAAACAATTTGTTAAAATTCCCAGTAGCTCTTATGCCAACACAGACATTGGATCTTAAGCTAGAGAGAAGCAGCTCCTAGTGGGCCGGTCATCACAATAAAAAACAAACAAAAAAACCAAAAGAGCAAAAATAAACAATTCTCTTCTAGGATGTTATCTTTCATGTTTGTTTTGAGAGGGAATCAGATTTGTCATATAAGTACTGTGAGAAGTTAAACCATTAAAACATAACTTATATGCCCTTGTGTTGTGTGCGTGCCTTTGGTTTGGAGTTTTTTGTAGCACTGATCACAGTTCTAATCGTCATCAGATAATATCTAAAATATTCCTAGGAGGTCTGTCTGCCTTCCTTCATTTCCTCCCCTCCCCTTGTCTCTGCTTTCTCTTCTTTTTCTATATGTAAAGGCCAGGAAATGAGGCCAGTAACCCTTGGATAAAATGGTCCTGCTTTCCACAGTGGTTGAGAGTTGGCTTTGAACCTCATACCCCCACGGGTGTGTGTAACTGTGAGCGGTGACAGGATCCTTGGCTGTGTTGCTGATGGCAAGTACATCACGAGAGCTTCTTAAGTTGGACTGTTTCACACCCAAGTGTGCAGGTGATACGTAGCATAGGCACTTACACTGAACCAGTCATATCATCGAATGTTACCTTTAAAAGGTTCTAGGGGGGTGGTAGTGCAGCGGGTTAAGCGCACATGGCGCGAAGTGGTGCAAGGATTCCGGTTCGCGCCCATGGCTCCCCACCTGCAGGGGAGTCGCTTCACAGGCGGTGAAGCAGGTCTGCAGGTATCTGTCTTTCTCTCCCCCCTCTGCCTTCCCCTCCTCTCTCCATTTCTCTCTGTCCTATCCAACAACCATGCCATCAATAGCAACAACAATAATAACTACAACAACATTAAAATACTTCAAGGGCAACAAAAGGGAAAATATATATAAAAAAAAATTTTTTAAAGGGTTAGGGTTGAATTAACACCCTTGAGATATAAAAAAAAAAAAATCAGAGGCTGGATGTTGGCACACGTGGTTAAACAGACATATTTCCTTGTGTAAGTATCCAAGTTCAAGTCCCCACCCCCTCTGCAGAGGGGACTCTTCACGAACTGTAAACCAAGTCTGCAAGTGTGTTTCTGTCTCTCAATTTCTCTGTCTTATCTAACACAAAAAGAAAGAAAAGCAATTTTTTTACAAGACTCTCAGCTGTTCAGCTTTTTTTTATATGTATAAAGGAAACACTGACAAAACCAGAGGATAAGAGGGGTACAACTCCACACAATTCCCACCACCAGAACTCCATATCCCACCCCCTCCCCTGATAGCTTTCCTATTCTTTATCCCTCTGGGAGCATGGACCCAGGGTCACTGTGGGATGCAGAAGGTGGGAGGTCTGGCTTCTGTAATTGCTTCCCCGCTGAACATGGGTGTTGACAGGTGGATTCACACTCCCAGCCTGTCTCTCTCTTTCCCTAGTGGGGCAGGGCTCTGGGGAAGCGGGGCTCCAGGACACACTGGTGGGGTTGTCTGTCCAGGGAAGTCTGGTTGGCATCCTGCTAGCATCTGGAACCTGGTGGCTGAAAAGAGTTAACATATAAAGCCAAACAAATTGTTGACTAATCACGGACCTAAAGGCTGGAATAGTTCAGATGAAGAGTTGGGGGGGGGGTGTGTATCTCCGTTTTATAGATAGCTAGAGGGCCTATTTTAGTTATATTGCAAAGAGCCTGTGGCTACACTAGTTTTTGCTTGTTTTTCCCCTGGGCCTGACATCTGATATGAAAAAAAAAATGGCTGGGAGGAACTGTGGATTCATAGTGCTAGAACTAAGCCCCAGCAGTTACCCTGGTGGCAATAAAAAAGAAAGAGAAATAGGACCTAATATTATTTCACATGTGATAGTTTTTCAGAGCTAGAGAAGTACGATTTTTTGCTTTTTTTTTTTAAAGCATCTTATTAGACATAATGGTGTACAAGACAGTTTCTGTCACAGGAGTAGTTTATTTTTTTTTAATTTTTTTATATTTATTTATTTTCCCTTTTTGTTGCCCTTGTTTTATTGTAATTATTGTTGTTATTGATGTCGTTGTTAGGACAGAGAGAAATGGAGAGAGGAGGGGAAGGCAGAGAGGGGGAGAAAAAGACAGACACCTGCAGACCTGCTTCACTGCCTGTGAAGCGACTCCCCTGCAGGTGGGGAGCCGAGATCCTCACATGGTCCTTGTGCTTTGTGCCACCTGCGCTTGACCTGCTGCGCTACCGCCCAACTCCCAGAAGTACTCTCCCCCTCTCTATCCTCCCCTCTCCTCTCAATTTCTCTCTGTCCTATCTAACAATGACATTTTTTCCTATCCAATAAAATGGAAAAAATGGCCTCCAGGAGCAGTGGATTCATAGTGCAGGCACCAAGCCCCAGCAATAACCCTGGAGGCAAACAAAAATAGGGGGGGAGGAATTGCTGGACCATAACATAGGTCTGTTTCTAATGTTCTGAGGTTCCCACAGTAGTTGAATCCATTTACATTCCTACCAATAGTGTAGTTCCTTATCCCCACAACCTTACCAACCTGTTTCTGTCCTTTTTTTTTTTTTATAATTTGCTTTCCCCCCCCTTTTGTTGCTCTGCTGTTTTATTGTTGTTGTAGTTATTATTGTCGTTGTTATTGATGTTGTTGTTGGATAGGACAGAGAGAAATCGAGAGAGATTCTAACTCTGGCCCCAAGATCTCCTGGTGAACAGAAAGAGACAAAAACGAAGTGGAATAAATAATTTATGTGTTTAACATCAGGCTGAAAATTTCAATGCAAACACTGGATTAAAAAAAAGTCTCTGGGAGATGGGCCTTAGTGCTGTGGGTCAAGCACACGCGGTGTGCGCAAGGACCGGCATAAGGATCCCGGTTCGAGCCCCCGGCTCCTCACCTGCAGCACTTGGGGCAGCTCTGGTCTAGATGTGATCTGTAGATCCCCACTGATCTCTTCAGGGAACAACAACGAAGTAAAAGTCTCTTGACCTTTCCAAAATGCATGTTTGCAGCTGACATGGATAGCATCCTCCGCTGATTACGTGGGCAGAAGCACAATATGCCATTTGTTCAGTGATCACAAGGTGCTTTTTTTTTCCTCCAGGGTTATTGCTGGGCTTGGTGACTGCACTATGAAGCCACTGCTCCTGCTGGCCTTTTTTTTTTTTTCTTTTTCTGTTTTACTGAATAGAAAATGAGAGAGGAGGGGGAGAGAGAAAGACACCTGCAGACCTGCTTCACCTGCTTCACCTGCTTCATGAAGCGTCCTCCCTGCAGGTGGAGAGCAGGAGGCTGGAACCTGGAAGCTTGTGCTGAGACCTATGTGCACTTATCTGGGTGAGCTACCGCCTGGCTCCTAGGTTCTTGTTTACATTTGTTGACAAATCCTAGAAGCAACATCATAATTGCAGGGTAACCTGTGCAACCTCTCTCCCCGTCCACAGCCTTCTCACACTTTGGGGCTGCTATTAGCACTGGTCTTTCTTTTCTGTCCTTTTTAAATTGTGTTTTTGCATGGGGGAGATAGCATAATGATTATGCAAGAAGACGTTCATGATTGAGACTTGAAGGTCCCAGGTTCAATTCCCCACGTCATCATAAACCAGAGGTGCACAGAACTCTGGTAGCAAAAAAAAAAAAAAAAAAAAAAAAAGAAAAATAATAATAGTGAGCAAATTACATTTTTGCTTATTTTTTTTGTCTCTCAACTCTTTTTTTTTAAAGATTTTATTTATTTATTTATGAGAAACGTAGGAGAGATAAAGAGGCAGACATCACTCTGGCACATGTGCTGCTGGGGATTGAACTCAGGACCTCACACTTGAGACCTCATCTCTCAGCTCTTATCTCCAGTGACATGTTTCCAACGCTTGTTGAAACTGACTGCTTTATTGTCAACTTACTGGTTCTAAAGAAATACTTACCACGATGCTATAGTTTGGAAAATGTGCTAGGATTCTAGATACACTTTTTTTTCTTTTGTTTTTTTTCTTTCACTGGAACTTGATTTTTTTTTTTTTTTCCAGATAGAAGGGGGAGGATGTGGGGGGGGGATGAATCATGAAGCTTCCTTGAATGGAAGGACTGGGCTCAAAGGAAGGGCTGGGCTCAAACCCAGGTCACAAACACAGCCAAACAAACCACTATCCATCTCTGGACTTAGCTGTCTATGAAAGGCCACGCGGGGCGGGGGTGAGGGGTGAAGCAGCATTCCTCTGTACTTGCCTATTGGCCACACGACGGCCGTGGCAGTGTTTATGGGATGTGCCCTATGACAGGTATCTATCTCACTTAAAGATCAAAACAACCTGTTACTAGGATTCCTTTAATTTTTACAGAGAAAGTGGATGTATATTTCTGAGGTCTCACTGCCAGACCTGAGACTCAAATCCAGACCGGTGGGTTTCTGAAGCTGGACCCCCAAGTCTGCAACTTTACAAAGGATCCCTGGTTGGCCATCTCAAAGTTGTCATCTACCTGGAGCCTGGACAGTCCTGTTTACAGAATATGGGAGGGAGAAGGAACCTGGCTCTCAGCTCTTCCCCATAAGACACTTAACAAGTTTCCAGCTATTTTCTGATTTGAAACCACAAGTTATCCAGGCCCAAGATAAATTACTTCCTGATTCGTTGAACCACTTCTCCTTTATTTCCCCCCCCCTTTTTTTTGCCTCTTGGTTATTGCTGGGGCTTGGTGCCTGCACTATGAATCCACTGCTTCTGGAGGCCATTTTCCCCCCATTTTTGTTGCCCTTGTTTATCATTGTTCTAGTTATTATTATTGTTATTGCTTCCGCTGGATAGGACAGAGAGAAATAGAGAGAGGAGGGGAGACAGAGGGGGAGAGAAAGACAGACACCTGCAGACCTGCTTCACCGCCTGTGAAGTGACTCCCCTGCAGGTGGGAAGCCAGGGGCTAGAACCAGGATCCTTCTGCCGGTCCTTGAGCTTTGTACCATGTGCGCTTAACCCGCTGCGCTACCGCCTGGCCCGTCTCTCCCCTTTATTTTGTCCCAGTTGAGGCACCAGCCTCTCTTGTATCTGCCCAGTGGTTTTTGACTCTTGTCGGGTCATCTTAGAGCCTAGATGAAATTGCACGGAAATGCCTTCGGGCTTCCGATGTGGCTTTGTCTTGTCATCTTACGCCCAAGGACAGAAGAGCTTGTGCTGAGAAAATCATTTCTTTTGATTTCACTGTAGTCAGCATGTCCCAGCACATCCTCATCATCACAGAATAACACGATTCTAGGGCCCAGTTTTTTAAAAGGCCCTGCAGACCCAGAAATCTCTTTGGTTGCACTATCCAACAGGGTAGCCGTGAGACAGGTGTTCAAATTTAATTCAAGTGCGGAACCTCATTCCTCAGATCCACGAACCACATGCCAAGCCTTTGAAGTCTCCCTTTGACTAACAGCTGCATGCCTGTCAGCGCCTCTCTGCAGCTGCCCTCAGAGGTGGACTCACGCATGCGTCTGCTCTCCGCCTGCCACCTAGGCTTTGTCTCTCGGCTCCTTTCCCCCTTTTAACTTTACTAGTGATTTAACATTGATGAACAAAATTACAAGGTAACAGGGCTACAACTCTACACCGTTCCCACCACTAGAGTTCGGTGTCCCCATCCCCTCCACTGGAAGAAGCTACAGTGTTTCTCTTAAGTTTGCAGATAGGGGTGAACTATTATTCCTACTACTCTCTGTCTCTATTTGCCCACTTTTTTCTGCGGTCCCATCTTCTCTTCCTGTCCAAGTCACACCTACACCTATTACTACATCCAAATGTCCCTTCCTTTTCCTCTTCTCTCACTGGGTCCTGATGGAATTGGAGTTTAGAGCCCTCTGGTCATCTTCCTCCTATTACTTCTCCCACTCTGGGAGTATGGGGAGCAGAAGGTGGGAGTTCTGGCTTCTGTCACTGCTTCTCCGCTGGACATGGGTGTTGGCAGGTGGATCCACACCCCCAGCCTGTGTCTGTCTGTCCCGAGTGGGGCAGGGATCTGGGGAGGGGAGGCTCCAGGACACACGGGGGAGGGCGTCTGATCCTTGGGTTTTCTCGACAAGGCTGCCAAACTACCCATGCCGGCCTCTGGTGCAGTCGGGCACTCACAGCCAGCAGAGCTCTAGGGGGCTGAGCAGTGGCGCATCCGGTTGAATACATACATTACCACGCATAGGGAGCAGGGTTCAAGCCCTCGGTCCCCACCTGCAGGGAGGACGCTTCACGAGTAGTGGAGCAGAGCTGTAGGTCTCTCTCTATTTCTCTCTCTCTCTCTCTCTTCCCCCACTTCCTTCTCAATTTCATTCTCTCTGGAAGGAAGGGAGGAAGGAAGGAAGGGAGAAAGATAGAAATCTGCAGACCTGCTTCACCACTTGTGGAAAAGCATTCCTGGTGCAGGAGGGGAGCCGGGAACTCAAACCCAGATCCTGGCACTTAGCACTACATGTACTTACCCACCGCCTGGCCCCCAAGAACTAAACTTTGCATACAAGGTGACAGTTCAGGCTAGAACTGCTGACGGCTGGCTTTGCCACACCCCCCCTGCCTCCAGGGAAAGGGAGAAGGGGTGGGTGGACGTATATTTTAGCACCTGGTGGGTTTGAGTTAGAATCCTGGCTTTGTGATTCTGGCCTAATAATGTAGCCCTGATCCCTCCAGCATCTTCACATCTAAAGCAGGGATCGTGAACTGTATCGTGCTGGTTGTTAGAGAGGCGAAAATCAGAGCCTCGCCTGTAGATGGCCAGGACTCGGGAACCACTGGCTGGGGGAGAGGGACATTTCCCAGACGCTCTAGCTTCACGTGCTGTCAGCACCACTCCCTCTGGTAGTGCCAGTGTGACTGCCTGCCAGTCAAAGTGAAACACGGAGCTAACTGCCTCACGGGGTGGGGGCGGGGGAGGGAGAAGTAGCAGGAAAGTAAAGCCCAAGGACCCTCCTAAGACCTCAGGTTTTTCATCAGGTTCCCTGGCTCGTTGGGACGACACGCAGCATTAGAAGCATCTACGGAGACTCGCAGTGACTGTCTATTCCTCAGCAGCTCGCCTGCCTGGGTCCACGCGAGCTCACCACTCGGGGGTTTCACTCCGAAGCCATAGGGGGAAAGAGTAGGAAAGAATCATTCAGACAATCCTCACCCCTTGCACTTTGGGACCCCTCGAGGGACTTCTAAAGGGTCTCGAGTGGGGTTATAAAAGTCTCAAGTCGGGAGTCGGGTGGTAGCTCAGCGGGTTAAGCGCAGGTGGCGCAAAGCGCCAGGACTGGCATAAGGATCCCGGTTCCAGCCCCCGGCTCCCCACCTGCAGGGGAGTCGCTTCACAGGCGGTGAAGCAGGTCTGCAGGTGTCTGTCTTTCTCTCCCCCTCTCTGTCTTCCCCTCTTCTCTCCATTTCTCTCTGTCCTATCCAATAATGATGACAACAATAACTACAACAACAAGGAAAAACAACAAGGGCAACAACAAAAGAGAAAATAAATATAAAAAAAGTCTCAAGTCAAAATTTCATTTGAACTTACTTTAATATATATATATATATTTTTTAATGGCATATGGCACTTTGAGGACAGAAAAAAGTCACAAAGTCCACAAATTCATGAAGGCGTCCACTCTCCGAGGCTGGAGATGACAGCAGCATTGAATCAGCTCTCACAGGAAACAGTTCCTAGCAAAGGTCTGTTGGATTTTGTCTCGTGCTCTAGAGTGGAGAACTTCTGTTTACTCACATCCTAAGCATTTTAATATCTTAAAATAGTCTTTATTTTTATTTCAACATGTCAACAGCAGGCTTTTCAAAGAAATAAATCAGATCTGTAAACACGACATACAGTAGAAGTTTCTGACTCGCTACCATTTCACAAATCCACATTCTATACATTCATAGGCGGAAATCAGTCTGTCACCCATTTTTTTTTTAATTTCTATAATTACATAAGCATAATAAATACATCTGATTTTAAAGGTCACTTAAATGCATGATAATTTACAGTACAGTACATTTCAGTTCAAGTGCAAAAATAACTATTTACTTAACTCTTTCCACTCGTTTATTTTTAAACTGTGTTTGAGGTGAGGCTGGACGTCCCCGTGTAAGATCTCTGCTCCCAGCGGTGTGTCATGGAGAAACTGTCACTAAACCCTGGACCCTGCGTCGTCAGGGTCGGAGGTAAGGTGAGCCGTTCACCTTTCACTCTGTTCTCTCCTTGCTCCTGTGCTCATCCACAGAACCTCACACTCTCTGACTGACCTTCATTCCGCTGTGGTAGTCTTTCCTCTCCCCCGGGGCTCTGGATGAAACCTCAGCTTTCACTGTTAGTAGCAAGCTTCATGTGTGAACCACACCCAGTCACTGTTCTGACTGTAGCTGTAATATATACAATAGCTTATCCATAGCTGAACTGTCCAGTGCCTGACTACGTCTCCACAGGAGTGGAGATACGGAGGCTCACGTCCTTAGGAACTACAAAGTATGCTTCTGTCCTGCCCATTCCAGTGTTGCTACTTTCCCCTGTCCCTCTCACCAAAACCCTTACGCAACTTGAAAAAATTGTATCCCTCCCCCAGGCACTTACATCTTATACTGTTATTTGTAAATAGTACTACTTAAGGAAAGAAATCCTTAGGAATTCAGTGGTTTGTTTTATTTCATCAACGAACTGGAGCTCAAATCACTATGAAGCTGTAAATAGTGAGGACGGCCACGGACAGCATCACTGTAGATGTAGGGGCGCTTTCCCTGTCAAGCCTTGGGGTACTGAGTTGGTTAGTTAACTCGATATATTCCCTCTTCTAGTCTTAAAGCCCATTTAAAACAAAAGGCATTTTAAAGCTCAGCTAAACTTGCAGTTGTCAATACCAGATCTTGCTGCTCAAAGGTCTGACACTTTCATTATACACCTTACACATATAAAAATAGATTTGCTAGACATACGCCAAGTTTCTAACGAAACTTTCTTTTAACAAAAGCATATATACGTTACAAACTTCTGCCTGGTTATTTTCCTTAAATACGTCATGTGATTTTTTTTTTTAAATGGTTCTCTTCAAGAGAAACAAAACTATATACAGACTCTGTTTCTTCCCAGTTTACATCGAGAGCTAAATAACTCAAATAAATAATCAGAAGAGGGAAATTATGACCACTTTCACCCTGCAACATTTCCTCCCCCTCACTGCTGGTTACAACTCTCTCTCTGATGGCAAGTCACCCTTAACCTAACCAACTGTGCACAGGCAGTACTCACTGAACTGCATTCCCTTCTCTGAGATGAATGGCGTTGTGGACAGTAGCTCGCGTCTGATCGCAGGTATGCAGAGCCCCGGCGTGCGGATGTGTTTCCATGTTAATGAGAGAGATCAGATGTTTGGGGGCATCCATGGTGCCGTGCTCCTCGAGGTGAGGTGTGTCTTGGGGTGGACGGGCCTCTCTCCCCCCGAGAGGAGCCTAGTTCCATGCAGGGTGTGAAGTGAACAGGACCCCTCAGTGTCCTCCCTCGGTGGAAGCCTGCCGGTCCCCGCCCTCCTCAGCATTCTTCTCCGTGCTTGGGCGAGTAGGGCTGTTCTGTGTTGGAGGTGCTGCTGCCTGAGGGGGTGACTGCTTTGTAGCTGGATCAGAATGGGGCTCAGGCTGGGCTCCACCAGCTGGAAAAGGTTCCCGAATCTCATTGGTCGCCTGAAAGGGGGGAATAATAATAAATAATAATAATAAAGATGCCCAGGGTCAGTCATAGCAAATAAACCCAGTTTTTATTAAATATGCTTTCCAACAAGCTCTAGAAAGCATGAGGATATCATCCTGATGCGACCATATCAGGCAACACATGGAAGAGGAGTGAGTAAGGAGGCCGTGTCTTACCTTTCATTTCCTTTCCTACGTACAACTGCCAAAGCCGCGTGAAAAACATAAAGACTATGAGCAGACACATCGTGTGGAGGTCACAGGACATTACTACTAGACGCCTGTCACGACGAGGAAAACAGTCACGTCCACAGATACTCACTGAGCTCCCCACCTGCCGCTACGGCAAGTCGCCGGGCCAGCAGCGGGGAAGGGGAGGCCGTGTCACTTGCTGAGACCACCAGGCACTAGAGCTGGAAGGCAACTGTCCACTCAAGAAGAAGACATAAGAATACGTCTCAACACTGGGTTAGAAAGAAAATGTCCCGATATTTGCCCCTAACAACTATCTGGGGTTTTGATAAGCGCACTGAAGAAGTCAAATACGACAGGAGATCCTATACACAGGGCGGGCAGATGGAGGCAGGCAGAGGAATGCTTCTGGAACCGTGAGCTCACACTACACACATCATCCGCAGCCCATCGGAATAATGTCATGGTCCATGTCACATTCCCGACTTTCACAAAACATTTTAAAAATGAGGTCCTCTCCCTCTCTCTCTCTCTCTCTCTCACTCCCCCTCTCCCTTCTATAGCAGAGCACAGCTCAGCTCTGGCTTATTGTGGTGCTGGAGATTGAACCTAGAACCTTAAATCCTTGGGCATGAAAGTCTTCTTGTATACCATTATGCTATCTCCCTGGACTAGTCTCTCTCCCTTTTTTTTTTTTTTTTAATTTTTTATTTATAAAAAGGAAACATTGACAAAACCATAGGATAAGAGGGGTACAGCTTTTCCCACCACCAGACCTCCGTATACCAACTCTTCCCCTGATAGCTTTCCTACTCTTTAACCCTCTCTCTTTATTCAAATAGCTGAATGCCAACAAAAAGCTATTTGAGACTGACTGACAAAATATATTACAATTGTACGACTTCCCCATAGGAATACTAAAATATACCTGCCAGCCCATATTAATTCTAACAGACCAGAAAAAAAAAACTGAACGTGAGTATTGAAAATAATGAAAGTGACACGACCGGGGAGAAAGTTCTATCCTTTTCTCAAGCTTCTCTTCCTGGTTTCATGTCTTCTATATGTTCCTAGTCCACAATTCTCATTCCTGGTCGAGCAGAGGATTCCTGTGGGTTTGTTAACTTGATAACCATCTTGATCGCGCACGGGGATTGCGTATGGGTAAACATTCAGTATGGCTATCAGAGAAGAGCCAGGTTTGGTTTAAACCACAGCAGTCGTGCACAACCATTTACAAAGCTGCGGTACAGGTAAAGCAGTTCAGTTGTTCTTTTCTTTTCTAAATATTTTACTTGTTTTATTTATTTATTTACTTTTAAATTCCTTTTTAAATATTTACTTATTCCCTTTTGTTGCCCTTGTTGTTTTACTGTTACAGTTATTATTGATGTCATTGTTGTTGGACAGGACAGAGAGAAATGGAGAGAGGAGGGGAAGACAGAGAAGGGGAGAGAAAGACAGACACCTGCAGACCTGCTTCACCGCCTGGGAAGCGACTCCCCTGCAGGTGGGGAGCCGGGGCTCGAACCGGGATCCTTACGCCGGTCCTTGCGCTTTGCACCACCTGCACCTAACCCACTGCGCTACTGCCCGACTCCCTTCCTGATTTTATTTTAATGAGGGAGAAAGACAAGAGCTGTGGCTTATGCTGGTGCTGGGGACAGAACCTGGGAGCTCTGAGCCTCAGGCATGAGAGTCTTTTGCAGAACCATGATGCCGTCCCTCCAGCCCTCTGTTTTTCTTAAAGAGAACAAATCATCCAAGTTCATCTTTTGTTTTTAAGACTTTA
Organism: Erinaceus europaeus; assembly: GCF_950295315.1. Classification (NCBI taxonomy): domain Eukaryota; kingdom Metazoa; phylum Chordata; class Mammalia; order Eulipotyphla; family Erinaceidae; genus Erinaceus; species Erinaceus europaeus. Next base: position 4,335,630 of record NC_080179.1, read on the forward strand.
CACGTTTTTTTCTAAAGTGTCTTCCAAAGCTACTTCAAATGCAGGGCTGGCATGGCTCACATCGCAAAAGAATGAGGTCAAAGCCAAAAAGCACACAGGGACTCCTAACTCCTAACCTTGCCAAACCACAGAACCACATCACGCTTGATCATTTTCCCAAGGTGTATTTAGTTTATTTTAAAGGTTTTTTTAAAAATATATTTTTATTTCCTTTTTGTTGCCCTTGTTGTTTTTCTTGTTGTTGTAGTTGTTGATGCTGTTGTTGTTGAATAGGGAGAGATGGGGAACACAGGGGGGGAAGAAAGACACCCGGGGAGTTGGGCGGTGGTGCAGCGGGTTAAGCGCAGGTGTCCCAAAGTGCAAGGACCGTCGTGAGGAACCTGGTTTGAGCCCCGGCTTCCCACCTGCAGGGAAATCGCTTCACAGGCGGTGAAGCAGGTCTGCAGGTGTCTGTCTTTCTCTCCCCCTCTCTGTCTTCCCCTCCTCTCTCCATTTCTCTCTGTCCTATCCAACAACAACGACAACATCATCATCAACAACAATAATGACAATAAGACAAGGGCAACAAAAGGGAATGAATAAACAGATATTAAAAAAAAAAAAAAAGACAAACACCTGCAGACCTGCTCCACCACCTGTGAAGTGACTCCCCTGCAGGTGGGGAGCCGGGGGGCTCGAACCGGGATCTTTATGCCGGTCCTTGCGCTTTGCACCACGTGAGCTTAACCCGCTGCACTACCGCCCAACTCCCCATATTTAGTTTTAATTACAATCACCCATACTGTTTTATCAACATAATTTGACTTAGGGAAGAGGACACTTCTAAGGAACAACAAAAAAAATTAAACATTTATATTTTATTTTCAGGTGAAGCTACCAGCAAAACTATACTTCTGTTAAGTTCCATGTCCTATCAGACCCAGAGTGATTCAGGACCATTCACTAGTTCACCACATACGCACTGAGATCCTGTCTCCCATGACAACTTCAGGATTACAGTGCTTCAAATACAGTCCCTTAAAGAACCACAGTCTGATTAGAGCTGGTATCTATTACCCTTAAAATGTTCAAGAAGAACACTAAATCAGAATGGGTTTTAATTTATTATTATTTTTTTAACCAGAGCTCTGTTCAGCTTTGACTTCCACTGGTGCTGGGGGCTGAGCGCGAGACCTTTGTGCCTCAGGCCCGGAAGTCTGTTTGTATAACCATTCTGCCGTCCCCCCAGGCCTGGGCTTTCATTTTCTGTCTTTCAGGAAGTGTCCTCTGGGAGAAACCTCTTCTACACTTCTGCAATGCACTTATCTCTGAGTCTGAAAATGATCTGCCGGCGTGCGTGCGGCTCTCCTCCAGCAGACCTTTGCTTCGTCATGCTGAAGGAGTACTGAGTAATGAAAGCCAGTGAGCCCACGTCCGGCAAACCACCCGAGGGCCTTTACCTGTAAGGGCTGGATCTCCGAAGCGCGGCTGTCTCTGGCTAGCCGCACCATCTCTTTGATCTGATAGAGTGCGTACACCAAGGTCACCCAAGGGGAGGAGCTGACCCCCCAGGCTGGCTTGTTCACATCCTCCTGTTCTTCCTGGTGCTTGGTTTTCTTGGGTGGAAGTCTGGGCTCGATGCGTGACATGACATCTTCTGTCTGTTGCTGTACCAAGTCGATGGTTGCTATGGGCACGGGACTGGAGGGGACAGGAATCCTTTCTGCCAGCATTGTCTTGTCTGAAGAGAAAATCATGTTGAAATCATTTTGTAAAGTTTTTTTACATATTTAAAAACCTATGCCGAAATCCATAAAGTAGAAAAATCCTGCAAACCTATTATTTTATTTTATTGTCCTGCTTACTCTAATGTGCTGGCTAACTTTAATAAGTTGCTGTGTACTGAAGGCTTGAATTGATGCAAATGTACAGCAAGTCGACATGCTATCTTCCAGGATCTCCTGGTAATAGCTATTAACTTCTAATGACTTATGGGATTTATTCATATTTAAATTATTGGATATAACATCTCTGGGGTATAGGCTACAGGGGCCATCACTCACTGACTTGTATGTTGTACAATGTGGGAAAACCAAGAAAACGGACCAGGCAGTGGTGCACTTGGAAGATAAAGATTATAAACGATAAACCTCGGGAGTCGGGCGGCGCAGCGGGTCAATCGCAGGTGGTGCAAAGCACGAGGACCGGCAGTAAGGACCCCGGTTCGAGCCCCTGCTTCCTACCTGTAGGGGAGTCGCTTCACAAGTGGTGAAGCAGGTCTGCAGGTATCTCTCCCCACTTCTGTCTTTCCCTCCTCTCTCCATTTCTCTCTGTCCTATCCAACATCGACGACAACAATAATAACTACAACAATAAAACAAGAGCAACAAAAGGGAATGAATAAATGTATTTTTAAAAAAAACCAAAAAACTATAAACCTCAAAAGGGAAAAGTCTTTTTTCATCTTTTGCTGAAGGCATAAGCCAAGGCTGTCTCAGAGATAGAATCCAGTAAGATTATAAGAGAATAAGAATGAGAAGAATCAGTATTATTTTTGTTTCTTTCCGCCAAACTGGTTGGCATTAAAATCTGCCTCTGTGGTTTCTTTAGTGAGTTTTTCTCTTAACAGAAGCATTTCAGTTACGTGAGGGGCAAGGGAGCCTCAAAGGACAAGACATCAAACATGAACCCTATCCCAGGACCCATGAGCCAAGGTGATCTTATTCTTACTGAGAATATTTCCCCTCCACTGGTTGGGCTTCCTTATAAAACCATTTGGCTCAGCTTGTCCCCATTTATACATCATATTTCATGTGAGCTCCTCTCCATGTAACAATCTGAATGATGGTAATAATGCCTTTTGAGGTAAAATTCAAATTTAAACCATATATATATATATATTTCAAATGCAGGAAAAAGTGTAGAGATTAATACTACTCTCTATCTATAGGAATACAATTACAATTTAGCCTTAATATGTCTAATTTAAATTTCTTTAGAATACTAGTGAAATTTTAAAGCAAAACTTCCCCTAGTGTTTTGTACAATGTAGCAAAAACAAGAAAAGGAGCCAGGCAATGGTACACTTGGTTAAGCACACATTATTACCATGAGCAAGGACCTGGGTTCAAGCCCTCACTGCCCACCTGTAGGGGGAAGCTTCGTGAGCAGGAAAGCAAACACTGCAGGTGTCTTTCCCTCTCCCTTTCCGTCTACCCCTCCCCTCTCAGTTTCTGTCTTAGCAAATAAAGGGAAAACACACACAGGAAAAAAATGGCCGCTGGGAAGATGGATTCATTGTGCAGGAACTGAGCTCCAGCGATGACCCTGGAGGAAAAGAAGGAAAAAGAAAGGGGAGAAGGGAAAGGAACGGAAATGAAAAGAAACCCCATGTTACTTAAAGCAACTCGTATTTACCAGACTCCTTCCAACATCTCCAACAGTGGTCCACATGAATCCACTGAGGATCACTGAGAAGATCTCGCCACGCAGATCTGTGGTAAATTCTGTAATACCTCCAGCTCGCAGAGGAATATATATGGCGTCAACCTTCAGAGCTATTAATAAGGAATGGACATTTTTACCTTCTTCCTCCTCGGGCACTGCCAGCCACTGGATCAGGGAAAAGAGCAGGAGTATCACCAGGCAGGCCATGCCAATTCCTCGGAAGGTAGCAGCAGCCCCTGTAAAACAGAGCGATTCCAGGAGAGTTAGGTGGCCTTCATGCAAAGCTGTCAGTGTTCTTTAACTCAGGGCTTAGAAAACAAATGGTCATTGGCTTCCAAAAACGAGGAGAAACCCAAAATACAGGGTTGTGAAGACAGCAGGAGACCCGGGTGTTGGTATTATGTCTATTAATGATCAGGTCTTAGATGTGTATTTGTGAAGGACTCTGTTACTTTCATCATGAAGCTCAGTGGTGCTATTCTGTTCATGAAAACCAAGTACTAGGGGAGGGGGGTAGCACAGTGGCTTTGCAGAAAGAATCTCATAACTGAGGCTTCAAAGTCCCAGGTCCAAGGAGTCGGGCAGTAGCGCAGCGGGTTAAGTGCACATGGCACAAAGCGCAAGGACCAGCATAAGGATCCCGGTTCGAGCCCCCGGCTCCCCACCTACAGGGGAGTCACTTCACAGGCGGTGAAGCAGGTCTGCAGGTGTCTGTCTTTCTCTCCCCCTCTCTGTCTTCCCCTCCTCTCTCCATTTCTCTCTGTCCTATCCAACAATAATGACATCAATAACAACAATAATAACTACAGCAACAATTAAAAACAACAAGGGCAACAAAAGAGAAAATAAATATTAAAAAAAAAAAAGTCCCAGGTCCAATCCCATACACCAGAGCTGAGTAGTGCTCTGGTTACAAAGCAACAGAAAAAAAAAATCACAATTATTCAACAACCCTGTCCACCTATATTAGGAAGAGCAGAGTTCAAATAGTGCTATAAACTCAGACATTTCTAGGTCCATCTTCTATATGTACAGAAAGATAAAGTCACTTTGCCTGAGCAATCCAGATGCCTGAAGCAGATAACCCCACTCCCATCCCACCTCTCCATTTTCCACTCAGGACAGACAGATGGAGTCATATTACCAAAATCAATCAATGACTACCAGTTTTCTGGTTCAAAGACGCCTTCCAGAATGAACAGCAGTGATGAGTGTTCTCCCTGCCAGCGCCAGCAGGCATGCTTCTTCACTTGCTTGCTGGCTTCCAGGTGTCTGTGTGACATCTGTACGTTGTTCGTCAGAGAGCTCTAACTACCTTCCGTCCTCACAGTCATGGACGCCAAGCGGAGAGAGAGCATGCACGCCGGAGCTTAGCTGCTGCTGACCTTCACCGGCAGCCTGAGCCTTTATGCAGCTGCTGTCGAACAATCACAGGTTTGCATGAAGTAAGTAGGGAAGAAAAAGTAAAAGGCATTCTTACCGAAATAATTGACCAGCACGCCTCCGATCATGGCACCGCAGCCTCTCCCCAAGCCCAGGTGAAGGCCCTGCAGAATGCCCTGGGCGGACGTCCTCAGCTCCGGGGGCACAGCTGCACTGAGGTAGGAGATGCAGGCCGCCCAGATGGCTGCGTGTGTCACTCCTGCGGAGGAAGAGGCATGAGAGGGTTGTCTTTTATTTATTGTTTACTTATGTATTTATTTAGCCTCCAGGGTTATTGCTGGGCTCGGTGCCTGCACTAGGAATCCACTGCTCCTGGAGGCCATTGCCCCCATTTTGTTGCCCTTGTTATTATTGTTGTTATTGATGTCGTCGTTGTTGGATAGGACAGAGAGAAATGGAAAGAGGAGGGGAAGACAGAGAGGGGGAGAGAAAGACAGACACCTGCAGACCTGCTTCACCGCCCGTGAAGTGACCCCCCTGCAGGTGGGGAGCCCCGCCCTCGAACGGGGATCCTCACGCTGGTCCCTGCGCTTCACGCCATGTGCACTTAACCAGCTGCGCTACCACCCGGCCCAAGAGTTGTCTCTTTTTAGATAGGAATTATTTATTGAAACACAGATAGTTAGTTAATAAATCTACACATACACAGATCTTATTTATTTGTGATAAAATATATCACATAACGGGGCTGGGAGGTGGTACACCGGGTTAAGTGCACACAGTACTAAACACCAGGACTCCCACAGGGACCCAGGTTCAAACCTACACACACATCTGCAACCAGTCTTCTTCATATTTGCAGGTGTCTGTCTCTCTTTTTCTCTATCTCCCCCGCCCCTCTCAGTTTCTCTCTGTCCTATCAAATAAGAATAAAATTATACATAACTGGGGGCTGGAAGACAGTTCACCAAGTAGAATGGACGCACCGCTATGTGTGGTGCTCTGGGTTCAAGCCCCAGACCACATGGGGGCACTGTCAATGGTCCGAGGGGCCCTCGGCAGAGGGTGGGACAGTGTTATGACCTCTCTCCTCTGTCTCTGCAGGCTTGTAGTTAGAAGGGATTAAGACATCTTGCGTTCTGCCTAGATTAAGTTATGGGTATAGAGAAATCTCACTTTGAGATATCATAAAAAAATACCTTTTTTTTTTCTGTCATGAGGGGAGGGGAGGTTGCACTGCTTCAGACCGACTTTTTTTTTTTTTTTTTTTTTTTTTAGATAAAGGGAGACAGAAAGACATATGGAGACATACTACAGCACCAAATATTCCCCCAGTATGGGGGGGTGGGCTCAAAGCGGAGTTGGCCACATGACAAAGCGGGTGAATTCTCTCCAGGTGAGCCACACTGGCCCCACCCAGAGACATTTCCTTGTTGTGTGTGTGTGTGTGTGTGTGTGGTTTAATGTTTACAGTAGCTTTATTTGTACTAGCCACAACCTAGTACAATCCAATGTACTTCAAGAGGTCAACGGCTTCCTCGCACCTCACCTGTCAGATGCAGTCCTACCTCACCTGTCGGATGCAGTCCTACCTCACCTGTCGGATGCAATCCTTACTACTCAACAATTCGAACAAATGAGCAGTCAGCACCTGCAACAGTCTGACCACGTTACCCTAGACGGACGCTGAATCAACAGCAACAAACCTGGAAGGTTCTATTACGGGCCACAGGTTACCATGTACAGAAATGAAAGGGTTAAGGAGAGAGACAAAAGCATGAATGGCTTCTGGTGAAGGAAGATGAGGATGGCAGGCAGAGAGGTGAGACTGTAAAGAGATCAGGGGAGTTAGTTCCTCTGTGAGAAAACAACCCAGAATGTTTTGTTGCTGCTGCATAAATCTGTACCGGGGACAGACTCACACAGGTTGGCCCACAAAGGAGAACTGGGGAAGGAAGCCTTTATTCTGCCTGGCAGTGTCATGTCAGTCTCTTGCTCTGCCCTCTTACTGCGGCTCCAGACAGACTATGACCCACATAGTCAACGACGGCCACCTCTCCAGATTCAAAGGAGGTCTCGAAACTTGACATCAGGCTCAACCTGACGCTGATGACTGGCTGCGGAAGAAGGGCAAACGCTAGGAGAAGAAACTGTAGTTACAGGAGAAGTTTCTGCTGAGCAAGATGTGATTCTCGTTCTTGGATGGACCTTGAAAAATTCATGTGAAGTGAAGTAAGTCAGAAACAGAAGGATGAATATGGGACAATCTCACTCTCAGGCAGAAGTTGAAAAACAAGATGAGAAGAGAAAACACAAGTAGAACCTGAACTGGACTTGGCGTATTGCACCAAAGTAAAAGACTCTGGGGTGAGGGGATGGAGAGAGAATACAGGTCCAGAAAGGATGACAGAGGACCTAGTGGGGGTTGTATTGTTATATGGAAAACTGGGAAATGTTATGCATGTATAAACTATATTGTATTTATTATCAAATGTAAAACAAAAATTCCCCAATAAGGAACTTAAATTAAGAAAAAGGATATATTGTCAGGGGGCTGGGTAATGATGCACTTGAGTGCGCTGTGATTGTGTCTTTTCATCTTGATGCTCATTGTGATCATTTTCAGTTTGGAAAACTTATGTTAGAGGTGAGAACATGGTAGGTTTTAATCAATAGGAACTTTATTCTTTTTTTTTTTTTTTCTCTTCTAGGGTTATTTCCGGGGCTTGGTGCCTGCACTATGAATCCACTGCTCTTGGTGGCTATTTTTCCCATTTTATTGGAATAGGACAGAGAGAAATTGAGAGAGGAAGGGGGAAATAGAGAGAGAAAGGGAAAGGGAGATACCTGCAGACCTGCTTTATCACTTGTGAAGTGATCCCCCTGCAGCTGGGGAGCTGGGGGGCCCAAACCCAGATCCTTGTGCGGGTCCTTGCACTTTGCACTATGCGCACGTAACTGGGTGTGCCACCTTCCCAGCCCCTCAATAGGGGAATTTTACTCACCACGTAGGAATCAATGGAGATTGGGGGGTGGTGGTGAATTTACTGGCTTAAAGACAATTACAGAGACACTACTACATCAGCACCATATAACATGGGCCAACTGGCTTCCAGAAAAAGAAGGCAGTAACTGACTATTTTTAGTGAGTGTGCGTCACACCCCGGCACACACAATTACCTGCCAGAAACTCCTTTGTTTCAGAAGATGAAGCTACAAGATAAATACTCGCTGGAGACTTAATCTGACTTCAGTCTGCTCCTGGATAAAGTGGAACAACAGGATCTGTATTTATCCTGCTTCCTAAAACAACTAGCATGAGCACACTTCTAAAACAATCATTTTCAAAACACTCAACATCAGCACAGAGGTGGTGATTCCTGAGATGGGAAATATTGAGAGTCCTAACTGACTGCTGAGTCAACTAGCTGCAGGGAAAGGAAGGGCAACCACCCAACTGAAGGGATGAAGCCCACCATCCGGGACAGAGAAAGAGAGGAGAGAGCCCCTTAGCAAGAAGACACCCACCGTCTGGGACAGAGAAAGAGAGGAGAGAGCCCCTTAGTAAGAAGACACCCATTGTCTGGGACAGAGAGAGGAGGGAGCCCCTTAGCAAGAAGACAGTTTCAGGGGTCTGTAGAAACTTCCTCTCAACGATTCAGCAGAGAACTAGCAAGCCAAAAACCCAAACCAAACAAACAAACCAACAAAAACATGTGTAGAAACAATTCAAACCCAGGAAAGGAACCACCCCAGAGCACTGGAGAAGATGGTGTGCAGATCCCACACCTCCCACAATAGAACCTGTTTCTAGAACAACACAGATTGGAAAAACTTGTGCTTCCTGGGACTGGTACAATACTCCATAGACTTATGTGAATAGAACAGGGGAAAAAACAGCTCCTGTCTAAACCCAATTCTGGCTCAACCTAAGTAATCTTTAAATGCAAGATCCAACGGGAAAATACTACTAACTGTGTGACTAGCACAAGGCTCAAGATTATCTAAGGAAACAAACAAACAAAAATCTCCAGCAGCCAGGAGAGGGTGTGGCGTCAAAGGAACCCTCCTGCACTGCTGGTGGGAATGTCAATGGGTCCAACCTCTGTGGAGAACAGCCAGGAGAACTCTCAGAAGGCTAGAAATGGACCTACCCTATGGCCCTGCAATTCCCCTCCTGGGAATATATCCTAAGGAACCCAACACATCCATCCAAAAAGATCTGTGTACACATATGTTCTTGGCAGCACAATTTGTAATAGCCAAAACCTGGAAGCAACCCAGGTGTCCAACAACAGATGAGTGGCTGAGCAAGTTGTGGTATATATACACAATGGAATACTACTCAGCTGTAAAAAATGGTGTCTTCACTGTTTTCAGCCGATCTTGGATGGACCTTGAAAAAATCATGTTGAGTGAAATAAGTCAGAAACAGAAGGATGAATATGGGATGATCTCACTCTCAGGCCGAAGTTGAAAAACAAGACCAGAAAAGAAAACACAAGTCGAACCTGATATGGAATTGGAGTATTACACCAAAGTAAAAGACTCTGGGGTGGGTGGGTGGGTGGGTGGGGAGAATACAGGTCCATGAAAAATGATGAATGAAATAGTGGGGGTTGTATTGTTAAATGGGAATCTGGGGAATGTTATGCATGTAAAAAAAAAAAAAGAAGTAGAAACGCAAAGTAGAAATTGACTGAGTTTGGAGTATGGCACCAAAGTAAGAAAGCAGAAGTACACTAGAGTTTGCAGTGAGTACCTCCCTAATACTTCCTCTCCACTTTTCCAAGCTTTGGGTCCATGATTACTCAACAATTTGTTTGGCTTTGTATGTTAACTCTCTTTTCAGTCACCAGGTTCCAGGTGTCATCAGGATGCCAGCCAGACTTCCCTGGACAGACGACCCCACCAATATGTCCTGAAGCTCAGCTTCCCCAGAGACCCACCCTACTAGGGAAAGAGAGAGGCAGACTGGGAGTATGGACCGACCAGTCAACGCCCACGTTCAGCGGGGAAGCAATGACAGAAGCCAGACCTTCCACCTTCTGCAACCCACAGTGACCCTGGGTCCATGCTCCCAGAGGGATAGAGAATGGGAAAGCTATCGGGGGAGGGGGTGGGATATGGAGATTGGGTGGTGGGAATTGTGTGGAGTTGTACCCCTCCTACCCTATGGTTTTGTTAATTAATCCTTTCTTAAATTAAAAAATAAAAAAGAAAAAAAAAAAAAGAAAACACAGCCACCCGTAAAAAAAAAAAAAAAAATCTCCAGCAGCCAAAAAGGTAAAACTCACTGTCTGAATCTGATCAGAGGACCAGGCATTCTTCTTTTCTAGAATGGAGTGAGTAAACACTATTTATCCGGGCTACATTGAATACTATTCCTTAAAGTTTACTGAGAAGTATCAAAATAATTTTTCTTAGGTTTACCTATGTGTCAGTAACCATTTCGACCAGCTTATATTTTAACTAACGATGGGGCTAGGTGACTGGCAACAGTATACACACTAAATTAACCTCCACAGAAGTCCAAGCATTTGCTTTGTCTGACTACACAATTGTCACATCTCAGACAGATAGTGCCGGCCTTCCACAGGACTGAACATGCTTGGATAACATCTTCATTATAACGGAGCTCTGGTGGTGGGGATTGTACCCCTCTTACTCTATGGACTTGTCAGTGTTTCCATTTTATAAATTTTTTTTTTAAAGAGAGAAAATAGAGCTTTTCTAACTTTTACCTTGAAAGAGGCAAGTAGTTTCAAAGCTTGTCTATGATACAGTGTGTGTGTGTGTGTGTGTGTGTGTGTGTGTGTGTGTGTCTGTGTGTGTGTATGTGTCTTTGTGTGAGTATGCTTGTGTATTTTATATTCCTGTATTATGCCCTAGGCAAACCTGAGAGCAGGTTTTAGGATAGATAAGCACCCAAACCAGAGATAGCAAATGTCAAGCCTAATCAACACAGTTTACTGCGTGTTCAGAGCTTCCTGCCATGGAGTCATATAGGAGAAATGCTTTTATATCAAAGCCAAAAAAAAAAAAAAAAATTCACTTCCCCAAAGGTGACTTTAAGTACAAGGTGTACTGATGCGTCATGTTTCTCTCATGCTTGATCTACCAGGGCTCAGAACCTGATTTATGGTCCAGCTTCAATACTTTTCACCTCTTAAAAAAAGCATCATCTAAGGGGGGGTTTGGGTGGTGGTGAGCACACACATATTACAATGTGCAAGGACCCAGGTTCAAGCCCCTGGTCCCCACCTGCAGGGAGGAAGCAGGGCTGCAGGTGTCTCTCTACTTCTCTCCCTATTTCCCCCCTTCCTCTCCATTTCTCGCTGTCTCTATTCAATAAATAAAGATAACAAAAAGATTTTAAAAAAAAAATATCTAAATTGGGAGTCCGGCGGTAGCGCAGCAGTTAAACGCAGATGGCACCAAGCGCAAGGACTGGCATGAGGAACCCAGTTCTAGCCCCCGGCTCCCCACCTGCAGGGGAGTCGCTTCACAGGCAGTGAAGCAGGTCTGCAGGTATCTGTCTTTCTCCCCCTCTCTGTCTTCCCCTCCTCTCTCCATTTCTCTCTGTCCTATCTAACAATGACAACATCAATAATAACAACAATAATAACTACAATAAAAACAACAAGGGCAACAAAAGGGAAAAATAAGTATTTAATATTAAAATATTTATTAAGTAATAAATATTTTAAAGAAAAGAGGTATAGCATTTAAAAAATATCTAAATTACATACATTTTCCCTTCATCCTGATTTTTTTTTAGAAATTAATGATCAGGCGATAGTTCATACGCCAGAGCACATGCCTTGCCATATGTGAGACCCTGGGTTCTGGTCCTAGTACCCACGTGAGCACCAAGGAAGGGACCAAAGTTTGCTCTGTGGGTGGTGGAGCTCTGCTGCGGTGTCTCTCCTGCTCTCCTCTCTCTGTTCCAGCAAAGACAGAAAGAACCAATTTGAGCACTTGGGGAATCGAGAGGTACCGCAGAAGCAGAAGACACACTTCACTGGGCCTGCGCCCTCTACCAACACCTGGGACAACTGGGCAGGAGAAGCTTCATCAGCAGTGAAGCAGGATGGTACTGTCACTCTTTTTCTCTCTGTCCTTCTCTCTCTCTCCCCCTCCCTCCCCCGTGTCTCACCTTTAATGAAAGGAGAGAGGAGGGAGGTGGACAGGTAGGTAGATCAGTTGGGACTGGTAGAATTGTGCAGGTGCAAAGCCCCAGTGAAAACCCTGGCAACAGAAAGAAAAGAAAATGGACAGGCCTTTAAAAGGTAACACTAGAGACTCGGGCGGTGGCACAGCGGGTTAAGCGCACATGAGGCAAAGCGCAGGGACCAGCGTAAGGATCCCGGTTCGAGGCCCCGGCTCCCCACCTGCAGGGGAGTCACTTCACAGGCGGTGAAGCAGGTCTGCAGGTGTCTGTCTTTCTCTCCCCCTCTCTGTCTTCCCCTCCTCTCTCCGTTTCTCTCTGTCCTATCCAACAATAGTAACAAGAATAACTACAACAATGAAACAAGGGCAACAAAAGGGAATAAATAAATAAATATTCTTTTTTAAAAAAGATAACACTAGTCTTTGCAAGCAAACTAACTGGGAGAACAAGTAACTGCTAAGGTCTGAAATAGTGCAGATATTTGAAACCAACTCAGGAAAGGAAGAGCCTCTATTATCATTTATAAGACTATACTGTTTAAAAATTAATTTTAATGCTGACTTGTTTGTTTTTGCCATTAGGTGATCACTGGGACTCTGTGTCTGCAAGATTCCACAGCTCTGATCACCAGTTTTCCCCTTTTCTTTCTTTGTGATAGAGGGTGAGAGACAAAGAGAGTTAGGAGAGACACTTGCTCCACTGCTCATCAAACTTACTCCTGCAGAGGCTTGAACCCAGGCCCACAGGCATAGTAACTTGTGAACTTCCCAGGTGAGAAACACCAACAATTACTTTTGTGTGCAAATTTTTCTTTTTAACTTATGTTTTTACTTATTTATTGGGTAGAGAGAGAGGAATCAAGAGAAAAGGGAGGGATAAGGAAGGAGAGGGGAGAGAAGGAGAGACAGACAGATACCTGCAGCACTGCTTCATTGCTTGTGAAGCTTTCCCCCTGCAGGGGGGGACCCAGGGCTTGAACCTGGTTCTCTGAGCACTGAAACATGTACACTCAACTGAGTGTGCCACTGCCTGGCCCCAGTGTATGCAAACTTTTCAACTGAAATTATGAAACTAGAGAATCTGTCTCTCTTCTGTATTTGTGTGGCTAGAGATTTGGCTCTAAAGAGTTAAACCAGACAGAAAAGTGCCCACGTCAATACAGCTGAAATCTCGTCTAGAGTTTCCACGGTCAGGTCAGAGTAGCATAGGGACCCTTTCATAATTTTTCTATGCTCTTCCAGGGTGTAAGAGAAAGAAAAACATGACTCTTTCTCGGTTGGGTAGGCTTACCAAATAAGAGAACAAATCCATTCAAACTCATCCTACTGACAACACTGAGAGGCATTCTTACATCAGAACCTTAACCCGGATCCCGCTGAAGAAGCATTCTGTGGAGGCATCTGACGCAGACCTCCTTTCCAGCCTTCCCTGTCTGACTCGTTAGCTAAAGTACTCCAGGTGGGTCCCTTTACGGCACAGCAACCCCAGACTGGCCTTATGTCTGTATTTCGATGTGTTTTCATGGCAAGAATGCTTTTGATCACATCCATCTCAATAGTCTGCAAGGATTCATAACCATAAACCGCGCACAATAAATTCAAGTTAGATTTTGTTTTCTTTCTTTCTTCCTTCCTTCCTTCCTTCCTTCCTTCCTTCCTTCCTTCCTTTTTTTCTTTCTTTTTTAACCAGAGCACTGCTCAGCTCTGGCAGTACAGAGGACTGAACCTGGGACTTCGGAGCCCCAGACACAAAAGTCACTGTGCATAACCATTATGCTACCTACCCTACTTGAGTTAGAATTTTTTTTTTCTACTTCGTTATAACTGTGTATGTCTAAATGCTTCCGATACAGAAGTCGAAGGGAAAATTTCATGGGATTTTAAGATAAGGTTTGAAAACTAGAAACTGGGCAGAGGGTAGAGAGCATAATGGTTATGCAAACAGACTCTCATGCCTGAGGCTCCAAAGTCCCAGGTTCAGTCCTCCGTACCACCATAAACCAGAGCTGAGCGGTGCTCTGGTTAAAGAAAAAAAGAAAAAAAGAAAAAGATGATGGAAAACTAGAAACTCCCTCTTCCTCTCTACCCAACTCAGAATTGAGTCTAGTCAGTTAGAATCGCTTATTCATCTTACTCTTTTAAGAAAAGCTCTTGGCCCAGGGCCAGAGCTGCACTGAAGGCTTTGCGAATGTCTTCTACACTGGGTCACTTCTCCAACCCAATTTTACATTTAATTTTTATGAGTCAGAGAGAGAACGTGGACAAAGCAGTCTGGTTTTGTTTGAGTTGCTCTCATGTGATGCCAGGACCCAGCCTAGAGTCTCATGAAGTAAAGCAGGGGCTCAGCCTAAGTATCTTCCAAATCTACACTGAATGTTCCAGCCTAGAGTCTCATGAAGTAAAGCAGGGGCTCAGCCTAAATATCTTCCAAATCTACACTGAATGTTTTCTTTTCTTTCTTTCTTTCTTTCTTTTTTTTTTTTTTTTTTACCAGTACTCTGTTCAGCTCTGGCTTATGGCGGTGTAAGGGACTGAACCTAGGACTTGAGAGCCTCAGGCATGAAAGTCTTTTTGCATAACCATTATGTTATACCCCCACCCTACTGAATGTTTTCAAAATAAGTTGTGGGTTCCGTCTGAGCAGGAAATCTGCCTTCTGCTTCTTCAAATTGGTATCACCAGTTGCCTACTGAAGACACATATCGGTTGCAAATGGTAGCTGGTTATTTCTCTGTGTGACCACAATAATACTCCACAAAGACTTATGTTGGTGCTGGGGACTGAACCCGGGACCTCAAAAGCTCAGGCATTACAGTCTTCTGCAGGACCACTATGCCATCTCCCTACTCCTTGCCAATGGCAGCCCAACCACACAAGTGATAACACTACAAGAGAATGCCGACTACTAAACCGGGGTAAAAGTTCAAGAAGAAGACGCATCGTCACAGTTTTCATCAGTATCCAGTCTTACCTTGATGCCCAACAGATTACGGACTAAGCTTCCTTCCTAAAAGCACACAGAACAAGGGGCCTGGTCGAGTGCACTCGTTATCATCTGCAAGGCCCTGAGTTCAAGACAGAGGCAAGCTTCTTAAGTGGAAGAGCTATGCTACAGGTGTCTCTCTTTCTCTCGCCCTCTCAATTTCTCCATCTTCTCTATTTAACAAACCCGGAAGAAGGGAGCCAGGTGGTGGTGCAAAGCACAGGGACTGGCGGAAGGATCCCGGTTCAAGCCCCGGCTCCCCACCTGCAGGGGAGTCGCTTCCCAGGCGGTGAAGCAGGTCTGCAGGTGTCTGTCTTTCTCTCCCCCTCTCTGTCTTCCCTTCCTCTCTCCATTTCTCTCTGTCCTATCTAACAATGACGACAGCAATAACAACAATATATAACAAGGGCAACAAAAAGGAAAAAAAAATAAAAATTTAAAAAATAAACAAACAAACAAATCCCCTAGAAGAACAGAAAATCTTATTTCTCCACAACGAGTTCTGATTAGAAAAATGCTAACCCACCCTGCTACTCTGCTGCTGCCCTTGCACCTTCAGGACTAGGGTGACATCGAAATCTGCAATGCCCGTCAAACTATATATAGCGGTGTGCGACTTAGCACAAGTAGTGACAGTTGCCTTGGCTAGACCAGAAGATCCCAGACGCAGTCCTGCTGCCTTTATTTTTAGTCTTAAAAGTATTTACGCACTTTCGTTTATCATTTAAAAATAACTTTATTTTTACCATAATGCCAAGCTGCTAACAGAAGTGTTTGAGAGATCATCTGGGTTTTTCTGTAAGTTAAAATGGCGATGAGCTTTGACTAGAAATTCTTTTTCTTGTACTGCTAGGTAAGTCCTATGACAAGAGCGTCATAGAAGGTTTTTTGGGGGAGTTGGGCAGTAGCGCATCGGGTTAAGCACACGTGGCACAAAGTGCAAGGATGGGTGTACGGATCCTGGTTCGAGTCCCCGGCTCCCCACTTGTAGGGGAATCACTTCACAAGTGGTGAAGCACGTCTGCAGGTGTTTGTCTTTCTCTCCCCCTCTCTGTCTTCCCCTCCTCTCTCCATTTCTCTCTATCCTATCCAACAACAATGACGACATCAATAATAATGACTACAACAATAAAACAACAAGGGCAACAAAAGGGAATAAATAAATAAATATTTAAAAATAAATTAAAAAGTTTTTTTTTCAAAGTTACATGTTGGAGGGAATTTACACACTGAAGCTAAGAGAAAATTTCAGGTTAGGGGATTTAAGCAAAGATTTTAAAGGCTCATGGGAAAGCACTAATATGACTATAAGAATTTAGTTATGTCAGTAGATGCAATAAAGTGACAGAGTATATAAAAGTATTATGACAACCATTTCCAGTAAGTATGGTTAATCTACAGATGCAAAGACATCTTAAAAAACAACTTTTTAATTCTGTAAAGTCATCTATGGACAAATATCTAATAACTGCCCCTAAGAGTTTATTACAGAGTTCCTCTTGCTTTGTTTAGTCACTAGGGTGTGGGGTCAGATCCAGTTTTGTCTGGCTCAACAAATAAGACAGGTAATTCTCACAGTAACTGAAGAACCTGTCCCCCGACCTGAACCTCTCCCTTAACAAACACACGAATATGACCTAGAGCAGTGTGGAGCCACCCCTCCCAGAGTCAAATGTTGAAAGCAAACTCTTCCTTTCTCCCTCCCTCCCTTCCTTCCTTCCTTCCTTCCTTCCTTCCTTCCTTCCTTCCTTTTTTTTTAATATAGAGAAATAATTCTTTTCCAAAAAAATTTATTAGTGATTTACAAAATTATTAAATAACAGGGGTGTAATTCCACATCAATCCCACCACCACCAGAGATGTTTTTTTAATACTATAATTCACTTTCTTTTTTTTATTGGGGGGATTAATGGTTTACAGTCGACAGTAAAGCCCTGTAGTTAGGACATGTGTAACATTTCTCAGTTTTCCACATCACACTCCAATGGCCTCTAGGTCCTCCTCTGCCAGCCTGTTCCAGGACCTGAAGCCTCCCCGTCCCCCAGTCTTTTACTCTGGTGCAATACACCAGCTCCCGTCCAAGTTCTGCTTGGTGTCTCCCCTTCTGTTCTTATTTCTCAGCTTCTGTCTATGAGTGGGACTGTCCCATATTCAGCCTTCTCCCTCCCTCCACCCCCACCCCCAGAGTTCTGTGTCCCCATTCCCTCCACTGGAAACTGCGGTGGTTCTCCCAAGCTCACAGATAGGGGTTGACTATTATTTCTATAACTATCTGTCTGTACTTATATATATTTGCCCATTTTTTCCCCCATGGCCCTGTCTTCTCTTCCTTCCTAAGTCACACCTACACCCATTGCTACTTCTGAATGTCTCTCCTTTTCTCTCCCTGGGTCCTGATGGAGTTGGAGTTCAGAGCCCTCTGGTTATTTTTCCCCTAACATTTCTCCCTCACTGGAAGTATGGACTCCAGCTGCTAACTTACCTTGAAGAACTTCCATGGGGAGAATAATCCAGGCGTTTTCAAGGTAGGAAATATAGATGTATCTCGCCGTGTTACAGGCCAGCCCGATGTACAGAACCCTGCAGAAAGCAAAGGGACAGAAAGTGGGAACCCAGTAAGTGATGCCTACTTGGCCCTGCCACACCATCCATTATGGAGTCGCCAGTGTTCCAAACTTAGGAGAGGGAGAGTGAAGGATGATTCAGTCTGACCACGAACTCTTAGGACTAGAAAGAGACATAGCTTCTCATCTGTCTGGACTCTGCCTTTTCACCATGCTTGTTAATATAAACGTGAACACGACCCTTTCTGAAACTTAACTAGCAGCAGAGGGGATGCTTTTTTAAAGAGAGTCTGGGCACACTGCCATCTGTAATGACATTACTGGCTTCCTTCCAGGGGGATGTTGGGATCGAAGCTACTTCACTATGATGGGGGTGGAACAAGGGAGGAGGAAAGATCAAAATGACAACGTGTGATGTGAATGTGGCCTTGCTCGCACACCCCAAGATACTCCACAGGTTCACAGAGAGACTTTGAAGGTCATCAGAATGATCACCTGTTGATAAATAATACACCCCTTGGAAATGGAGTCCTTGTCTCTGTCAGTTCAACTCATACAAATTCATTGTTTCTTTTTTGACATCATGTGTGAGCTTATAAGATTGATTAATATATACCGACCATCTGCTTCCCCTTCACAAACACCGTCGTCCCAATCATGAGTAAAGCAAAGCAAGCACGGGCTTTCTGCGTTGCAGCCAACCACAGACTTCCGGTCTCTCTCATTCTGAACTAGGCAGGCTGGTTTAGAAGCCACTGCTCTATGCAAAACAACTGGATGGTAGAAATTCCCCAGCTGTTTTCCACTTTCTGTTAGTATTGCTAACCTGGATGGTTTGCATGTCTCATGAAAACTTGAGGGTAACAGAAAGAAACCTGACAGTCTGGTCAACAATCTTTATCAATTATATTTCTATATTCAAATCATTCCTACAAACATTTTTCTCATTTTCTAACAATAGATTAAGGAACGGAAGTGCTACGTGACGTCCAGTTGGCATGAACTACAAAGACGAAACAGGAGGGTGGGGAAGAGTCAACAAATAAACATTAATGAGGACTCTGAGCAATTTCATCAGGACTCGGAGAGAGAAGTGGGGGAAAGGGAAGGGACACTCAGAAGTAGCAGGTGTGACTTAGTGAGGAAGACAAGGCAGGACCATAGGGGGGAAATGGGCAATTATATATAAGTACAGACAGATAGTTACAGAAATAATAGTCAGCCCGTATCTGTGACCTTGGGAGAACCACTGCAGTTTCCAATAGAGGGAATGGGACACAGAACTCTGGTGGTGGGAAAGGTGTGGAATTATACCCCTGTTATTTTGTAATTTTGTAAATCAATATTAAATCGCTAATAATTTTTTTAAAAAAAAAAAGGCTAAAGTGTTTTCAGTGAGGTTGGTATAGGAAATGAATGTTAGGAGGGGTTTAGAATACAACTAACTAGGCATCAGTATGAGTCCTTGAGAGACAGGTCAGCCATGATAGTGTTTTTGTCATTTTAGCCACCTATACAAGATGACTTAGTGACCCCTAAGTGCCATAATAAATATGAATTGGACTCCAAGAATATTTGTTGGAATATTACCAAATGCCAAACACTACAGTGGGCTCAGAGATAAAAAATGTAGAGAAACCCTCTGTGCCTTCAATTCACAGTCTAGTGGCATGACAAGACACATGAGCAAAAAAACTCAACACGGTACTTCCAAGAGGTCTGTGTAGAGTGTGCTCTGGTCGCAAAAGGAGAGGTCCTGAGGGGTCGCCGGGGCTCTTGGGTTAGGAGTAACGGACAAAGACAGTGGGGAGGACACTGCAGGCAGAGGAAACACCGGGGACGAAGAATGATCATGAAACCTCAAGTGTCTGCACAGAGAGAGAGCCTTTGAAAGACAGAAGGAGGATCAAACACTGATGATTTAGGAAAAGAAGAGTGAACTTCTCCAGTCTAGATCCAAGCCAGAAACGTCATTAGAAGCGGAGTATTTACAGACAGGAAGCCTGGCATGGCTCAGCAGTCTTGGTCTATACCCCATTTAAAGAAGCACAGATCCCACACACACGTTACTCAGGACAAGCGTTCCTCAACGGTGAGAGACAGAAAGATGACCAGCAATAAACCAAGGTTCAGAAAACATCACTTTGAGCAGGCAGGAAACCACTTGGTGAGAGTTCTGACCCGCAACTCAAGAGCGCGGATTCATCACAGACATCGGCTACTTGAAGCACAGTCTAGTTGGCCTGAAGCCTGACTCAACTTACACCGTCTGGACAGTGGCTAGTGAGGGGTTCACACTCTCCTTGGGTTGCATCATTCCAAGATCAACTTTTTAAGCTCTCTATAAACTTGTCAAGAGAGAAAAAAACCTAAACAAACAAACAAAAACCCTCCTTCAGATATTGCTACAGAAGTCTCTTTAGACCAGGTAGACATCTCTCGCTAACGACAGTGACAATTCTGGTTTGCTTACGCAGACTGGTACAAGAAGGAAACATATTTCCAACACGACCACTCATGGACACAGATGGCCAGAGTAAGATGGCATTTCCTAGAATTGGTTTAATAAGGCAGGACAATACAAAGCCAAACCTTTTAGACAATGATACAACTGCACCTTGAAATATCTGGGAGATCTACTGGAAAGGATGTTTCCTGTCAAGGACAGAGACCTCACAGTCAAGTCAAGACTCAGGAGAAGGGTGAGGTCACCAGCTCTCGCCACTCTGAGGTAAGCACATCATCTGGTCTGGACGGCGTGTGGCAGCCTCTGTGACGGACGCTTCCCTCAGATTGCTGACTACTCAGTGGTCTCATCTTTGCCCCTCACTCTCACTGCCTTTGCTTCACTCCCTCAGTGAGCACGCCTTTGGTTTCTCATCGCAGTCAGATGGCAGCTGCTTGAAGGGGGAGTTGCAGTGACTAGCAGCCCAGGATTGGCTGATGTGAAGGGGTTGGGCTGGTGCTCACCATTTGAATGCCCACCCCAAGCAGCTCCCATCTCTTCACGTGACTATTGCCATTTCCTGATTAGAGTTTACTTATGTGACTAGGTTAACACTGAGAGGTTCTCCAAGTGTTTTGAAGACTTTCTTCTTGGAGTTCAGGGCTGAGGCTACTTACTTTTTTAAAAAAATTTTGTTAGTGATTCGATAATTGATTTACAAAATCAGAAGACAACAGGCGCATGATTCTATAATGTTCCTGCCACCAGAGTTCTGTGTCCTCATCCCCCCCAGGCCACTATCATTTTGAGTGGTGTCATTCTCTCCCGTGTGGGACCTGCCATTTCATAGCAGACTGGCTAGTATACCTGGCCCTCTGGTACTAAATATCAGTTTTTTAAAAACTAAAAATGCTCCTACACATACTCTAAATACCTCCTCTAGAAAACCATTCGATGGGGAGTTGGGCTGTAGCGCAGCAGGTTAAGCGCAAGTGATGCAAAGCGAAAGGAGCAGCGCTAGGATCCCGGTTCGAACCCCCGGCTCCCCACTGCAGGGGCGTCGCTTCACAGGCAGTGAAGCAGGTCTGCAGGTGTCTGTCTTTCTCTTCCCCTCTCTGTCTTCCCCCTCCTCTCTCTATTTCTCTCTGTCCTATCCAACAATGATGACAACAAATAATAACAACAACCATAAAACAGCAAGGGCAACAAAAGGGAATAAATAAATAAAATACATAAAAAAAGAAAAACATTAGATGAGTCTCTTAAAACAATGATTTCCTGGTCTTTGTGTTATGAAATGTCCTGCATATGCACCCATATTCAAGCTACATTAGTGCGTAAACAGGGATGCACTGGATCGACCTTCCCGTGGTGCATCCCGTGAGTACCCATTCATTGGGGAAACCGACAATCCTTCCTAGCCGACTGAATCCACATGGATCCCAGTCACTTTCAAAGCCAGCAACAAGCAGCTCCTGACAGCTTTCAACCTGACGCTGTTGACTGGCTACGGAAGAAGGGCAAATGCTAGAAGAAGAAGCACGTAAACAAAGCTAGAACAAAAGAAGAAACTAAGGCAAGGCTGAAGTTTACCTTCAAGATTTGTGACTGGAGTCCTTCACTGTCGAGGGGGTTTATTTTTGCAAATGCTGAGTTTACACAGTGGGGCTGTGTACTTTACAGTAACTATATATTAAAGTTCTCAAAGAAAAAAAATTAGTTTCCAGATTTAAAAGATGAAAAAAATAGACCTAGGACAAAAAGTAAAATTTGGGGGAAGTGGGTAACATAATACAAAGGAAAAGAATTCTTCTCTCAGATTGTTCTATCTTTCAGGTCATGTTAAAAAGGAAAAATTGATGGAAATCAGAGAGCACAAGTGTGGTCTAACCACAGTGAACAAAGACAAGATTTGGTCCCGCATCTGAAGATGGGCTCACGCTTTCACATGTCTGTGTTCTGCCACGTTTACCCCGCACTCTCTACTCTGCATAGCTGAGAAGGAAAAGTTTCAGATCCACGGAGACACCGACATGTGAACAGACTGTTTCTGGAAGGGCTGAACTCTCATGTTGCTGATAGTCTCCAAGAAAAGGATCTAGGCATCTGTCCAAAGGGTGGGAGAGACATCTCCCCGGATATGTTGTAGTAGTCTTGCTTTTTTTTTTTTTTTTAATCATGTCCGTCTACTTCCTCAAAGAATGAATCAGTCACTGTTTCACACTGACATACAGGTACTGTAAATGGTGTACAATATATGATGTCTGACAGGTGGCTCTCCATTTTGAAGAAATCATCTGTTTTTTCCATTTTGACTTAAAAACAAAAGGACAGGGAGTTGGGCGGTAGTGCACCAGGTTGAGTGCAGGTGGTGCAAAGCACAAGGACCAGCATAAAGATCCCAGTTCAAGACCCCTGGCTCCCCACCTGTAGGGGAGTCGCTTCACAGGCAGTGAAGCAGGTCTGCAGGTGTCTGTCTTTCTCTCCCTCTCTCTGTCTTCCCCTCCTCTCTCCATTTCTCTCTGTCCTATCCAACAATGACGACATCAATAACAACAATATTAACTATAAAAAAAAACAAGGACAACAAAAGGGAATAAATAAATAAATAAAACAAAAGGACCTTGGTCAGGGAAGCTATCATAATGGCTGTTGGGAAATGGTTAAGCCAGATCCCCCTGCTCCACCCTGCATTCCTGATACCTATCTACCTAGTCATTGTCTTGCCTGAAAGATCCCCACCCATTCCATTCCTTTGATCTATCTTTCAAGACCCTCCCTGCCTCCAGGGTATCATTAATCCCACCAGTGAAAACCCTCGCAACAGTTGCTAAGGAAGTTTCTACCTTCCCAGAGCCCGTTTGCCTTTCTCCACCCCTTTCCTAGCCATTTCCGTTTCTGACTTGTCACTTCCAGGTCTGACCTTTAAAAGCCTTGCTCTCTGATCAATAAAGACATTGCATTGCCACTCTACCACAAGTTCAAGTCATCTCTCCCACTTCTCTGAGTGAGTAGCAGCCCAGGCTGGCTGTAGTCAAGTTCTCTCCAACCCAGAGAGTGCACGCCCGGGAAGAGACACCCCTATGCTAGCCCGGCAAATGGCTATGCAAAAAGACTCAGCATGATGGTTGTACAGAAAGTCTTTCATGCCTCAGGCTCAGTCCTACCCCAACCATAAATCACTGCTGAGCAGTGCTCTGTGTGTGTGTGACTTTCCTCGTCTCTCTTTTTTCATCTGTTTGTATATATATGTATATATATCATTTATTTGTTTATTTATTGTCACCACTCTTGTCACCAAAGATCTGTGTCCCCATGTCCACCCTCACAGATAACCACTACAGTTCTCTCACAGTCTTGAAAATAGGTTGACGTTTTGTCTTTTTCACATTTGTCTGTTCAATTGTCTATATTCCACATATGAGATCCAGAGATTGCCTTCTCTCTCTTTCTTACTCTAAAATAAAAAATTTATATACATAAGAAGTTGGGCGGTAGTGCAGCAGGTTAACTGCAGGCGGCGCAAAGCTCAAGGACCAGTGTAAGGATCTTGGTTCGAGCACCCGGCTCCCCACCTGCAGGGGAGTCACTTCACAGGCGGTGAAGCAGGTCTGCAGGTGTCTATCTTTCTCTCCCCCCTCTGTCCTCCTCTCTTCTCTCCATTTCTCTCTGTCCTATCCAACAACAATGACATCAATAACAACAACAATAATTACAACAACAATAAAACAGCAAGGGCAACACAAGGGAATAAATAAATAAATATTTTTAAAAAGAATATATGACGACCTAGTTAATTTTAGATAGTACTCCTATCTTTCTAATCTGCCAGAGATTGGGTTTGAATAAACCATCTAGTCATACAAAAAGTTAAGAAAAGCACGTGAAGGAGCCAGCATTCCATTCACTTACTGACAAAGAACAGGGCAGTCGTACAGGTAGGCTGAAGCTCTCATTTGCTGCCAGTGCCACCTGGGCCATCAGAGGATGCCTGTTAATACGGATTCAGGTTCCATTACACACCACGCGTCCTCGTCACTCAGCCGGCACACCGCCTAGCTCGCTGTCCTCCAGACACGTGCGCGTCGAGTGGACAGCGTGGTCAGTGTCCTCAGCTCTCCCTGGTGGAGGTCTGAACGCCCATGCCTCCTTCAGCCGTTGCTCAGGGTCTTTGAATGAGCTCACACACCCCCTCGCCATCCTCGCATCAAGTGCAGCTTGCATCAACAAGCTTTATGAGGACTGCAGTTCTGTGTGTCCCCATACTACTGACTCAGGCTGACTTCCAGTACTCAGTGCACAGCTAGTACTAAGTAAGTACTCACAGGCTAGAGAGACAACATGCACACTTGAAATAGGACATCATACAGCAGAAATTCTTATTTTACACACTCCACCAAGTGTCAGAGACACTGTGAACATGCTATCGTTATAAACCATGCATACATACTTAGAATTTACATGCATGTACATACATGCATATAGATAATGGCAAGGGAATAAAATAAAAATGGTTACATGAAAGAATCCACTGCCTTAAAAAAAAAAAGGGGAGTTGGGCGGTGGCGCAGCGGGTTAAGTGCACGTGACACAAAGCACAAAGACCCGTGGTAAGGATCCCAGTTCGAACCCCCGGCTCCCCACCTGCAGGGGAGTCGCTTCACAGGCGGTGAAGCAGGTCTGCAGGTGTCTGTCTTTCTCTCCCCCTCTGTCCCCTCTCCTCTCTCCATTTCTCTCTGTCCTATTCAACAATGATGACAACAACAAGAATAACTACAACAATAAATCAAGGGCAACAAAAGGGAATAAATAAATAAATAAATAAATAAATAAATAAATAAATAAATACATTTTTTTTAGAAAGCCTAGAAGGCCAGCAGAATTGCTTACTTGAATGATGTGCTGCTCTGCTCTGTTCAAACCTGGCTTGCACCACACTGAGGAAAGTTTTATTTATTCTTTTATTATTATCTCTTTATTTATCTGTTGGATAGAAACAGCCAGAAATCGAGAAGGGAGAGGTGGAGAGGGAGAGAGAGACAGTGAGACCTGCAGCACTGCTTCACTACTCTCAAAGCTTTCCCTCTGCAGGTGGGGACCGGGGGCTTGAACCAGGTGTGCTACCCCGCCCAGCCCTGAAAAAGTTTTATTGCTATGGTTTCTTTCACTCTCAGTCTCTGTCTCTGTATAATAACAACAACAACAACAATAGGCTTAAAACTAAGATAATAAATTTCATGTCCATATTCGGTAAGCTTATTTATTTATTCCCTTTTGTTGTCCTTGTTTTATTGTTGTAGTTATTATTGATGTCATTGTTGGATAGGACAGAGAGAAATGGAGAGAGGAGGGGAAGGCAGAGAGGGAGAGAAAGACAGATACCTGCAGACCTGCTTCTCTGCCTGTGAATCAACTCCCCTGCAGGTGGGGAGCCGGGGGCTCGAACCAGTATCCTTATGTAGGTCCTTGCACTTTGCGCCACCTGCGCTTAACCCGCTGCGCTACCACCCGACTCCCAAGATAACAATTTATAAAAAGAATTTCTGTTCCAAACAGTTGTTGTGTTCGTGTTCTTTTGAAGAGAAGACCTAACCATCTCTCACAACATAATTATTAATGATCCCTAACCACCTGGAAGACTTCTGTGAACTTTGTTGTTGTTTCTAGTTAAGTAAAAAAAAAACAAAGTCAACTGACCACGCCCTCACCCATGTGCCCTGGAGCCTCCCCTCCCCAGAGCCCTGCCCCACAGGGAAAGACAGACACAGGCTGGGGGTGCGGATCCACCTGCAGAAGCCAGAACTCCCACCTCTGTACCCCATACAAAATTCTGGTTCATACACTCAGAGAGGGGAAGAAATGATAGGGGCAGATGACCAGAGGGCTCTGAAATCCAACTCCATCAGGACCAGAGAGAGAAAAGGAAAAAATGAGGCACATTTGGAAGCAGCGATAGATGTTAAGTGTGACTTATAAAGGAAGAGAAGGCACAGGGGGAAAAAGGGCAAGTATATATATTTATATTAGCCTAGAAATATATTTAGTAAACATATAAATATATCTCTATATTAGTATAAATATATATTGTATGTAATAAATATATTTGTTTCATTTAAATATATAATATATATAAATATATAAATTTATTTTATATTTTATTTCAAATGTTTAAATTTAACTTTAAATATATTAATTTTTACATATAATAGTATATATAATTATATATAAATATATAAAGTATATATAATTATGTATACTATTATATATAAAATATAATAAATAAATAAATATATATATATATACACTGCAGTTTCTAGTGGAGGGAGTGGGGACACAGAACTGGAGGTGGGAATGGTATGGAAATGAAATTATAATTAACTAAAATGTATACCCCTGCTATCTCATAATATTGTAAATCTAAGTCACTAATAAAAAAGTCAAATGACCAAACACATACACACTAAATGACTTTGATTAATAAGTTCTCAGTGATATGGCCTGAGGTTCACATAAAGTAATGTCTATAACAGAAAACCGATAGTTTCCAGATAAGAATCACTGACATCTGGTATAGCCATTATTCTGAAAAAGGCATCAAGATGTTTAAATGACCTTAGGTGAAATATGAGGAATCCAAACTACTTCCTAAAAATTCAGACTAAATCAAAAAGAGATACTGATCCTACTGCTCTTACTATGGCCAGACCATACCAGGAAGTGGGTGTGATTACTAGATTACGGAGAAAGAAAAAAGAGAGAGAAGCTAGAACTAGGATATGGGGGCAGAGGGGAGTGTTGGGGATAAGGTATTTTGGAGGAAAAAATAATTCCTAGAGGAAAACTGTTACAAAGCTGTAAGAGGCACACGAGGAAATGAGGTTTTTGCTCAAGAGGGGGAATAAGCTATAGTTTTCCAAATTCAGTTCTTCAGTCAGTACAAACAGATATTTTTGCTTAGTTTCTAAGCACCAATTAAATGGATGCAATATTGTCTTTTCATAGGGATTTGATCCTGGGAACATGTGATCCTGGACCTGCCTGGGACCTCTAGCAGATGCTCGAGCATGAAGCCCACTCAGAGGAAAACAGAGTTGGAAGACAGAGTGCCAGCTTCTGGTGACATCTGCAGTCATTCGCCGCGTTTTTGGCTACAGGAAGGTCCTCCTCTTCCAGTTAACACAAGCCAGCTGTGCTTCCCTTAGGCCACTCTGGGTGAGGCTGTCTGCCCTGGAAGTAGCAAGAGTCTGCACTGACCCCACGTCTTAGCTCCTCTGAAAGCAGCAGTGCTCACAGACCAGCTGCGGGCCTGGCTGCAACAACAGGGCTTCCTTCCTCCTTATATGGAGGCACAGCGTCTAAAGTCAGGGTTCATTTCCTCTCGCGTGCCTCCTTCCCCGACAGACAGACAGACAGACGCTTCCCTGTGTCTTCTTCCCCTGTCCATCATTCCATCTGTTTCAGGGCATCTGCAACGCAATCTTCTCACAGGACACATCTGTTTACAGCCCATCCTAATGCCTTTTTTTTTTTTTAAAGATTTTATTTATTTATGAGAAAGATAGGAGGAGAGAGAAAGAATCAGACATCACTCTGGCACATGTGCTGCCAGGGATCGAACTGGGGACCTCACGCTTGAGAGTCCAAAGCTTTATCACTGCGCCAACTCCCAGACCACCACTTTTTTTTGTTTGTTTTTTAACTTAAAGCACCTTTTGTGAAGTCCCTACATCCAAGTACAGTTACAATCGGAAGGACTAAACTTTGCCACATGGATCACTGGGGATGTGGAGGCACAATTTGGCCCTCAGAAATTACCTCGACCAGGGAGAGCAGAAGCAACCGGTGGCACAGCTATATACAAGATGCTGGGTACTGTACAGCAAACCCTAACAAAGGGACTTCTCAAAGTTAACCCAATTACCAAATAATGTGATGATAACAATAACTATCCATTGTCTTCTTAAACCCTAAGACAGCAGGAACCTCACATTTCCACTATAGAGCCCCTACTTCCCCCAGTCCTGGAACCTTAGGGTGGGGCGCACTTTCCTGCATGCTTCTCTCAATTCATGCCAAATAATATTGCATCTGCCGATCCCAACCTAATTAATGCAACGAGTGCCA
The DNA here is from genome assembly GCF_950295315.1 of Erinaceus europaeus. Taxonomy (NCBI): domain Eukaryota; kingdom Metazoa; phylum Chordata; class Mammalia; order Eulipotyphla; family Erinaceidae; genus Erinaceus; species Erinaceus europaeus. The sequence goes on from NC_080179.1 coordinate 4,363,729, forward strand.
CCCCAGCCTGCTTCACTTCAGACTGTGTCCAGAGACTTCAGGTGTGGAATGACAACCCTTCAGCTTCATTACACGGTGAGACCTTTCCTTTCATAGTATACTCTAATTCCATTCCAGGCGGTTCACTTCCTAACAAAGTCCCAAAACCTAGATATAGACCAGGTTCTGTGAGAGAGAGCATATGTTCACACGTATCCATAAACTAGGACAAAATATATACCTGAAAGCAGAAGTACACTAGAGTTTGCAGTGAGTACCCCCCAACACTTCATCTGCACTACTCCAGCTTTTAGGTCCATGATTGTTCAACAACTTGTTTGGCTTTGTATGTTAACTCTCTTTTCAGCCACCAGGTTCCAGATGCCAGCATGATGCCGACCAGACTTCCCTGGACAGACAACCCCACCCATGTGTCCTGGAGCTCTGCTTCCCCAGAGCCCCACCCTACTAGGGAAAGAGAGAGACAGGCTGGGAGTATGGATCCACCTGTCAACACCCATGTTCATCAGGGAAGCAATTCCAGAAGCCAGACCTTCCACCTTCTGCATCCCACAGTGACCCTGGGTCCATGCTCCCAGAGGGATAGAGAATAGGAAAGCTATCAGGGGAGGGGATGGGATACAGAGATCTGGTGGTGGTAACTGTGTGGAGTTATAGCCCTCCTATCCTATGGTTTTGTCATTGTCTCCTTTCTTAAATAAAAATAAATAATAATAAAAAAGAAATGCCCTCAGGGGCTGGGGGATGCCTCAGTGTGCGGAGCACAGGTCCTGCACGAGGCGTAGGTTGCGGGCCCCAGAAGTGGCGGAGTGGTGCCTTGGTGCCTCCTGCTCACCTGCTCTCCACCTTCCTCTCTCTCTCTCTCTCTCTCTCTGCCATCCTCTTCCCCCCCAAAAAAAAAGAAAAGAGAGAGAGAATGATAAAAACTAGGCTGAGGAGACCACTCAGTGGTTATAAAAAAAGATGACCAGGGGCCAGGCGGTGGTGCACCTGGTTGAGCACACATGACAGTGCTTGAGGGCCCGGGGTTCAAGCCTCCAGTCTCTACCCGCAGGAGAAAAGCTTTGTGAGTGGGGAAGCAGGGCTGCAGGTGTCTCTCTCTCCCTAGCTGCCCAGCCCTCTCAATTTCTAAGTCTCTATTCAATGATAAATTAATTTTTTTTTTTGAAAAAACCCACGTACTCCTCCGACGAGAAATAGCACCGATCAGAAAGCAGCTTTCCTGGGTTTCCAAAGGCAGAACAAGGCTGCCGTGTAGGGAGACTGTTGGCCCTTTATACACCCCAACCCAACCCAACCCAACCCAACCGCACTTACTCACTGTGTTATCTGGGGGTTACTATTTACGCTCCCAGTGGCTGCTGTAAGAGGACAGACCTGGCAAACAGTGCTTAATTAATGCATTTGCACAACGGGCAAGTGGATCGGTGAAGCCCTGGCACATTCCTACTGGAGTTGGACTTCTTCTTGGAAATGATGAGAAGCCCTCGTGCTGCTCTATGATAAGGGTTCTGACAAGGTCGAAGAAGAGCAACAGAACGGCTCACCTGGACAACGGGCCGCTCTGTCGTGTCGGCTCCGCGTTGAAGCCCCGTTCCCGCTGCAGTAAAGGCAACGTCAGCTCTGTGGTTTCTTTCGCTCTCTTTGCCCGCCTCTCTGTCTCTTTCTGGCAGCCGGCCTGGAGTGCCAAAGCTATAGAGATGACAACATGGTCCCATGTACTCCTGCCCTGTGCGCCCTGTGACGTGTGCCTCAACCAAGGGCACCGCCATCTGGCCCTCGACGCCTTAACTTTACAGAAACAAGGAGACGGGCAAGCAGAATGAAGTCGCAAAGCTGGCTGGTCAGCGACAGGTCAAGAAGGCCCCTTTGGACAGCTAAAAACAGTGCTGTGTGCCTACATAAGATCAAACCCAGACAAAGACTGAAAGAAACCCCAGACTGGGCCAGTGAAGACAGGAACTGGTCAGATCAGTCGACATACTGGTAGCAGCTGTACACGGAGATGAAGGAAGCAGGTGTGTGTCTGAGCCTGAAAGCCAGCCGGCCGCTAAAGGACCGATGACCCATTAGGAGGATAAACGGGGATAAGAGTCCAGCAGAAAAGCGAACGCCACTCTGCAGCTGTGCAGTATCCTGAATCACAAAAGAAAAGTTCCCCAAGAAGCGACACCTGGTGTTATTAGATGAACTAGGTCCAGTGAGCCTGTCTGCTGAAGAAGCCGCTGGAATCCCAGGCGTAAGTGCTAAGGCAGGACACATCCTACCCCCAGCTGCAGGATGGGTGTGGGCCGCAGCATCTCTGAAGTAAGATAATTAGGAGTTGAGTGTATGATTTGGGCTGGGTTAAGAGCAGAAACTAGGGAGAGCCGTGAAAGAGAGAGAAGGAGAGAGAGAGGAGAGAGAGAGGGGAGAGAGAGAGAAAGAGGAGAGAGGAGAGAGAAAGGAGAGAGAGGAGAGAGAGAAGGAGAGAGTATAGGAGAAAGAAGGAGACAGAGAGGAGAGAAGGAGAGAGAGGAGAAAGGAGAGAGAGAGAGAGAGAGAAGGAGAGAGAGGAAAGAGAGAGAGAAGGAGAGAGAGAGAGAGAGGAGAGAGAGAAGGAAAGAGAGAGTAAATAGGAGAAAGCAGTAGCAGACTGTGAGGAGAAGGCAAGTATTTTCATGCCCTGAGGCTCCAAAGGACCAGGCTCAATCACCTCACGTTACTACCATGAGCCTCTGCTGAGCAGCACTCTGGTCTTCTCGCCCTGTATTTTTCTCTCTCCTCTCTCTCTCCCTGTATCTCTGTATCTCTCTCCCCCCTCTCTCTGTCTGTCTCATTAAAACAAAACAAACGGGGAGTCCGGAGATAGCGCAGCGGGTTAAGCACAGGTGGCGCAAAGCACAAGGACCGGCGTAAGGATCCCGGTTCGAGCCCCCGGCTCCCCACCTGCAGGGGAGTCGCTGCACGGGCGGTGAAGCAGGTCTGCAGGTGTCTGTCTCTGTCCTATCTAACAAAGACATCATCAACTACAACAATAAAAAACAAGGGCAACAAAGGGGAAAATAAATATAAAAAAATTTTTAAATGAAGTATGTACATAGTAAAAAGACAAGTACTCTCTGGAAGTCTCCAGGTCAGTCATGTCTGGCTGCAAGCATAGCAGGGCTCACCAGCACCCCGCTTTCTGGCCCAGACTGACGCTGCTGAGAAGGCTTCACCCCAGCAGGGCCTGAACAGAGGCCCGGCCTCCTCAGCTCCCTGTCCTTGAGCTGCCTGCGCAAACCCCACAGCCGAGTTGTGAATAGTGCTTCTTTCTTAAAACCTATGCTTTTTAAAAACAGAATTGTGTTCAAAGTTCTTATCCAAACCATTCCTGTTCTCTTTTCCTGGCATCAAGGAAGAAAAGAACATCAACCTCTGTGGTCAAGAGTTTGTTTTTTTTTAAATATTTATTTATTCCCTTTTGTTGCCCTTTGTTTTATTGTTGTTGTCCATGTTGGATAAGACAGAGAGAAATGGAGAGAGGAGGGGAAGACAGAGAGGAGGAGAGAAAGACAGACACCTGCAGACCTGCTTCACCGCCTGTGAAGCGACTCCCCTGCAGGTGGGGAGCCGGGGGCTCAAACCAGGATCCTCACGCTGATCCTTCCGCTTTAAAAAAAATTTTTTATGGGAGTCGGGTGGTAGCACAGCGGTTAAGCACAAGTGGCGCAAAGCACAATGACCGGCGAGAGGATCCCGGTTCAAGCCCCCGGCTCCCCACCTGCAGGGGAGTCGTTTCACAAGCGGTGAAGCAGGTCTGCAGGTGTCTGTCTTTCTCTCCCCTCTCTATCTCCCCCTCCTCTCTCCATTTCTCTCTGTCCTGTCCTACAACGAAGACATCAATAACAACAACAATAATAACTACAACAATAAAACAACAAGGGCAAAAACAAAGGGAAAATGAATAAATATTAAAAAAAACTTTTTTATTATCTTTATTTATTGGATAGAGAGAGCCAGAAATCTAGAGGAAAGGGGGTTGTAGAGAGGGAGAGACAGAGAGACACCTGCAACACTATTTCACCACTCACAAAGGATAGCATTGCCCCTGCAGGTGGGGAATGGGGCCTCGAACCCAGGTCCTTGCGCACTGTAACACGTGCACTCAAGCAGGTCAGTCTGCCGTAGGCCCCTCACCTGCACCCAACACGACCATCTCAGTCATGGTCTCTCATCCTCTACCACTCCCTCCCACTTAGTTTTTCTTTTATTCCTAATAGTTATCCTTCAAAAGGGAAAGAAGATGAGTTTACCCTTTATCTTATTTTTAAAAAGATTTTATTTATTTATTCATGAGAAAGATAAGAGGCTTTGGAAGCCAGATGGTGGTGCACCTGGTTAAGAGCACCCATTACAATGCACAAGGACCCAGGTTCAAGCACCTGGTTCCCACCTGCAGGGGAAAAGCTTTGTGAGTGATGATTAGGGCTGCGGGTGTCTCTCTGTCTCTCTCCCTCTCTACCTCTCCCTCCCCTCTCAAGTTCTCTGTGTCTCTATCCAATAATAAATAAATAAATAATTGTTTTTAAAAAGATAGGGGAGAGAGAGAGAGAGAACCAGACATCACTCTGTTACATGTGCTACTGGGGATTGAACTCAGGACCTCATCTGTGAGAGTCCCAATTTTATCAACTGTGCCACTTCCTGGACTACCATTAATCCATTAATCTTATTTTATAGGTGAGGAAATCAAGGCCTCAGTTCCAAGAATGGAGGCAACCTAGCTCTCAGCAAGTCACTGGGAAACAAACATAAGGAAGCACTACACTGCATAGTAGTCAGCAGTAAAATATTTATAAGCACTGTATCAACTGCAACGCTTGCCATGTTATTTCCAGTTATTTTTTATTGATGATCTAAAAATGAGAAATAGAAACCATGAGCTTTCTGATTTAGCCTAACTAGGAAACAGACCAGGATTGTTTCCTGTAAAAGAGGAATCATTCCTTGTGGAATAAAATCTAATCCAGCCTTTGCTGAGATGGGGCAAAAACAAACAAACAAACAAACAAACAAAAAACAACGAACAGTGCTTCACTGAGACGTGTGTGTTAGAAACAGTGTGTTTCTTCGAAACTAGTCTTGGTTTGCTTTCCTTCTCAGGTGCTCAGATAAGCCCTGTGCACAGTCACGCCTTAGTCGTCAGCCTACTTCAGGCATCATATTCCCCCACTACCGGTTTTTCCAGTCCCACAGAAATGTAAGTAAGGTCCGCCATTCCTAAGGGGAAAACAGAGGCTCACTCTGGAATGAACATGAGGGTAAAGAATAGGAAAGCTACTAGCTCTTTCCAAAATGGAGACCTCCCCAGATCTTCATCTGCAATATTCTTGCCTTTAGGTTCAACAGTTTGGCTCTATATGTTAACTCTCTGCTTCAGCCACCAGGTTCCAGATGCCACCATGATGCCAACCGGACTTCCCTGGGCAGAAATGAGACAGCTGGGACACTATCCCACATGCCTCGCAGGGAAGATGAGGAAGATGGTGGAGTGCAGATTAGACCGACCTGCTCCTTCCACCTTTCCCTCCCACTCTGCCAGCGGAACGACATGCCTGATCAACACCCCACCATGAGAACCAAGGACGGCTGCCAGCACCCCCTCACTAAGGGCTCCACACTCTCTCTACCCAGCTATCACTCACAGTGGACCGGTCCAAATAAAACCGCTTAAGTGTACTGAGCTGGGTACCATTCTGCAGTCTGCTGTTTCCGATTCAACACCACACCTCTGAGAGTGTGCGGTGTCGACAGAGGCTCCGTCACAGTGCTTTTATCTTCCACACTCTATTCCAGTCCATGCAGAACATATGCCACCACCATGTACAGCATATTCATTCCCCGCCTGACAGGTAACGTTTCTATTTTTCATGGTTGTAAAGATGTGGTCAGTGTGTAAGTGTCCTCATGCAGTGTCTTGGTGTTCATGTAGAAGAGTGTCTCCAGGTAATTTTCATGAAAATTGAAGTACGATTTTCAGGTCATGGGAAATGTTCACCTTAAGCATTTCCATAGACAGTGGATCTGGTCTCCCTAGCGGCGGTCCTGGTAAGAAGTCTGTTGGAACCGTCATTACTCTGGCTAAGTGCAGAGCTTAACAATCACCACTTTGGCCTGGGAGATGGTGAGAGGCATATATATCAGTAACCAAAAAAGCTATGGCTTTGGGGTTGGGCGGTAGCACAATGGGTTAAGCGCACGTGGCGCGAAGCACAAGGACCAGCGTAAGGATCCCGGTTCAAGCCCCTGGCTCCCCACCTGCAGGGGAGCCACTTCACAGGCAGTGAAGCAGGTCTGCAGGTGTCTGTCTTTCTCTCCCTCTCTCTGTCTTCCCCTCCTCTCTCCATTTCTCTCTGTCCTATCCAACAACGACAACATCTACAACAACAACAATAACTACAACAATAATAAAACAAGGGCAACAAAAGGGAAAATAAATAATAATAATAATAATAATAATAATAATAATAGTGAAAGCTATGGCTTATATGGAGTAAGTCTGTTCTCCTTAACACACTAAGTGCCTTAGACACGCCCAGCCAACACAGGTGGAAGAGAAAACAAAGCAGATGTGACATCACTCAACAAAAGCCTGGAATCTATTTGCTGCCTGGTGACAAGGGTCTTTTGTTCCCAGCCAGGAACAACTGAGTGCCCAGCAATGCCGCTCCTGGCTTGCCAGGCCCGGGGCTAGACTATGGCCGTAGATTTCTCTGAAGAAATGTTCTTTTCAAGGAACTATAAAAGCCAAGTTCCTCCCTTTCAACTCTTGAAAGTCAGTTTTTATTTATCGGAGGCTCTGCAGCTTACACTTTCGTGATGAGAACAGATCCTTGCAATAGCTCTAAGAGACTTTCCTGACAGAAAATGGCATCACTACCACCCCAGGTGAAGTGGGAAGTGAACAGGAAAATAGAAATCTGCCTACATGGCAAGAACAATTATGGGCATAATCATCCTGCGTATTGTTTATTACACAGACGGTGCTTAGAGTCACCGACTTCAAAAATATCACTAGGGAGCAAACAAATAAACCACAGATACCAATCTCTATTGGAACAAGATGTCTTTGAGAGAGGACTGTTACTTTTTAAATCACCACCAACTTTCCAGCCTTAAGGATAGGGGCACTCTCACAGTAGACTAGACGTTCGTATCCGATTCAGCAGGCTCTGTGGCTGTGAGCAGGGCAGTAGCCAGAGCGGCTAAGTAATCAGAGAATCAGCTGAGCTCCTAGTAACAGGCCAGCTGCCATGCTCCACAACTGTCATGCTTCATCGCAGTCTTAAAAAATGTATATGTGTACTTGAGGCTTCATTGCTTTGGGTTCACTTATTTTTCAGAGATGAGAGAAATAGGCAGAGACACAGGGGGCCAGGTGGTGGCACGCCCAGTTAAGCGCACATAGTACAAAGCATAAGGACCCACACAAGGATCCAGGTTCGAGCCCCCAACTCCCCACCTGCAGGGGGGAATGCTTCACAAGTGCTGAAGCAGGTCTGCAGGTGTCTCTCTCTCTCTCTCTCTCTCTCTGTCTTCCCCTTCTTTCTCAACTTCTCTCTGTCCTATCCAATAAAATGGCAAAAATGGCCACAGGAACAGTGGATTCACAGTGCTGGCACTGAGCCCCTAGGATAACCCTACAGACAAAAAAAATAAATAAATAAACAAATAACCTGGTGAAATCCAGTTTTAAAAAAGAGACAGAGACAGAGAGGCAAAGACACGACTCTGAAGATGCCCCAAGTGTGATGGAGGCTAAGCTGGAAGCTGGGTTCCGTGCGGAGGAAGAGCAGGAAGTCAGTACTGAAGTCTAGGAAGTAGGTGCTAACAGCATACCCAGTTCCAAGGAGCTGAGGCAGAACACACCACATCATTTGTAAAGCCACACAGTTCCCAGCGGCAGAGCTGTAAGCCAGGCTTGTCACCACTATGTGACAAAGATTCTCAGAAGGACAGGAAGACACCTTTGCTTTCAGAAAGGAGCTGTTTCCTCTGTCAGTAGCCTCTCTGGAGTCCCTGTGAGAAGGATGCGAGGACAGAGCCACGCTACCAGCACTCAGGATCCTCCACAGCAGAGGGGTCTGTAAGTGAGACGCAGAAGCTGTTAGAGAAGCTGCCTGTCTGACAGAGCACAGGGTCTCCTGAGCTAAGGAGATGGGGCTGACAGGGCAAAGGACAAGAGTAGAAAGGACTGCAGAGGGAGCCCCTCAAGTTTTTAGCTGAGGGCTTACAGCACCAGGCGGTGCGGTGCACCTGGTTAAGGGCTCACATTACAGTGCACAAGGACCAGGTTCAAAGCTCCTGGTCCCCAACTGCAGGGGGAAAGCTTCACAAGCAGTGAAGCAGGTGTCTCATCTCAGTCTCCCTCTCCCTCTCTATCTCCCCTCCCCTCTCAATTTCTGCTTCTATCCAATTAAAAAGAAAGAATTTCTAAAAATAAATAAATATTCTTTTTTAAAAAGGGGGGACTGGGTGATGGCGCACCTGGTTGAGCACACGTCACAATGCACAAGGACCCAGGTTCAAGCCCCCGGTCCCCACCTGCAAGTGGCAAGCTTTGCAGTGGTGAAGCAGGGCTGCATGCTGTCTCTCTGTCTCTCTCCCTCTCTATCTCCCCCTGCCCCTCTCAAGTCATGGCTGTTTCTATCCAATAAATAAGTAAATAAAGTAATTTTAAAAATCATTAAAAATAATAATGAAAACAAAAGCACCCGAGGCAGGGAGGAACTAGCAGAGAGATTCAGGGAGCCGCCTGCAAGGCCCAGATGAGCTGTTGTGTGAGCTAGAGGGAGAGCAGAAGCCCCCCACCCCCACACAGACCCCCCCACTCCTCACTGGGCCTCTCTCCGGCTCAGTGGTTATCAAGCTCCACTACACAGTGCAGTCACGTGGGGCACTTGGAAAAGTCCAAGCGTCTGAGTCCTGCCCTAGAGACTCATGTCTGACAGCAGCCCGAGCACTAGGAGGACTTCCAAAGCTCTCTTGGTGAGGGGCCGGGTGTGGCACATCTGGTTGAGCGGACCTGTCACAATGTGCAAGGACCTGGGTTCAAGCCCCACCTGCAGGGGGAAAGCTTGGTGAGTGGTGAAGCAGGGCTGCAGGTGTCTCTGTTGATCTATCTATCTATCTATATCTATCTATCTATCTCTTCCTTCCCTCTCAATTTCTGGCTGTCTCTATTCAATAAATAAAGATTTTTTTAAAAAGAGGAAAAAGAAAAAAAAAAAAAAAGCTCTCTTGGCGAGGCTCAAGATCACTGCAACAGCTGAGCCCAGGCAGCAACCAGGAGACCAGGGCCTGGGAGGTGAAGTCCGCAGAAGTCAACAGATGAGTGGTCCGGGAGGTGGCGCAGTGATAAAGCTTTGGATTCTCAAGCATGAGGTCCCGAGTTCGAACCCTGGCAGCACATATACCAGGGTGATGTCTGGTTCTTTCTCTCTTCTCCTATTTTTCTCATAAATAAATAAAATCTTTTTAAAAGAAGGAGAAGGAGGAGGAGGAGGAGGAGGAGAAGAAGGAGAAGAAGGAGAAGAAGGAGAAGAAGAAGCAGTCAACGGTTGTGCATGTGAGAGGCAGCAGGTCCGGGGTCTACAGTCAAGGCACAACGAGGTGGAGGGAGACAAGAAAAGGACACAGCGCCACAAAAGAACCAGCACCAGCCTTCGGTGGCCAGCTCAAACTCAGCTCCCTCTCTGAAGCCTTCCTGCCACCCCTCCAGTGTCAGATGCTGATCACATGCCCCTCCCTTCTGTTCCCAGCTTGCAGGTAGCACTGCCCTCCTGTGCCCTCAGGACCTCACCAGGACAGCTGGCGGGCTCCTTTTCGCACCATGCTTTGGTCCCCTTTCTACACTGAACTGTTAGCTCCTTTGCCTACTCAAGTAGGATTCGTGGCTAGTGGGGTTAATGTATTACTCCTCCCAGACAATATTTGTGTATCAAAACTAACCTTGGATATAAGAATTTCGGGACAAAGTCACAAACTGAGTGGATCTTTGCCCCTTAAAAGGTAAACAAATTACAATCGAATAGCATGGGTGACAGCCTGGTGCGGCACAGAAGTGAGCAGCCAAGTTCAAAAGTTTTCATTGTAACTTGTAGCCTGCGGCTACGGACATAATCATGGTGCTGACTATAACCCTGAGGGCCACTCACGGTCACAGAAACCCAGCTGTCATCTTTACGTAAATTAGCCCAGAAAGAACTGCACATTCCACCACTCTTTTAAAAATTTTTTTGTCAGTGTTTCCTTTTTATTTATAAAAATTTATATATATATATACATATATATATATATATATATATATATGCACATGAGGTGGCACAGTGGGTGGCTTTTGGATAAAACCACTTCCCAGACCACTCAGCAGCTTTCTCAACACTTGGCGTTTCTGAAGTCCCATCTAAAGCCTGAAAATCTCACATTGTTGGTTTTATTTGCCTTCCCTGATAATCAGGGACTTTGAGAATATTTTCAGATGTCTACTGTCCCTGTGGATCTCTTGAAAATATTCTGGCCATGTATCCCACCTATTTTTAAAGGGATTGTTTTATCTTTTTTTTAAAAAAATATATATTTTGTTTATTTTATTTTTGAGAGATGCAGAGAGAGAGAAACGCCATAGCAATGCCCAGCTCTGGCTTATGGCGGTGCAGGAGGATTGAACCTGGGACGTTAGAGCCTCAGGAATGACTGTCTCATTCCATAACCATTATGCTATCTATCTACTCCCGCCCAATGATATGCTTAATTTTTAAAAAATATTTGTTGTTTTCCCTTTTTGTTGCCCTTGTTGTTACATTCCACAACTCTTATGACTTCAGATCAAGAGAATTTTACATTATAGTGGCAAAACTAAGCTTAACTATTTGCCTAGAAAGGCTGCTCTCTAGAGACGGGCAAACCCAAGGTCAAAATCAGAAATCATTCTGGGTGTGTGCGCACCTGTGCAGGTACGCTGTGTATTCGTGTGTGTGTGTGTGTGTGTGTGTGTGTACATATGTACTTAAGATTAATTTGCTGTATGGGGTAATTCCCTAAAAAAAAAAAAAATGGGCCCATACTGGAGAACATAAAACATTAAGAAGTTCAAAATCGGCATGCTATTTTAAACACTGTATTTCTGGTACGAATTATAAATTTTGAATCTATATAAGGAATTTACAGAAAATTCACTTTTGGCTACATTAGGATGTTTGTGATCCCCATTAAGCCAAACACAGAATATTGCAAAAAGCACATCAAGGCCACAGATAGAATCCTCATTATGGATCTATGAGAAAAACACACACAAGATAACCTATCTTAATCAGTAATTTAAGGTAAGGCATTCTTCCAATAAAAAGTCTGAGCTGCCAACACCACACTTTTAAATTCTCAAGCCTTCGCCATCACCACCGCCAGACTGGGCTCACAAAATTAACCCAGAAGAGAAACATATTAATTCTAGCCGATTGTGTGGGCATAACACGGCAGCTATCAGAACATGTTACTTTATTTATTTATTTTTGAAAGATAGGGACATGGAGATAAGTGGAGGAAGAGAGAGACAGGGGAGATGGGAAGGAAGGAGAGGGAGAGAACATGAAAACTTCTTTCTCTTTCTTTCTTTTTAATTGGATAGGACAGAGAGAAACTGAGAGAGGAGGGGAAGAGAGAGAGAGAGAGATACCTGCTTCATCATTTGTGAAGCATCCCCCCTCCCCCTCCCCCCCCCCCCCCCCCCCCCCCGCAGATGGGGGCTCCAACCTAGATCCCTGGCCTGGTCCTTGGGCTTTACACTGTGTGCTCGTAACTGGATGACCACTGCACCGCGATCCAAATTTCTTTCAATGCAGTAGGGCTGGGCTTGAACCTAGAGCATGTGCCTGGCATCACATCATCCAAGCCAGCCATTTCACTTGTTCCAGAATCTTTTACAAAAGAAAACATTAAAAAAATTGAAATCTGAAAGAGGTAAATAACCACAAATTGATGAAATTCCAGTAGACTGTTGGGAACAAGAATGTGACCACAGATCTTTTTCCATCTTATCTTTCAATAAAGAAACGGGGTGCTCTTTTATACGTGAACCAGAAAATTAAAATGAAATAATCTGTAGGGTTTTTTTTTTTTTTTTTTTTGCCTCCAGGGTTATTTCTGGGCCTCAATGCTGCACCATGAATCCGAGGCTCCCGGAGGCCATTTTTTTTCCTCCTTTGTTGCCCTTGTTGTTGTAGCCTTGTTGTGGTTATTATTGTTGTTGTTGATATCGTTTGTTAACAGAGAGAAATGGAGAGAGGAGAGGAAGACAGAGAGGGGGAGAGAAAGACAGACACCTGCAGACCTGCTTCACCGCCTGTGAAGCGACTCCCCTGCAGGTGGGGAGCCGGGGGCTCGAACCGGGATCCTTACGCCGGTCCTTACGCTTAACCCGCTGCGCTACCGCCCAACGCCTGATGTGTAGATTTTAAAGGAGCAAGTACCTAATGAGATAAAAAAAAGCCCAAGTGTAAACACATGCAATTATCAAAAGTAACAGCAGACTCACAAGAATGGTATCATGAAATACATACAGCAGGGGGCCAGGTGGCGGCTCATCTGGCTGAGCGCACATGTTAAAATGCACAAGGACCCGGGTTCAAGCCCCTGGCCTCCACCTGCACAGAGAAAGCTTTGTCAGCGCTGCCCGTGTCTCTCTGTTTCTCTTCTTCTCTATCTCCCCTTTCCCTCTCAGTTTCTGACTGTCTCTATCCAATAAGTAAATAAAGGTAATAACTTTAAATAAATAAATATCTATAGTAGGCAAAGGACAAAGACAGAAAAGATAGTTTTTTTCCCTTAACATGTGAGAAGCTAACCATTTACCAGTCAGGGGGGTAAAAAAAAGGACCTATGTACACACTCTGAACAGAGTCATCGTTCAACTCATGCTACTGACTAAATAAGGACATCTAGGAACTCCACTCACCAGGTATCTCTCTAAGAACAAATAACAGGGATTTAAAGATACAATCAGCTGAAGCAGAATCCCATTCACACATCCAGGTTGAAGAGAAGTGTCTCATTCATCACAGTCTTCTAGCAGAGAATGTAAACATGATCTAGACAAGCTTAAAAGGCACCCAAGTCCTTAACACAAGACGCTTTTCAGACCTCTCTGTCCCACTGAATTGTGCCCTGGGAAGTCTGCACATCCTGGAGCCATCCACACAGCATCTCGCTTTGTTTAGTGACAAATTTGAGAAAAAAGACCAACCAAGACAGAGATTTGAGAAAAAAGACCAACCAAGACAGAGAGCCCCCTCCTCCCACCAAGCACAACCAAATCAAATGAGAATGAAAAAAAAAAAAAAATATATATATATATATATATATATTTATAATTGTTGGGGAGGGAGAGAGATCATAGGCTGAAACATTAAATTAGAAAAGATCTTTAGTTAGTAAAAGAGAAAGTAAAAAGAAAAAAAATCAATGTTTCTCTTGTCAGTGTCTATTTTTCCTTCTTATATTCTCATACAAACAGCAGATTTCAGAATTACCACATAGACACAAACACACATGGTTTGCTTTCTTTTACAACAACTTCAAATTTGGGGAACTGACAGGCCTTGCTTTTTGAGTAAAGCATGCCTAAGTGAACCAGGCTTGACAGCAGCTGAGTAGAAAGACTTACAAAGAGTGAGGCCAGGTGGTGGTGCACCTGGTTGAGAGCACGTGTTACAGCGTGCAAGGACTGGGGTTCAAGCCCTTGGTCCCCACCTGCAGGGGGAAAGTTTCACAAGTGGCGAGGCTGGGCTGCAGATCTCTCTCTGTCTCTCTCCCTCTCTATCTCCTTCTTCCTCTCAATTTCTGGCTGTCTCTATCCAATAAATAAATAAAGATAAAAATAAAATATTTTTTAAAAGACATATAAAGATCAAGGTTCTATTTGAAAAACTTTAGATAAACACTAATGGTGGGGTTGGGTAGTGGTATACTCAGTTAAGTGCAGGTAATACCAAGCGTAAGGATCTGGGTTCAAGCCCTTATTCCCCACCTACAGGGAGGACGCTTCCTGAGTGGTGAGTCAGGTCTATAGGTGTCTATCTTTCTCTCCCTGTTTAACTCCCCCTCCCTCTCAATTTCTCTCTGTCCTGTCTAGTAAAATCTTAAAAAAAAATTTTTTTTAATGGAAAAAACAGCCTCCTGGAGCAGTGGATTCACAGTGTAGGCACCGAGCCCCAGTGATAACCCTGGAAGCAAAAAAAAAAAAAAAAAAAACCACTGGTGAAACATTATATAAATCCCAGGCAATTCTTGATTTTTGATTTTTTTTTCCTCCTCCAGGATTATTGCTGGGGCTTGGTGCCTGCACCACGAATCCACTGCTCCTGGAGGCTACCTTTTTCCCTTCTGTTGCCCTTGATGTTTTATGGTTGTTGTGGTCAGTATTATTGTTGTCAGATAGGACAGAGAAATGGAGAGAGGAAGCGAAGACAGAGAGGGGGAGAGAAAGACAAACACCTTCAGACCTGCTTCACCACCTGTGAAGCGACTCCCCTGCAGGTGTGGAGCCGGGGGCTCGAACCGGGATCCTTACGCCGGTCCTTGCGCCGGTCCTTGTGCTTTGTGCCATGTGCGCTCAACCTGCTGCGCTACAGCCCAACCCCCGATTTGATTTTTTTTTTTTTTTTTTACTAAGAGGACTGATTATGTACAAGATTTTTAATTTCCCATGTTTTCATGATAGATAAAAACGCAGAGTGGTCCGGGAAGTGGTGCAGTGGATGAAGCATTGGATTCTCAAGCATGAGGTCCTGAGTTCGATCCCCGGCAGCACATGTACCAGAGTGATGTCTGGTTCTTTCTCTCCTCCTATCTCTCTCATGAATAAATAAATTAGTTTTTAAAAAATGCAGAGATGCTTAAAAACAACTATGTTGGGGGTGGGGGAGAGGGGGAAGGAGAGGGTGTTTACTCACCTGAGCAAACATTGTACCATGCTGGTGCCCACAGCAGAGATACCACAGTACCAGAGGGAGCCCCGCTGACAGTGGGGTGTCTGTGGTATCTATCACTCTCTCATGTCTCTCTCTCACTTTAAGAAGCAAAACAATATCCTCTATATAAAGTCATGGACTAGCAATGATGGCGGGTTACGTAACTTTTGCAGAATACAATAGATATCTTCATTTGTTCAAGATCTGTATCAATTAGAGGCTGAGATAAGTAAAGACTAAACACCAAAATAAACACACAAAAATGACAACGAAACCTAATTCCTTTTCCATTTCAGCTTTCCTTCATAAATGTCTGCCATGGTAGCCTCTGAGGGCCACAGAATGATACGGTTTGCCAATTCAGTGTCCCTATATCTGAAGATAGTTATTGTAAGAGTTTCTTAGTGTGCAAAGAGGAAGCAGTGCTTCTTGCTTGTTTTAGATCATCCAACTTGTCTCATTACTTTCGCTGGATTCTATTTTGAGAAGGAAAAGAAACAGGCCTCCTTTATACTTGATCCCCAACCCCATACTCAACACAAGCGAAAATACCCTTAAGTGTGTTCAAGTAAGTGTTCCATTGTGGGAAGGGCAGGAATAGCATTAGTAAGCTTGTTCTAGGCCCAGGTGGTGGCGCATCTGGTTGAGCACACATGTAACAAAGCATAAGGACCTGGGTTCAAGCCCCCGGTCCCCACCTGCAGGGTGTGGGGGGGGGAGCTTTGTGAGTGGTGAAGCAGGGCTACAGGTTGTCTCTCTGTCTCTCTCCCTCTCTCTCTCCCCTTCCCTCTTGATATCTGGCTGCCTCTAGTCAATAAATAAATAAAGACGGGGCCAGGCGGTGGTGCACCTGGTTGAGTGCTCACATTACAGTGCACGAGGACCCAGGTTCAAGCCCCTGGTCCCCACCCGCAAGGGGAAAGCTTCACGAGTGGTGGAGTAGGGCTGCAAGTGTCTCTCTGTCTCACCCTCTTTTCATCTCCCCCTCCCCCTCTCAATTTCTGGCTGTCTCTTCCAATAAATAAATAAAGATTCAAAAATTCAAAAATAAGTAAATAAGTAACAATTAAAAACTAAGCGTGTTCTTACCTGATGTGGCCGATCAATTCAATAAGCTTGTGACTGAAAAAGTAAGCCATCAGCTCAGACACATGACTCAGTACTGAACAGACCCCAAAAAGGGTTGTGGTTCCATTGAGATCTTCCAAGTGCCAGTAGAGAAAGGTGAATACAAAGCCATATCCAAAGCCCATAAACCAAGCCACAAATAACACGGAGCCGTACTGCACGCTGCAAAGTAGTCTGATGAGGTCCCAGAAGCTGAAGGCCTGCGAGTGGCTGGTGGCAGTTGGCGTCTCCTCCGGGGTCTCCGTGGAGCTGTTTCTCTCCACCTGAGGGATCTCCACCTCTCTCCCTTTATTCTCATCGTTCTTGAAGTGGTTATAACGGAAGCGGAACTGGGTGGCTACGATCAAGGCCATGGTCATGAGAACTCCAAAGACGATGAAGACGATCTGGTAGTTACGATACTCGGGGGGCCTGCACCCCTTGCCATCGATGGGCACTTCCATGTGGGTGTAGTCAATGCCGATGCCCACAGACAGCATGGCCAGGCCCCAGCCCAGGGAGCCCCACATGCGCTGCAGCCCGTAGCGATCTCTGTGTTTGCCCAAATACTGAAGGGTGACTGTGTCCACAATTGTGACAGAAGAAGCACTAAAAAATTCCCCTATGATGACAACCACCAAGATCACCAAAAATATAGCTTCCACCTCTTGCTGATCATACAGGAGCGCGACTTGGTCGGAAGGTACAGCTTTGGTGGTGGCGGCGACGGAGGTGGTTGTCTCCTTAGCTCCATTTCCCGGGTGGGCCAGTGTGGCCGTGCTCGGGTTCAAGACGGAGTTCGCTATACGGGTGGTGGTTTGATCGGTCTGAGGTTGAAGAGTGGGGGCACCGGTCTTCGCGACAACTGCTGGGAAGGTAGTCATTTCTGTGACGTTAGGCGTCACAGGCCAGCTGGAAGAAAGCAGGTCCCTTTTCGCACGCATCCTTGGGGACGTGGTTGCGGGAGAGGGGGTGGGAGACTCCGCCGGCATGACGGTTAACGGGTGACTCGAATTGGCAGGGGGAGTTGTTGGGGAGATCTTTGGGACGCACCTCAAGGTCGCAGGTTTGACAAAGCCAATGCCCAGGTTAAATGAGACCCAACACAGAAGAGAAAAGAGGAGGACGATTTTGCCCTTTTTAAATCGATCCGCGACGACACCCCAAAAGGGCGCACTGCAGAACTCGATGAAATAGCGGATACCTACGAGCAAGCCGCTCTGGCTGGGCGACATCCCCAGCTGTTTATAGTACACAGGCAGGAGTGGGTAGAGAGAACCATAGGCAGAGTAAAAGAAGAAATAGAAGACCTTGGAGATGAGGAGGTCGTTGTTGATTTTAACACAGTGCCGCTCCATCCAGTCCGTCTCCTCCTGGGGAACAGCAGCTGTCTCCGTGGAGGAGGGCGTCTCGTTGGAAGGCGGGTCTTGTTCCCTGGCAAGGCCATTGAAGGGGTCTGCAAGCACGTACTTCCTCTTCTGCTCCTCCTCGTCATCAGTGAGGATGGCAACTTTATCGTCGGCCGCCATGGCTGTTCTGCACCATCGGAGAGTGTCTTCACTGTGGATCTGCACAGGAGAATTTTTAAAATAACTTAGTAATTTAAAAAGCCGTAACATTTAAACATAGAGCTTTAACTTGAAGGAAACCGAGGAGCATAAAATTATAGCTAAAATAGGGGTCGGGCGGTAGCACAGCGGGTTAAGCGCACGTGGCGCCAAGCGCTAGGACCTGTGTAAAGATCCCAGTTCGAGCCCCCGGCTCCCCACCTGCAGGGGAGTCGCTTCACAGGCAATGAAGCAGGTCTGCAGGTGTCTATCTTTCTCTTCCCCTCTCTGTCTTCCCCTCCTCTCTCCATTCCTCTCTGTCCTATCCAACAACGACGACATCAATAACAACGATAATAATAACCACAACAATGGTAAAACAACCAGGGTAACAAAAGGGAAAAAATGGTCTCCAGGAGCAGTGGATTCATGGTGCAGGCATCGAGTCCTGGCAATAACCCTAGAGGCAAAAAAAAAAAAATGATAGCTAAAATATACAGACTTCCTCGCTCCTTCCAACATGGAGACCCCAGATCTCACCTGCTCTATTCTTGCCTTTAGGTTCCTGATTATTTAACAATCTGTCCTGCTTTATATCTTAATGCTTTTCAGCTACCAAGTTGCAGGTACTACCTTGACATCAACCTGACTTCCCTGGGCAGACGCCCCCACCCATGTGTCCTGGAGCCTCCCCTCCCCAGAGCCCTCCCCCACTAGGGAAAGACAGAGACAGGCTGGGAGTATGGATCCACCTGCCAACACCCTTGTCCAGCGGAGAAGCAATGACAGAAGCCAGAACTCCCACCTTCTGCTCCCTATAATGATCCTGGGTCCATGCTCCCAGAGGGAGAAAAAAAATAGGGAAGCTTCCAACGGAAGGGAAGGGACGCAGAACTCTGGTGGTGGGAATTGTGTGGAGTTGTGCCCTTCTTATCCTATGGTCTTGTCAATCATTATTAAATCAACAATAGTAATAATAAAGCAATCCCTGTGAGGGAGCACTCCCACCACTGGTCACTTCGTCATACAATACTGATAAAGAAGACCAGCTTTCAAAAGACCGCATATTTTCTGTGGTCGCTGACTGACTTTCTCATCTCAGATGCAGAGCTCAGGTTCAGTCTCAACGGTGTCACTGATTCCTAGGGAAAAGGCATCATGGACAGGGCTCATGCCTAGCACAAATACAGAGGAATGGAGATCCACAGCACTTACAGCGTGGAAAGCACCCCTACCCTCTCCTCCTCATCAGGGACAGGTCTTTTCAGCTGCAGGCCCTCCCCACATAGAAACAGACTGGCCCTTCCCAGGGCGGTCGCTGCCTCACTACTCTCCTACATGACAGCGTTTTGCAGATGGTCAGAGAACCTCTGTCACGTCTATCCAGGGACCCTCATCCTGACAGTATTGTACAGTCCTGTGCATGGAAGATGAACTCGGGGTAGCTGCGATGAACAAGTCAAACGCCACCAAGCTAAAGGGCCACTCCCCACAACACACACACACACACACACACAACTCTATCCTCTTTACACTTTCTCTCTTCCTAATAAAAACTCCCTGGGACAGTCAGAATGAGGAGACAAAATTTAAAACTTCCCTTTTGTCTCCCACCTAATCAGCCCCATATCCATTCCACACTTTCTCTTCCCAAACTTCTGCACGTGCTGGGTAGCTGGTTCCTAACCACCATGTCTTCGAATAGCTCCTTGGCCTTACTGTTCAGACAAATCCATAGCACTGTGAAGTCTAGATTTATTTATTTGTTTGTTTGTTTATTTACTTATCTTGCCTCCAGGGTTACTGCTGGCTCTCGGCGCCTGCACTACGAATCCACTGCTCCTGGAGGCCATTTTTTTCCCTTTTATTGCCCTTGTTGTTTATCATTGTTATTACTGTTGTTGTCACTGCTGTCATTGTTGTTGGATAAGACAGAGAGAAATGGAGATAGGAGGGGAAAAGAAAGATACACAGAGAGAAATGGAGAGAGGAGGGGAAGACAGAGAGAGGAAGAGAAAGACAGACACCTGCAGACCTGCTTCACCACCTGTGAAGCGACTCCCCTGCAGGTGGGGAGCCGGGGGCTCGAACCGGGATCCTTAAGCCGGTTCTTGCACTTTGCGCCACATGCGCTTAACCCGCTGCGCTACCACCCGGCCCCTAAGTCTAGAATTTTTAAACACTAAGGGCAGCTAAACTCATGTAATTTCTGCAGGAATAACAGAAATGAGAGGGTTATTTGTTTGTTTGTTGCCTGACTGAAGATTAAACTCAAGCTCTCAGACAGGAGCTGTGCCGCGCCACCTCCCCCACCCCGAATGGGCCCCTAGTCACCACAGCAGAGGCTCGGACAGCCAGCAAGCCCTCGTGCTGCTTTTATTGCATATATCTTAGTAACATCCCTTTTACAGATGAGAGAAAAATGAGGCGTGGTTTCTTTGATCCATTTCAGTACATGCATTTAAATAACCCGATAAATGGCAGCCAGATGTCACAGCGGTGGTGGTGGTGGGGGGTCTTCCACCAGAGGTGGGGCCAGGTGGGGAGCTGGAATATTAATCCTTGTCGGGCACAAGGTCATAGTCCCCAAAACAGTGTAAGCGGAGACCAGAGGCAGCTTGGACATCCACCCTGACCTGAACAACAGGGCAACAACAGGGCAGCCTCCTTTCCCCCTTGGGGAGGGCTAAGGGGAGGCTCAGCGGAAAGCCAGGCGGCCCTCAGCCTGCCTGCAGAGGAAGGCCACCCCTCCTGCTTGGTTATGGTGTCAGCAGTGATGAAGCCAGAGGTTTCAGGGAAGGCTAAGAGCAGCCCCACCACCAACCTCCACTTCACAGTAACAAACAGCCTTCCCTCCCCAGGTGTCCACAGGGACTACATAGAAACCTGTTTTTGACTCCACCTGGCAGTGACAAGGCAGCGTCTCTTAAGTCTCTTGAGAGTTGTGTCAAGAAAGTCCAGCTGAAACAGAAGGTTTCAATAACCAGTCTCCTAACAGAATGTCCAAACTTCAATAAAAAACTAAGTCATGGGCAGGGGTAGATAGCATAATGGTTATGCAAATTGTTATACACTTGTGCCTGAGGCTCCAAAGTCCCAGGTTCAATCCCCTGCACCACCATAAGCCAGAGCTGAGCAGTGCTCTGGTAAAATAAATAAATAAATATAAAATTAAATTTAAAAAATAAAATATTTAAAAAAACAACAACAAAAAACCTAAGTCATCATATCAAGAATCAGGAAGACCTCAAACTAAGTAGACGACCATCAACCCACGTCAGCACAGAGATGGCAGTAATGTAAAGAAAACCTAACACCTTTAACCAGCCATAAAAACAAAAATGCTTCAAGAAATTAACAGGGGCTGGGTAGTGGCGCACCTGGTCGAGCGCACACGTTACAGTGCACAAGGACCCAGGTTCGAGACCCCGGTCTCCACCTACAGGGGGAAAACTTTTCAAGGGGAGAAGCAGGGCTGCAGGTGTCTCTCTCCTTCTCTCTCCTCCTTCCTTTCAATTTCTGGTGTCTCTATCCAATAAATTGATGAAGATAACTTCAAAAAAAAATTTTTTTAAAGAAGGCGACAAATGCACTTGAGACAAATGAGTAAGTAGAAAGTTGAAGGACACGCAGAGAAAATTTCAAGAAAGAAATATACATAGAGCAGAAAAACTGGAAACAACCCCGGAGGGATTGTGAAATGAACTGTGATGCATCTGTGTTATGGAAAAAGTATGTGACAACAAACTGGAACCCACGAGTGGCCAGGGAGGTGACCTACACAGAGGATAAAGCACGGAACTTTCAAGCAGGAGGCCTTGAGTTCAACTCTTGGCATCACGTGTGCCAGAGAGATACTTTGCTTTCTCCCTCTCTTGGCTCCCTGATAAGCGAAAGAAAACACTGAAACATACAATTGCTTGGGATAAAACTGCCAGAGAAATTACTAAGGAGGAAAAAGGCCAATCCCAGAAGCTGCAATGCTACTGGATTCAGCTCATACACCGTTTCTCAATTTAAAACATCACTGAAGTCAGAAACAGCAGGAGGAATAGGGGATGATCTCACTCTCAGGCGGAAGTTGAAAAACAAGATCAGAAGAGCAAACACTAAGTAGAACCTGGACTGGAGCTGGTGTATTGCACCAAAATCAAAGACTCTGGTGGGGGGGAGAGTACAGGACCTGGAAAAGGCTGACAGAGGACCTAGCGGGGGCTGTATTGTTATGTGGAGACTGAAAACTGTTATGCATGTACAAACGACTGTATTTACTGTCGACTGTAAAACATTAATCCCCCAATAACAAATAAGTTTAAAAAGTTCCTGGAATATAACAATCAGTACTTTTTAGAAGAGCGTCATGCTTGATAACTTTTATAAATTTGAAGTCTAAAAATACAAACAGAAACTTTTAGTTTCAACTCTGGACACTGAATCATTGGTTAGATTCCTTATTTCCAGGTCATGTTTTATTTTGATGGCCATAAAACTTTTAAATCACACTGTGAAAATAGTAACAGAATAAAGCAGTCATCTGTGAAATCCCAGGATCAGGGACAAAAGAGAAAAAAAGCAAATGAACTTAAACATGTCTCTATTTTAATAGAATTGAAATATGTCCCAAAGCAAGATATGTTCTGGCTAACACAGATTACAGCTAGTTTGCCATAAAGACGGACAAAGGGACTGGGAGGAGCAGGAAAAACACCATGTCACCAGTCCAGGGAGACTGGTCAACAAGCTAACATTTTGTTCTCAATTTCTGAGTCTTAAAAGATTTTTTTTTTAATAGAGAGAAAACTTCTCTTCCTTTTCATTTATTTTTTGTATTATCTTTATTTATTGGCTACAGACAGAAATCAAGAGGGGAGAGGGAGACAAAGAGGGAGAGAGACAGAGAGGCCTCTGCACCTGCTTCACCACACACAAAGCTTCCCCCCTGCAGGTGGGGACTGGGGACTCAAACCCAGTTCCTTGCACAATGTTAACATGTGTGCTCAACCAGGCACACCACCAGCCGGGCCCCCTTAGAAGGCATTTCAAAGTAGATACAGAATTGAATTGATGAATTCCTCTGGGAAACTGCTACTGGAATCACGCAGTTAATTCTAATTGGGTAACAGAGGCTTTTTCATTTTCCTTTAGAAAACCTGAGAAGTTTTCACACCTAGCACTCTCTAATGAAAGTAATCAACACTATGACTGCGAAAATAAGATAGTCTTTTAAAATGTGGAAAGACATTCTCACTATTGATAGCACCTGCACTGAGTCATCAAAATAGCAGGCATTTCTGAATTATGGACAAAAGGAAATAAATAGCTCTTGTTAAAGCTGATGGCTTTCCTCATTATGTATTTAAATTAAAACTGCCCAAACAATACATTGAAAAAAAAGTTTTCTTTGCAAGATACTGTTCTATATCTACAAATATACTTGTATGGGAATGGATTCAATTTTCAAGAAGAAAAATAAGCCTGAAACGTGAAAATATCATTGAAATAATAACCACCATAGGTCAGACGACAAAGATTACTATCACATGAGCTCTAACGTAGCAATGTGATCATCTTCAAGGATGGCGGAGACAGTCCTGAGTCAGAGAAGTCTCACCCGTCCTGGTACCAGAGTCATAGCTCAGTGAAGCTCAGAGACCAGCAGAGCAGCTGCAAAGAGAGGAACTCGCTTCTTGAACTTACGAAGCTAGCCTCTCCCCTGTCAGCTGCCATTGCTCAGGCTCTGCGTCTCAGGACGGTGTAAATCATGGCGTAAGACTCTGTAACAGCGGCTGTGATTCATCCTTAGCACAGACCCAGAGAAGCCCCTCTCAACAACCCTGGGGGCCCTGGTCTTCACACACTACATACACTCTTGAACACTGAGTACAAGCTCCCAAATTCTCCAGGATAGGGTTTTTTTTTTTACTCAGAAGCACAACATTCAACGTAAATTTTCACCACGTTAATTTTCCTTACTAAGACTTGCTTTAGCAGCTAAATAGTTAACCAACATCAAGAGAAATGTTGGTTGTGTAACATTTATAACAGTTGCCAGGATATTAAGGTATGTAACTTGTGCATCTAGACCACAGCTTGCTCAGCCACTCATCTGTTGTTGGACACCCGGCTGCTTCCAGGTTTTGGCTACTCCAGACTGTGCCACTCTGAACACAGGTGTACACAGGTCTTTCTGGATGGGTGTGTTTGGTTCCTTATGGTAGTGCAGGGGACTGAACTTCAGACTTTGGAGGCTCAGGCAGGAGAGTCTCTTTGCATAACCATTACGCTATCTACCCCTGCCCCAGCCTGTTTCTTTGTTGGCAATATACAGAAGGGTCCCAGCACAGCACATCAGACCATGGGTCTGGAGAAGCAGCACCAGCACTGGTAGGGAACTGGTATGACCAGTGTCCAGGCCTCACTGCAAACATGCCAAGTCATAACTTCTTACAATAGGCACCAGAGGGGAGTCGGGCGGTAGCACAGCAGGTTAAGCGTAAAGTGCAAGGACCGGCGTAAGGATCCCAGTTCGAGCCCCCGGCTCCCCACCTGCAGGGGAGTCGCTTCACAGGTGATGAAGCAGGTCTGCAGGTGTCTGTCTTTCTCTCCCCCTCTCTGTCTTCCCCTCCTCTCTCCATTTCTCTGTCCTATCCAACAATGACGACAGCAGTAACAACAACAATAAACAACAGGGACAACAAAACGGAATAAATAAATATTTTTTATAAGGTACCAGAATACCCATACTTTCTGTGCACATTAAGGTGTGAGAAGTAAAGCTCTATGATGTTAGTCACCACCCACAGTCCATTACCATCACAATGGGGATGTGATTTGTGCTTTCCTAAACTGATTGATTCTGTTTAGTTCTGATTGTAAGTATCAGGCTCATTTTTATCAAAGTTAGGTAAAAAAAAAAAAAAAAACTTGTTAAAATTGTATAAAAATCTTTCATCGGCATCAGTGCCTCCAACAGTTGCTCCTGTCTTCCTGTCTTGTCTGCTGAATTCATGATTCTTACCCAGATCCAATGAAGATCACGTAATAATCAGATCAGTCTAGTATCAGGAAGTGGCCCTTAGTCGCCATGTGAAGAGTACTGGAAAATGATCTTTCTTGCTAAGAATCAGATAGCCTGCATGTGACCTAAAAAAGTAATATGGATGTTTTAAATTGCGCTATACCTGGAAAAATTCGACTTGTATTATGTGGGGGGTTTGCAGGAATATGAGCATAAATTCTACACATGACACGTTTAAGGAAAAGAATAAAAAAGAACTGCTGTTTAAGAGTTGAAAAAAAAAAGGAATGCAAATAGTAATTAGAATGTGGGATTTTGGGGGGGCCAGGTGGTGGTGCTCCCGGTTAAGCGCACATATTACCATGCTCAAGGACCTGGGTTCAAACCCTCAGGCCCCACCTGCATCATAAGCAGTGAAGCAGGTCTGCAGATGTCTCACTGTTTCTCCCTCTCTATCCCCATCCCCTCTCAATGTCTCTCTGTCCTATCAAATTAAATAAATAAATAAATTTTTAAAACTCTTTAAAAGAACTTGGGATTTTTTTTTTCTTTATTGGGGGATTAGTGGTTTACAGTTGCCAGTAAAATACAGACGTTGGTCCATGCGTCACACTCTCAGTTTCCCCCACAACACTTCTGACTCCCCACCTCGGTCCTCCTCCCCAGTTCCAGGACTTGAACCCTCCCCCTCTTCCTCACCCCACAGTCCTTACTTGGGTGCAATATACCAAACCCAGTCCAAGTTCTGCTTTGTGTTTTTAAATATTGTTTTTTGCTTTTTGATTCTTTCCCTGACTTTTGGAGTATTCGGACATGGCTCCTGTCCAGCCAAGTGGAATTGCTAACTCTTTTAAAAGCAACCTGTGACTACTTGTTGCTGTTGGCAGTTACAGTCTTGGTCCAGGGCCTTTACAATACTCTAACTTATATGGCAATTGTTTCCCAACTTTTCTTTGCAAGATACTGTTCTAGAATTCTGTGGCTCTGCGCCTGAACTAGGCCAGCACCATATCCAAAATGTTCGTAAACGTAAGTCTATAACCATTTCAAATCCACTGCATGACTGGGGGGGGGGGGCACGGGTTGGGGGGCAGAGGAACACCTGCAGATGCACGAGAGAATGTGTTGTTAAGAGAATGGACTAGAATGGTAGTTAAGCATACCCTGGCCAGCAATAACTATTTATTTATTTTTTTAAAGATTTTATTTATTTATGAGAAAGACAGGAGGAGAGAGAAAGAGCCAGACATCAGTCTGGCACTTGTGCTGCCGGGGATCGAACTTGAGACCTCAAGCTTGAGAGTCCAAAGCCTTATCAGTGCGCCACCTCCCGGACCACACAATAACTATTTATTTAAAATACAATCCCCTAATGAACATTTTCATTTTACTTGTTATGAAATAAATGTGAAAGAAAGGAGTTAAACTCATATTTCCCTTTAACTGCTAAGAGGGTACAAGGAATAAATTATTTGCATCTTCTGTGGAGGTGAACAGCCTTTAACCCTAAACATGACGATAGTCATAAAAGGCAACTGACTTTATGGACAACACAATTAAACTTCAATTTAAAAAAGTGTTATAATGTAGACCCTTAGAGTATATGAACCATGATAAAAGCAGATGCCTATTTGTTTGTTCTGGGTATTTGATCAACATTGTGCTATTAGCTTACAGTATTTATTTAAAGGCATCTAGAATTGCATTTCCTTCAGTCATTCAAATAAATCTCCTGCCTTCAAACAAGTCCAGTAGAAGCAGGCCAGATGGTGGCTTACCCAGTAGAGTACACATGGATGGAAGACATGGGTTCAAGTCTCCTTCCCCCACCTACAGGGCAGTATTGTGGGTTTCTCCCTTTTTCTCTATTCTCCTCCCCCCCCCCTCTCCCCTTTCTCTTTTTTTTAATATTTATTCCCTTTTGTTGCCCTTGTTTTATTATTGTAGCTATTACTGTTGTTATTGATGTTGTTGTTGGATAGGACAGAGAGAAATGGAGAGAGGAGGGGAAGACAGAGAGGGGGAGAGAGACAGACACCTGCAGACCTGCTTCACCGCCTGTGAAGCGACTCCCCTGCAGGTGGGGAGCCGGGGGCTGGAACTGGGATCCTTACGCCGCCTGTCCTTGTGCTTTGCACCACGTGCACTTAACCTGCTGCACTACAGCCCGACTCCCCCTCTCCCCCTTTTCTAGTTCTCTGTCTCTCACCTCTATCAAAAAAGAAAAATTGAAAAGGGGACAAAAAGATGTCACCACCGGAAATGGTGGTGAACTCTGCACAGGCACTGAAGCACCAGAGGTGATTTGGAAGGAAAAACAAAAAGGATAAAGTACTAAGCCCAGTGGAAGAGACAACTAACACTATGTTACAGCATTAACAATGTTCTGTGTTTAAGAGAATCACACCTTGTGAATGTCATCAACGGCAGGAAAATTCAAAAGGCGTTCACAGGAATAGCCCGGTGCTTGCACTCACACTTCACTTACTTGAAAGAAAGCAATGCTGGGATATAAGAAAGTCCCAGAAGCTTGGTAAAAATAATAACTTTGGGGACAGGGGAGATAGCATAATGGTTTTATGCAAAGGGACACTTGTGCCTGAGGCTCCAAAGTCCCAGGTTCAATCCCCTGCACCACTATAAGCCAGAGCTGAGCAGTGCTCTGGTGTTTCTGTCTCTCTCTCAAATTAAAAAAAAAAAAAAAAAATATATATATATATATATATATATATATATATATATATATATACACACACACACACACACATAATGCAGCCATCTCTTCCTAAACAAGTATCAGTAACTAGATCAGGGCTGGAGAGACAACATACTGGTTATACAAAAAGAATTTCATGCCTGAGGCTCTGAAGCCCCAAGTTCATCCAACTAGCGGGCAGGGTGTGTTTCTAATATTTATTATACTTCAGTTGCTTGAAAGCTGTTTCCTCATTGCAATCCCGTTCCCCATAACACTGGTGCTCAGTTCCCCACACCGAGTGGCAAGGAAGCTGAGGGTAACAGCCGCACGACTTGGGAGTTTGCTTCTGCTTTTTGAATGGGAGCGGCGCCACATCTCCAGAGACAGTCTCAGCCCTGCTTCACTCACCGCCTGGCCCTGAGCTTCCCCCAGGCTCGGTGACTCCCTACCTGCAGGAGCTCTGAAGTTACTGCCAGCAGCCACGGAAATCACTAAGGAAAAGTGGGACACCTATGTACCTGCCTGTTTCTGAATGATGCTACCACCCTGCAGCCACTTATTGAATAAATGTAAATGCCACCCGAGTTCCCTATCATTCTGCATTGTCTCAGCCAGGGAACTCTCCAACGTCCCTGAAACGGGGCCTTGATCTCCTAGGTCACAGAGCTGCACGGGGGTGGGGGGGGGGGGTGGGGGGGGTGGTGGGGGGGGTGGGACGAGGGCCGAGTGGGACCTGACCCGAGTCGACACTGACCAGTGTGTAACTGGGGGCCAGAGCACGTGAACACACCCCCCTTGAAAACTGTCTCTATTTACAAATTGATAATTGTATCTGCTTATCTTTATTATAGTTCAGGCTCATGGAGATGCTGGGGGTTGAAACTGGGACAACTCGGGCATGAAATTTGTAACTTGTTTTAAATGTTTTATTTATTTTAGTGAGAAAGATATAGTGAGAAAATAAGAAGAAAGAGGGAGAGAGAAAGAAAGGCAGAAGGAAGAAAGACAGACCAACAGACTAGAGCACTGCTCAGCTCTGCTTTATGGCGGTGCTGGAGATGAAGCCTGCACCCCCAGAGACACAGGAATCAGTCTTTTGCAGAACCACTGTATTATCTCCCCAACCCCAAATTTATGATTTTGGTGAACATATTTTTTTCTCCATGAAGCAAACAGAAAAACCTTAGATGTTTTTTACTTTTAAAAGATATAAAGTACTCCCAAGTCCCAGGTTCAATCCCCTGCACTACCATAAGTCAGAGCTCATCAGCGCTCTCATTAAAAAAAAAAAAAAAAAAGACAATGAATTGTATAAAGGTTGACACTGAAATCAGAGTTAACTGCTTAAACTTTTAGAGACAGGTTTTTTGTAAGCTATTGTTATACTTTAGAAGCAATTTAAACCAAGTATATTAAAAAGATAAT
Organism: Erinaceus europaeus; assembly: GCF_950295315.1. Lineage (NCBI taxonomy): Eukaryota > Metazoa > Chordata > Mammalia > Eulipotyphla > Erinaceidae > Erinaceus > Erinaceus europaeus. The sequence continues at coordinate 4,392,514 of NC_080179.1, forward strand.
GAGTATTAATCTTTTATTTTAAAAAAGCATTTTTTAACCGCTGCAAATGTCTGACTCATTTTGTTTTTGTCATCACCATAGCTTTATCACTCTGAAGTGATTTCTTTAAAAAATTTTATTGTGTTTATTTATTTATTAGATAAAGACAACCAGAAACCAAGAGGGGAAGGAGTGACAGAGAGAGATAGAGAGAGACACATAGACACCTGCAACACCGCTTCCCCGTTAGCAAGGTGGGTTTCCCTCTGCAGGTGGGGGTTGGAGGCTTGAACCCTGGTCCTAGTGCTCTGTAACACATGTGCTCGAAAAGATCCCAGTAGCAAATCTTCCTCCAATGCAGTGAGGGTGGGGTTCGACCTGGGGTTGCACAGGTGACAAGCAACATAATAACCAAGTGACTTATTATGCTTTCCCTGTAAGAAGCATCATGCTAAGGGCAAGACATGAATAAACCTAGAGTTCCTGAAAATCACGGGAAGTTTTGAAAACGCAGTCTGTGTTCACCAGCAGAAACAACTGATCGGGCCTGCCCTGTGGGCTCTGTGCACTCTTAAAAAATGCTATACATTCAAAACAGAAAACCCCATTACACAGAAATGTCAGATGTGTGAGATTGCTCCCTTTTGTTTATTTTTTATTTATTTTTCCTTTTGTTGCCCTGTTGTTTTTTTAAATTGTTGTTTATTATTGTTGCTGTTGTTGATGATGTCATCATTGTTAAACAGGACAGAGAGAAATAGAGAGAGGAGAGGAAGACAGAGAGAGGGAGAGAAAGACAGACACCTGCAGACCTGCTTCACCACCTGGGAAGCGACTCCCCTGCAGGTGGGGAGCTGGGGCTCGAACCAGGATCCTTACGCCGGTCCTTGAGCTTTGTGCCACCTGTGCTGAACCCGCTGCATTACCGCCCGACTCCCGAGACTGCTCCCTTTTAAAAGTAAAGAACAGTCTTCTTTTATTCAGACTCCCTCATACAGGTGAATCGGGGGATGATTTGTTCATGACTTGAACACAACCCCCCAGAAATTATTTTGAAATAGGATCAAGAAGATACTCTAGTAGCGAGAGTAGTTTGTGCTCACTGCTGTGTCAGAGAGATGTGCTTCTTCAGGAAGTCAGAGATAAGGTGCTTTCCCTCTGTCTGACTCTGCTTTCTGTGTGGGAGCTCACCCAGGTTTTGCTCTGCTCAGGGGCACGTGTGGAAGGCCCCCACTAGCCTCTCTCTAAGCGTCCAGCAAGGGCTCATGGAGACCTGCGAGGCGCCTCCCCTGTTCTAGAGCTCAGAGACTCTCTGGGAGACATGTCTCTGCTCTGCCCAGACATACTCAGGGGGCCTCGTGGAAAGTCGGAGGCTACCTCGCTGTGTAACGGAGGCCCCCTCTTCAGAACCACACAGCAGCTCACACTAGCCCAGGCTCACTTTCCCCCCGGCACCATTAACCCACAAATCAGTCTGGTGGAGACAATCCCAGTTCCTCCTTCTAGTTCGCCTTTTCCTCTCCACAAAGACAAAGCAGAGCTGTCTGGCCACTGCTCACTCACGGTGTCCCATCGGACCGGATTCCCCCTCGTACCGCTCATGATGTCAGATTCAAAGGTTCCTCAGTCATACAAAAAAACAAACAAGCAAACAAAAACCCCTGCAATGTTCTGTTTTCTACTTCCAGAAGTTTCCCTGAAAGGTTAAAAAAAAAAAAATGGGGGCAGGTTTACTCCTCTTAGTCCTTTTGCTATTCCTGTGTGTGTCTCTTCCATCTGGAAAATGGTTTTTCTAACAGCCTAGATTTTTTTCCCCCTCCTATATTTTTTAAAGATATTTATTTATTTATTTATTATTGGATAGTGACAGAAATGGGAGAGGGAAGGGGAAGACAGAAAGGGAGAGAGACCCCTGCAGCCCTGCTTCACCACCTGTGGAGCTTTCCCCCTGCAGGTGGGGACCGGGGGCTTGAACCCAGGTCCTTGCACACTGTGATGCGAGCACTTCACCAGGTGCGCCCCCGCCTGGCCCCTCCCTCCTATATTTTCCATTCTCTCTTCTTCCTAAAATGCAGCAGGTCACAAGGCAATGCAAAGATCTCCTGCACATCTCCAAGCCTGACTATTTCTCCACCAGTCATCATCTAGGCCACATCAGCCAATGGTGGATCAAGGCGGATGAAGTGACTTTTAACACACACACACTCTGTATTAAGGCAGATTTTGGTGGTGGTGAAGCAGAGGCTATGTGTGGACATACTTGCATTAGTACAAATGCTCTGTAAGTAAACAGTAACCGTACACACACACACATATAATATATATATATATACACACATATGTTGAAGTGAAATTAATTTTCAACGGTAACGAGCAAGGGAAGGCACCAATGTAGGTGGTAAAGCTCAATGGGTCCTGACTGGCTTTGAAGCCAGAAACCTGGGGTTAAATCTAACTCCACCTCTTACTGATAAGTGGTTTGTGTAAGTTCCTTAACCCTTCCGAGCTTCCTTTTCATATCATAGAGGGAGAAGCTTATCTTCTAGAAGATTTAGAAATTAAGTGCTTAAGATAGTGACTTGAAATAGTTCATGATAAAAAAGATGCTTTAAAACTGGTATCTCTCTCTCTCACACACACACACATACACACACACACACACAGAGACTGGTATCACACACACACACACACACACACACAGACTGGTATCACACACACACACAGACTGGTATCACACACACACACACACAGACTGGTATCACACACACATACAGACTGGTATCACACACACACACAGACTGGTATCACACACACACACAGACTGGTATCACACACACACACACACAGACTGGTATCACACACACATACAGACTGGTATCACACACACACACAGACTGGTATCACACACACACACACACAGAGACTGGTATCTCACACACACACACACACAGAGACTGGTATCACACACACACACACACACACACAGACTGGTATCACACACACACACACACACACAGACTGGTATCTCACACACACTCACACACACACACACACACACACACACACACACACACACGCACACACGACTGGAGACTCCAATGCCTGTAAACCCTGCTGTTTTATCTTTGTGACTTCATGTACCTTCATGGTTTTCTATTTACCTTATTTATACAGAAACAGAAGGACATTTGGAAAAAAAAAAAAACTACTGCAAGCAAGCCTAGTGCCTTTATTACATTACTGAAATATGACCCTTTCGCCTCCTACTCCCTCACAGCGTCTGGCACTGGACTGCTTAGCGATGCCCCTACGTCCACGGAGGTAATCTCAAATTTTATTTACCACTATGATAAACACACAGGCCATCTGTCTACCACAAGATACCTTCCATGCTCGCTAATGACCAGCAGCTTCAAGTGCCAAAAAGCAAAACTTCCCAGCAATGAGGCTTGTCTTCTTAACAAGGCCATCAATGCTACACACACTTTTAGCTGCAAGGTGGCCTCGTCCTGGGGAAGAGACAGGCACAGACACCAGGCCTCTATCAAGCCCATCTCTGCCCTTATCACGTACTGTGGCTCCGCCCCACATCCTCCTACCCTTTCCATTTATTTCTATTTGAAGAGGTAAGATCTTTCACATTTCTACAATTAGTGGGAAGTCTAGCCACGATTCTATCTAACCCTCTCCTCTGATAAATGAGAAAACTGAGGTTCAGAGAGATATGCCAGGCCCCAGGGTGTAAAACTATTTAGATAGCAGCTGGGATTAGAGCCCAACTCTTCAAGGTTTTTTCCTAGAACTTAATGGGCAAGGTGTGGGTCTGCTCCAGGAGCTCTGAAAAGTGGGGGGGAGAAGGGGGGCGCGGGGTAGGAGAGACAAGAGGCAGCCAGCGTGTGCCGCTCCGAGGGCAGTCAACCCACGTCCCTGTCCGCTCAGGGATGAGAAAATGCGGGCGGAAACCTGCGTCTGGAATTTGCCACCGTCCAACTTGAATTCACTGGAGACTAAGACACAAGGGGATCCAAAAGGACCAGTGGAAACCCCACTGCCTCCTCACAAGGGGTTCTAGGGAGGTGAGATGAAGGCGGGGAGGAGGGCAGGCAGCAGCTCCGGGAGCAGAGCCTCCCCTGGGCGGGCGGCACTAGGTGGAGCGCACCAGTCGCCGCGTGCGGGGTAACCTGCAAGCCCCCAGCCCCTCCTGCGGCGGGGAAGCCTTGGAGGCAGCGAGGCAGGGCTGCAGGTCTCTCTCTCTCTCTCTCTCCCTCCCTTCCTCTCTCCTCTCTCCCTCTCTCCTCTCTCCCTCCCTTCCTCTCTCCTCTCTTCTCCCTTCTTCTCTCCCTCTCTCCCTGTCTCCTCTCTCCTCTCTCCCTCTCTCCCTCCCTCCCTCTCTCCTCTCTCCTCTCTCCCTCTCTCCTCTCTCCCTCTCTCCCTGTCTCCTCTCTCCTCTCTCTCCTCTCTCCCTCTCTCCCTCCCTCCCTCTCTCCCTGTCTCCTCTCTCTCCTCTCTCCCTTTCTCCCTCCCTCCCTCTCTCCTCTCTCCCTCTCTCCCTGTCTCCTCTCTCCTCTCTCTCCTCTCTCCTCTCTCCCTCCCTCCCTCCCTCTCTCCTCTCTCCTCTCTCTCTGTCCCTGTCTTCCCTTGCTCTCTCGGTTGCACTCTGTTTCCCAGTCCTACGCTCTACCGTTGTGCCACCTCCCCAACTGGCTCTATCAAACACAATCTTCAAATATTCAACAATAATAATAATAATTGTTTTTTCTCCTAGGGAGAAAGGTGGTTGTTATCGTTGTCCCGACGCACCTGCAGAAGCTGTGCATTTGCCGCCGGCGGGGTCCGCGCCCCCAGCCCCCCGCACCCCCCGCACCCCCCGCACCCCGGGCGGCCGCAGGGCCGGGCTCCGCGGGCGGCGCCTTTGTTTCCCGGCCGGTTACGTTTGCGGAAGCGGCACCGCGCGGGGGAGCCGGGAGCCGCCGGCAGGGCCCCAGCCGCGGCCACAAAGCTGACAGCCCGCACCCAGCCCGCACCCAGCCCGCACCCAGCCCCGCACCCAGCCCCGCAGCCGCCCCGCAGCCGCCCCGCAGCCGCCCCGCAGCCGCTCCTTCCGAGCCCCCGGGGCCGCCGGGCGGGGCGGGGGCGGCGGGGCGGCGACTCACCTGCTGCGGGGCGGCGGCGCTCAGGGGCGCGGGGCGGCGGCGCGGGGTCCCGGGCGGGCGGGCGGGGCGGCGCGCACCATCCTCGGGGCGGCGGGCGGCTCGGGGCGGGAGGCGGGGCGGGGCGGGGGCGAGCGCAGCCGGCGGAGACCGGCCTTCCCGATCCCTCCTCCCGGGTCCCTCCTCCCTCCCTCCTCTCTTCCCTCCTCTCCTCTCCTCTCCTCTCCTCTCCTCTCCTCTCCTCTCCTCTCCTCTCCTCTCCTCTCCTCCTCCTCTTCTCCCTCCTCCTCTCCTCCTCTCCTCCCTTCTCTCCTCTCCTCCCTTCTCTCCTCTCCTCCCTCCTCTCCTCTCCCCTCCCCTCACCTCCCCTCCCCTCTCCTCTCCTCTCCTCCCTCCTCCTCTCCTCCCTCCTCCTCTCCTCCCTCCTTCTCTCCCTGCTCCTTCTCTCCCTCCCTCCTCCTCTTCTTCCCTCCTCCCCCTCCCTCTTCCTCTCCCTCCCTCCTCCCTCCTTCTCTCGCCTTCTCTCCCTCCCTCCTCTCCCCCTCTCCTTCTTTCCCTCCCTCCTTCTCTCTCTCTCTGGTCCTTCTTCTCTTCCTCCCTCTCTCTCTCCTTCTCTCCCTCCCTCTCTCTCTCCTTCTCTCCCTCCCTCTCTCTCTCCTTCTCTCCCTCCCTCTCTCTCTCCTTCTCTCCCTCCCTCTCTCTCTCCTTCTCTCCCTCCCTCTCTCTCTCCTTCTCTCCCTCCCTCTCTCTCTCCTTCTCTCCCTCCCTCTCTCTCTCCTTCTCTCCCTCCCTCTCTCTCTCCTTCTCTCCTTCCTCTCCCCCCCCCCCCCCGCGGGCAGGGCCTCCGCACCCTGGCGGCTGAACCCGCGTCTGCTGCGCCCGCCTCCTGCGCTGCGCCCCGCGACTCCGCCCGCCCGCGCCCTGGGCCCCGCCACGACCGGCCCGCGCTCCCCGCGAGCGCACCTGGGTTCGAGGACCTGGGTTCGAGGCCCCTCTCCCCCGCTGTCCACCTGCAGGGAGGGGGCAGCTTCATAAGCGGTGAAACCGGCCTGCAGGTGTCTCTCCCTCTCTTCATCTCCTCATCCTCTCTCAATCTCTCTGTCCTATCTCAGAAAATTAAAGGGGGCGGACGGTAACGCACTGGGTTCAGCACCCATAGTACCAAACTCAAGGACTCAGGTTCGAGCCCCCCCACCTCCACTTACAGGGGGAGGGGGCTGCTTCAGAAGCGGTGGGTCATGTCTACAGATGTCTACCTTTATCTCTCTCTTTAAATTTTTACTATCTTTATTGGATAGAGACAGCCAGAAATCGAGAGGGAAGGGGTGATAGAGAAACAGACAGACACCTGCAGCCCTGCTTCAACATTCACAAAGCTTTGCCCCTGCAGGTGGGGGCGGGAGGCTCGAACCCGGGTGCTTGCACACTGTAGCATGTGAGCTCAACCAGATGTGCCACCACCGGGCCTCTCTCTCCCTTTAACTCTCTCAGTTTCTCTCTGTCCTATCTAATAAAAAGAAAAAAAAAAGAAAAAATACATAAAAGAATAAATGGCCTCTGGGAGCAGTGTATGCATAGTGCCGGTACCGGGCTCCAGCAATAACCCCGGTAGCCATATATACAAAATGCTGTGCATAATATATTCACCCACCCCACCCCAACTGGGCGGGGACACCCTCACACTTTGTCAAGAGAGGGCAGACTGTAGGTGGCCTACTGGTTGGGACTTGTAGCAGCCACAAGAATGACAGCCATACTTCACTGAGCAGTTACTGAGCGTGAGACGGTGCTAACACTGTCAGTGCAGTCTCTTCTTGTCTCTAGTTTGAATCTTTTTACTGGCTGCCCTCAGCTGACCCAGGAGAGAGGAGCTGGGCAGGGTGACAGAGGCAGGAGGCAAGTAACCCAGATTCCAGGACTCAGGGGAAAGGAAACACCAAAGCTAACCTGCCTTTCCAATTAGGAAGGTGCTTCTAGCGGAAGCAGTAACCTTGGGTGTCGCATTAAGGATATAATTAAAGTTGAATTTCTGGTTAAGCATGAAGGAAGGGTGTGGAGACTGGAGTTGTTTGCAAGAAATGTATTTATCTTCAGTAAATGTTTTCATGACTGTGATGGGGCTGGGGAGATGTCTCTCCTCTGATGCTGCTGTTCAGAAGTGACAACCCCATTCTGGCAAGAATGGCAGCTTCACCTCATCTTGGATGGGGCTTGAATGAATCATGTTAAATGTGATAAGTCAGAAACAGAAGGATGAAGATGGGATGCTCTCACTCACAGACAGAAGTTGAAATACAAGATCAGAAGGGAAAACAAAGCAGAACTTGGACTGGAGTAAAGACCCTGGAGTGAGAATGGGAAGGGGGGGGGGTTTCTGCTCCCGGAAAACAGAGGAGGACCTAATGGGGGTTGTATTGTTATGTGGAAAACAGAAATGTTACACATATACAAACATATATTTTATTTTACTGTGAACTGTAAACCATTAATTCCCTAATATAGAAATTAAAGACAATGAAAAGAATGGCAGCTAACACTGTGTAACTTCTATTACATATGAAGCGTTGGGCCGGGTGGTGGCGCACCTGGTTGAGCGCACGCACGTTCCATATGAAGCATTGTTTGATTCCCATTCCGTCTCCTATAATCCTATAGACATCAGTAATATTATTGCATCTACACCTAAGGAAGCTGAAACTGAAAACTAAAGTGTTACCTGTTCAAGATTCCTACAGGACCAAAGAGAAAGACATCTATTAACTCCAGAGTTTAACCCCGTGACCCCAAAATCGCACTGATGAATATTTTATTGACCTGAAGATTTGGGGTTTGAGACCCTGTTTAGGAAGAACAAAACACATAAAGTCCCTGCAGACTTTACAGCATCGAGCATTAGGCCCGAGACACATCCCCTGGCTATTCTGATGCCTACAAAGCAATCAGTTTCAAATTCAAGAGCTTGTAGTGGCTGGTGGTTGGCCTCAAAGTGACCGATTTTGCTCTGCCGTGGCCTGGAGACAGTTCCTTGCTGAAAGTACCCAGCTAACAGCTAAGGCAGCACATCTTGTTAGCCTTTTTATCTGCCCGGCGATTAAAGAAGCACATTTTTCAAGATGGAAGAAAAGAGAAAAGAAAAAAAAATATGAACGTTCTGCTATGATTCAGGCTCCCTTGTGCCTATGGAAGGAGGTGGGGAATGGGAAGAATTGGGGGAACTAACAGGTCATTCTTAGCCTGCGCTGGCTGTCCGAGGGCTGCTCTGCATTAAGAAGTAAAGCCAAGTGACTCAAAAGATTCTGTCTGCTGTGTGTGTTTCAGCGAGGACAGAATAGGGTCTCCAAATCAGAAAATGTTGTTTTAATTGGCCTTGTTCGACCAGAAATTGTCTTCTGGTAGACCCTTCCTTGCTTTTACCCTCAGTTTGTTTGTTTGCTTGTATGTTTGTTTTACCATGTCTTTCCCACCCCATATATGTACTAAATGTTGCATATTTAGTTTTTTTCAAAATGCAAGAGAAATGACTGTTAATATAATTCAGAGAAATATATATATCCTGCCCCTCCTCCCACACCTTCTGAGGACTTGTAAGGCAACTGGTGGGTGTGGTGTGGGAAATTAGCTCCCAGTACACTTCCCATGCAAACTATCCCAGAAGTCACCACACAGAAAAAGTTCAAAGATAAAAATTAAGATGTTGAAATCTTAAGGCCTATTGGGTCTATTTAAAACTCAGAAGCTAGGAGAAAGAGATAAGGCAGATTAAGGATGAACAAATTTAGCACTGGGTCCAAGCCTATGTTGTATGCTTTCCTGCTAGTGCTGAGATGGCACAGGCAAGAGCTGGGCTGAAAGAAGCCGATTTGGTGGGCAGAGGGTGCACACCCCTCGCCCAGTGACTGGCCCCAGTTCTAGCTCACCCATTAACCTGATGCATAGCAGTGGCTTTTACCTGTGCTTCTCAGGCAGAGACTAGTGGAGGCTACGTAGTCCTTTCCTTTCAGTCTTTCTCGACAGTGAGTGCCTCACGGCCTCATGAATAGTTTCCTTAGCAAAAATATTTGATGCTTATTTGGACCTTGTGCTCTTTCCCTCAAGCTTTAGCTCCTACCTGCAGCTCCCACTTAATCTCACAGACGTGTTTCTGCTTTAATGCCTTGCCCTGTTTGCTTACCTTATTTCCCTTGGCGGCAGAATCTGTTATTCTTAAGTAATAAAGCAAATATTTTTACTTTGGTGCCCTACTCCAGATTTAGTCAAATCCTGCTTTGAGTTTCCCTTTCTGTTCTTCTTTCTCAACTTCTGTTGATGAGTGAGATCATCCCGTACTCGTCTTTATCTTTCTGACTTAGCTCACTTAACATAATTCCTTCTAGCTCTGTCCAAGATGGATCAGAGAAGGTGGGTTTATTGTTCTTAATAGCTGCAGAGTATTCCATTGTGTATATGTACCACAGCTTTCTCAGCCACTCATCTGTTGTTGGGCACCTGGGTTGCTTCCAGGTTTTAGCTATTATGAATTGTGCTGCTGTGAACATAGGTGTACAAATGTCTTTTTGGTTGGGTATTATGGAGTCCTTGGGGGTATATCCCCAGGAGAGGAATTACTGGGTCATATGGAAGGTCCATGTCTAGCTTTGTGAGAGTTCTCCAGACTGCTCTCCACAGAGGCTGTATCAATTTACATTCCCACCAGCAATGTGAAAGGGTTCCTCTGTCCCCACATCCTCTCCAGCATTTGTTGCTGCTGTCCTTTTTGATGTATGTCATTCTCACAGGGGTGAGGTGGTATCTCAGTGTTGTCTTTATTTGCATTTCTGTGACAATCAGCGACCTAAAGCAGTTTTTCATATGTTTGTTAGCCTTTTGGATCTCCTCTGAAGTGAATCTTTTATTCATATCCTCTGCCCATTTTTGGATGGGGTCTCATTTGCTTTTCTGGTGCTAAGTTTGCTGAGCTCTCTGTATATTTTGGTGATTAGTCTCTTGTCTGATGTATGGCATGTGAACATCTTCTCCCATTCTGTGAGGGGTCTCTTTGTTTGTGTGATAGTTTCTTTGGCTGTGCAGAAGCTTTTTAATTTGATGTCGTCCCATTGGTTTGTTTCTGCTTTAGTCTTCCTTGCAATTGGGTTTGTATCATCAAAGATGTTTTTGAGGTGTAGGTGGGAAAGTGTTCCACCAATGTTTTCCTCTAAGTATTTGATAGTTTCTGGTCTAACCTCCATTTGGAGTTGATTTTTGTTTCTGGTGAGATAAGGTGGTTCAGTTTCATTCTTCCGCATGTTTCCGCCTAGTTTGTTACAGGGAGCAATAGCAACAACAGATACGACTGCTGGCACATAGACAGGACTTAACACTTTCCATTTATGTGTTTATTTAATCCTCACAACAATCACAAACAGATAGATATTGTTGTCATCCCACCTTTAAAAAGACACAACTGTTGCATATAAAAGTGAAGTCACTTCAGCCAGCTAAAAGCCCTTAGTAAGGGATACGAGCTGTTTTTGCACCTAGGTAGTAGCTGGGTTCAGGTTTTTTTCTTTTTCTTCTTTTCTTTTAGGTTTTTGCTTTTGTTCCTTGGTTCCTTTGCCACAAGGGTTATTGCTGGGGCTCAGTGTCTCTATGAGACGGCCACTTCTAGCAGCCATTTTTTTCCTTTTTCTTTTTTTTCCTTTCATTTCGATAGGCCAGAGAGAACTTGAGCTGGAAGGAGGATAGAGAGGGGGAGAGGAAAGTGACCTGCAGCTCTGCTTCACTGCTTGTGAACCTTCCCCTCTGCAGATGGAGACTGGGGTTTGAACCTTGCACACCGTAACTTGAGAGCTCAGCCAGGTACACCACCAGCCTGCCCCTCAGGGCACAGGTTCTTAACGAACCCTTCCACCTTGCTCATATAAACACTCACAAGCGTGTATCTCCGTGTGGGGACACTTAAGTATTTTATTTTTATGCAGATTCTCCCACCCACTTTCTGTCTTCTGTCAGCAGCATTGAGTGTTGTGGACTATCACCTTCTAGAAGCTCCCCACCCCACCCCCCCGCCTTTGACTTTTGTGGTTCAACAGCTTTGGATTTACCTTGTCCTTTAGGGAACCCCCTTCCCCACCCCCGTGTATGCTCCACTGGGGTTTTGTTTGAGGTATTTCTTCTCATCCTGCTCTTTTTCTGCCGGGCTAGTGTGGGGGTGCCTCTTCCCGGGCACGTACTCTCTGGGTTGGAGAGAACACGACCAGAGCCGGCCTGGGCTGCTACTCACTCAGCGATGCGAGGGAGATGACTCAGGAACAGACACGTGGTGTCAAGACAATTCGATTCTTTTTTTTTTTTTTTTAATATGTATTTATTTATTTTCCCTTTTGTTGCCCTTGTTGTTTAACATTGTTATGGTTATTGGTGCCGTTGTTGTGAGAAATGGAAAGAGGAGGGGAAGACAGGGGGAGAGAAAGAGAGACACCTGCAGACCTGCTTCACCGCCTGTGAAGTAACTCCCCTGCAAGTAGAGAGCCGGGGGCTTGAACCAGAATCCTTACACCGGTCTTTGCACTTTGCACCACATGCACTTAACCCACTGCGCCACCACCCGACTCCTGCAATTGATTCTTTATTCAATTGATCTGGGTTTAAAGGTCAGACCTGGAAGTGGCAAGTCGGAAACGGAAATGGCTTGACATAGTTTGGAAAGGGGCAGAGAAAGGCAAAAGGGGATGGGAAAGGCAGGAACTTCCTTAGCAACTGTTGTGAGGGTTTTAACTGGTAGCATAAATAATAATACCCTGCAGGCAGGGAGGGTCTTGAGGGTAGAAAGAAGATAGATCAAAGGAATGGAATGGGTGGGGATCCTTCAGGCTAAACAATGATTATGTAGATAATAAGGGAACAGGGCATAGTATCAGGAATGCAGGGTGCTTTGTGAGGCAGAAAGTCTGATAAGACGGAGGCAAACCTTTGGGGTTACTCCTGTTCCTCCTTGCTCAACCCCTCAGTAGAGAGATAGACTAACAGGATAGAGCACTCCTCAGGTCAAGCCCTGGCAGGCTCTACCACATTTCCTCACAATTTCCCGACATTTTTCTAGTGTAACTCTTACCTACATCCTTGACTTTGATCACAGAATATTTGAGAATGCCCTAGGGTCTCACCCTCTAGGGCAGCCTCTCTCCACAGTGCCCTCCCGCTTCAAACTGCCAGGGGTCTGCTGGGTCATTTCCCGGGCACCTCAGCCTGGCTGACGTCCATGGCTATGCTTCATTCTTCTCTGTTCCTTTCCAGCTCACTGCTCACTGGGTTCCCAGATTGTCATCTGCTCGAATATACTACCTTTCTTTCTGTTGCTTCTATAACAAGCTGCCACAAATTCAACAAAGTAAAATGACAGATATGCATTATCTTGTAAGTCTGGAAGTCAGAAGTTCGAAATGGGTTTTGAGTGATTAAAAAATCATTGTATTCACAGGACTGCTTTTCATGGGTAAGTTTTAAAAGTGAATCAGTTCCCTATCTCCAGCTTCCAGAGACTGCACACTTGCCTTGACTCATAGTCCCCGTCTCCCTCCAGCTCTGTAGCATGTCTGCTTTGGCTACCACTTTGCCTTTCCTGACTCTGATCCTCCTGTCTCCTCTTCCTCCTCCTCCTCCTCTTCTTCCTCTTTCTCTTTCTTGATTGAGAAATGGAGATTCTCTCTCCTCTGCCTTATAACAAGGTCTCTGGTTCTTTACCTCAATGTACTCTCTCATCCAATTGATTTTCTTTTTAAACTTTATTTATTTGTTTATTTATTTTTGCCTCCAGGGTTATGACTGGGGCTCTCTGTGCCTGCACTACGAATTCAATGCTCCTGGAGGCTATTTTTCCCTTGTGTTGCCCTTGTTGTTTATCATTGTTGTTATTGCTGTCGTTGTTGTTGGATAGGACAGAGAGAAATGGAGAGAGGAGGGGAACAGAGAGTGGGAGAGAAAGACACCTGCAGACCTGCTTCACCGCCTGTGAAGTGACCCCCCCCTGCAGGTAGGGAGCCGGGGGTTCAAACCGGGATCCTTACACAGGTCCTTGTGCTTACCCACTGCACTACTGCCTGGCTCCCCCCGTTGATCTTCTTTGTTGCAACCAAATTCATCTTTAGTGGTGTCTAGCCACGGAATTCCTTTGTGGTCTCATAGGGTCGCACGATGCCTTGGGACAGTGTTCACGTGTCCTTGTACCTCCCAAGGGACCAGCAGCACAGTTCACTCCTCTACTTAAGTCCCATCCAAGGCTCCATTTACTGAAACAAAGAGATTCAAAAGCCCAGTAGTTAAATATAACTAGAAACTTGTCTTCCTTTGTGTAGTATTTCCTAAGTGGACTGCTCCAGGCTGATAATATGACCCCACCACCCACACAGCCTGTGGATTTCATCTCCATGGAAACAATACTGGGGGTGACAGCTTTGGGTCTCACCATTTACAGGACATGAGATGGGGGGGGACACAACACGAGTCACTGAAAGGGAAGCACTATCATTTTGCACACATCCTGTTTATTCATACCCTCTTGGCTGAAATAATCACATGGAAACCTCTGCATGCAAAAAAAAAAAATGGAAATATGGTTGTTAGCAGAGTGGCTATAAGTCTGGTTAAACTATAACACTACAAAAGAAAGGAAGAATGGTCTTCCACAGAGAGGAAAAACAAGGCACTGTGTAAGAGGAGAACGGAGAAACGGAATCCGTGTTGGAGGATAGGGAAGGCCTCTTGGTGGAAGTCACACTAAACTGAGAGCTGGGCTAAGTAGGAGGTGGTGAGGAAAAGTCCTCTCTCCCCTTGAGGGAGTAGCTCTGAGGCAGCTAACAGATCATCTTTGGTGACTGCAACAAAGTGAATGTTGAGTTCGTAGAAATGTCAAGAGATGAGTCAGGTCAGGCTTTCTCCGTGTGCATCATGTTAAAGCTTTTGAATTTCAACATATACTGAGCATGACCCACCGCAGGATGTTCAGGAGGTATTATTTGTGCTTTTGAAAGGCTTGTGATGGCCACTGTGTCTCAGGGAGAATGGTGCAGAGAGTGCAGAAGTGGAAGCGAAGATCAGAAAAGAAACAGCAGTGAAGAGAGAGGAGCGGCTTGGGTGGGAATGGTAGCATTGGCGACAGAGAGTAGTGGATGGATGAGATGGTTCTGAGACATGTGTCGGCACCCTTGCTAATAATGTACTGGGTGTGGGAGGTGTGTGTGTGGGGGGGTGAGTAGGAAGTGTTAAGAAAGAGTCACAAATACCTGGTTTGAGCAAATGGATAGATTATGATAACTTTACCATGAGGCAACAGGCTGAAGAAAGAAAAGGAGAGTTCATATTTTGCGGTGTTTGAGATGCCTGTGAGGTCTTCAGGTTTACCTTGAAGTAGCAGTTAAGTGCGTGTGTCCCTCACTTAGATGAGACGGATGGACATGATAGTCAACAGCACTGAGATGCTTTTCACAGTTCCAGGATTGAAAAGGACCACCTGAAGAGAGAATATGTCAAGACCTTCCTGAGAGAAAGGAAGACTAACGTATAGAAATCTCTTACATTGATATCTTCTTTGATTATGTAGAGTTTGCCAGGTGGATGTTGATATTTACCTAAAAGTGATGATATTGTGATCTCCTTTCTAATATTTATAAATAGTTTTATAGTATTACTATATTGGCATGGCAATTATAAATATCCCTGATATTTGTCCCCTTGTCTTATTTCTTTTCTTTCTCTTTTTTTTAAATTTATTTTTTTAAAAAATAGTTTTAGTTTTATTTTATTATTGGATAGAGACAGAGAGAAACTGAGAGGAGGGGAAAATAGAGAGGGAGAGAGAGAGAGAGAGAGAGGCGCCTGCAGTCCTGCTTCACCACTTGTGAAGATTTCCCCCTTCAGGAGGGAACCAGGGGCTTGACCCTGTGTCCTTACCTACTGTAATGTGTGCGCTTAACTCGGCACACCACCTCCTCCCCCGCCCCCATCTTATTTCTTTACTGAGTTTTTCTTTTCTTTTTACTTTCACAATAAGTATTGACTGTTACTTTAAGATAATTAATTCTTCACTGTTAAAGTAACCCTACACACACACACACACACACACACACACACACTTAAATAGCAAGAGTTTAAAAATTAATAATAGGTGTTTTAGCGTTATAGAGTTAAAAATGCTTTATCACAATCCAGTTCTACCTCATATATTCATTAATGTTTTCTAGTTCTGGTCAAGCTAGCCAGTTGTAGCACAGCAATGAATTAAACCTTAGAGACAAAAAGAAGTACAAACCCAATTTCATTCCATCACAAGATTTGTCACTGACTAGCGGAGACAAGGCTATAAATAGGTGGGTTCTCTAACTGAAGTTGACATCTGCTAGGAGTGCTACACAGATTAGCTCTACCAAAAAAAAAAAAAATGTCACTTTGATCATGTTCCTTCCCACCTAAGAAGAGCTCATTAAACCTTTATGGGCTAACGCACCGAGTTCCAGCTCTTTCATCTCCTTCAACCAAACACCGAGCCTTGCTAATTTTATCTCTTTGGTATTTCTCCAGCATGTCTAATGGTGCTCATTCCTGCACATCCCACTCCAAGATTCTAATGTCAAGGTCTCCATCATGATTTCCGGTCCCTAATCTTGCACATCTGTCCAGTAAAAACCAAGGCTTCAAAATGAGTTTCAGCTACGAGCTTTTGGACAATACATACTTATGTTTAATTTAGATACCTTTTTATTAGAGTTTTATATATATATATATATATATATATATGAGTACACAAATCACAAAGGTAAAATTCACTGAACTATAAAATATTAAAAAGGGGAGGAAGACCTGGCACCTGTGTTTGTTTCCTTTGGAAAGATTCTTAGAAGGGGGGTTGCAGGGTCACAGGGCAGGTCCATTTCTAGCCTTCTGAGAGTTCTCCACACTGCTCTCCACAGAGGTTGAACTAACTGACATTCCCACCAGTGTAGGAGCAGTGTAGGAGGGTCCTTTGTCCCCACACCCTCTCCAGCATTTGTTGCTGCTACCTTTTTTGATGTGTGACATTCTCACAGGAATGAAGTGGTACCTCATTGTTGTCTTTATTTGCATTTCTCTGACCATCAGTGACTTGGAGCATTTTTGTATATGTCTGTTGGTCCTTTGGATCTCTTTGGTGAAGATTCTGTTCATATCCTCTCCTCATTTTTGGATGGGGTCATTTATTGATGTTGTTCCTGAGTTTGGTGAACACACACACACACACACACACACACACACACTGGTTATTAGTCCTTTGATATATTTTTTGATGGTGGTTCCTTTTGTTGTACAGAAGCTTTTCATATTGTTGTAATTCAGCGGTTTATTTTTGTTTTGTTTTCTTTGTGACTGAGTCATGAAAGATTTCTTTAAAAATTACATTAAAAATAATTCTGCTAATGTTTTCCTCTAAATATTTGATGGTTTCTGGTCTAACATCCAAACCTTCAACCTACTTGGAATTGACTTTTGTGTGTGGTGAGATGTTGTGGTCCAGTTTCATTTCTTTGAACACTGCAGTTGTTTATATTTTTCAATGTCTCTGGTATCACAAGGTTTTCTAGGCTCTTGGTGTTTTTTTTCTCACATATTTAAATATTCATGAAAAAGAGAGAGAGGAGTCTGAGCACTGCTCTGCTCTAATATGTACCTAACACAGATTCAAAACTTCTTAATAAGATTTTAAGAAATCATATCTAGCAATGCCATTCCCCTCCTGCTTAGCATCGTGACACAAGGTTCAATAATTAAAATTCATTCAGAGTAATTCACCACATTGACAGAATAAAAAGAGGGAACATATTATGACTGCAATAGCTACAAAACAAATATTTGATGAAATTCAGCATCTACTTAACACTGTGCTAGCTCTCTGTTTTGTGTAATAAGACAAGAATGGCGAATATCTACAGTTGGAGAGGTGACTCTGAGTACAGCATAGACTTTGCATTTTTAAAAAATTTCTCTATTGGGGGACTAATGTTTTACATTCGACAGTAAATACAATAGTCTGTACATGCGTAACATTTCCCAGTTTTCCGCATAACAGTACAGCCCCCACTAGGTCCTCAGACTTTGCATTTTTGAGGCCCCAGGTGTGGCGGAGCAATGCTCTGGTTGGTTTCCCTCACTCGTGCTCTCTCATAAAAATAAATTGAAAAAAATTAGATTGGAAAGAGAAGAACTATTTTTATTCACAGATGACACATTTATTGGTATGGAAAATTCTAAACCATCTATGACGAATGCTAGTAGACTAGTGAAAAGATTGAATTTGTAAGACAGAAAAGTCCAGGTGAAAATCAATTCCAGTTCTCTTGACAGCCAATGAACATGAACTTCTAAATGTGTAAGACAGTACCAATTACATGACATCAGAAATTTAATTCTGACATGTCAAAAAATTTTAATAGCTAAAACACGGCTAAGAGAAATGAAAGAAAACCTAAAAATTAGAACTGATCTACCATGATACTAAGTTGGAAAGCTCAATTTACAGATTAAAAACAATCCAAACCAAACTCTCAGCAAGTTTATTTTTATTTATCCTTCTGATTGTTGGGAATTGTTGAAATGATTCTAAAATGCTCCTAGACATGCAAAGGATATAGAATGCAGACCAGCTTTGGAGAAGATCACCTTAGGGAGAGCTAGGCGTTGTGCACCTGGTTACACACACACACATCACAGTACACAAGGACCCAGGTTCAGGACCCTGGTCCTCACCTGCAGGAGGAAAACTTCACAAGTGGTGAAGGAGGGCTGCAGGTATCTCTGCATCTCTCCATCTCTATCTCCCTCTCCCCCTTATATTTCTCTCTGACTCTATCCAATAATAAAAATAGAGAGTCGGGCGGTAGCACAACAGGTTAAGCTCACGTGGCGCAAAGCACAAGGACCTGTGTGAGGATCCCGGTTCCAGCCCCCGGCTCCCCACCTGCAGGGGAGTCGCTTCACAGGCAGTGAAGCAGGTCTGCAGGTGTCTGTCTTTCTCTCCCCCTCTCTGTCTTCCCCTCCTCTCTCCATTTCTCTCTCTCTGTCCTATCCAACAATGATGATATCACTAACAACAACAATAATAACTACAACAACAATGAAAAACAACAAGGGCAACAAAAGGGAAAATGATTTAATTAATTAATTAATTTAAAATATCACTTTTAGGAAACTTACACCACCCATTCGGGGCGAGGGAGGTGACACGGTACAGCTCCTGTCTCAGAGCTCCAGTTTGATCTTCAGTCAGGCAACAAACAAACAAACAACCCTCTCATTTCTGTTATTTCTGCAGAAATTACATGAGTTTAGCTGCCTTAGTGTTTAAAAATTCTAGACTTTGGGGCCAGATGGTTGCGTAGCGGGTTAAGTTCATGTGGCGCAAAGCGCAAGGACCTGTGTAAGGATCCCGGTTCAAGCCCCCGGCTCCCCACCTGCAGGGGAGTCGCTTCACAGGCGGTGAAGCAGGTCTGCAGGTGTCTGTCTTTCTCTCCCCCTCTCTGTCTTCCCCTCCTCTCTCCACTTCTCTCTGTCCTATCCAACAACAACGACATCAATAACAACAACAATAATAACTACAAGGAAAATAATAACAATAATAACAGAAGGGAAAATAAATAAATAAAAAGATAAATTAAAGAGGAGAGAGAGGAAGGAGGGAAGGAATGAAGGAAGGAAGGAAGGAAGGAAGGAAGGAAGGAAAATAAATGCCTTCCAGGGGTGATAGATTTGTCCCAAGCTCACATGGAGATTCATCATAATGCTAGGAATGGACCTACCCTATGACCCAGCACTCCCTCTCTGGGGGTATCCACAGAGAAAACAGACACACCTGTCCAGAGACACCTATGCACAACTATATTCATAGCTGTACTGTTTGTCATAGTCCAAACTGGGAAACAACACAGATGCCCAGAGCAGATAAGGGGCTAAGAAAGTTGTGGTCCATATACACACCTGACTACTACGCAGCCATTAAAAATGATAAGGTCATCTCTCCTTTGCAGTAGCTTGGCCAAAACTCAAAGGCGTCATGTTGAATGAGAAAAACCAGAAAGGAAAGATCAGTACCATAGGATCTCATTCGCAGGTAGATCTGAAGGAAAAACAAACAGAAAGTGAACCCTTGGCTTGGGTGTAGTGTGTTTGCACCAGAGCAAATGACTGGGGAAGGTGGGAAGGGATAGGGTCAAAGGATGTTGGGCTCCCTTGGTCCCTTGGTTGTGGGAGTGTCTCCCAGGCATACATCAAGGAGAAATAAAGGTCGTGCCTATGTGTCAAAGACTGTACTGTTAGCCATTAACCCCACAGTCAAAATTTTAAGACACATGCAGACTCTCATGCCTGAGGCTCCAACATCCCAGGTTCAATCCCCATAAGCCAGAACTGAACAGTGTTCTGGTAAAAAAAAAAAAATTAAAACATGCACACTAGTGAGCCCTACGTAACAACAACAACACAATGTAAACGACAAGGCACAGAGCAGAAGAAAGTATGTTCAAACATATGCAATAGTTACTTGTATCCAAAATGTAAAAGAACTCTCACAGCTCAACAGTGAGAAGCCTAGCGATCCAATCACAGGAAGGAGAGAAGCATTCCAACTCCTACTTCACCTAAGACAATGACTCAATGGCCAGTTAGTCCATGAAAAAGATATTTGGGTGTGTTAATCATTCTGGTGATGCTTTCAGCTGGTTACAGTTTGTCCCTACGTAGGGTTCCAGAGACTTGGACGATGTCTCCAGATGGTTCTGATGGCTGCAGCTAAGGAGGAGAGAACTACTGACCCCTAGTGAGTGGACACCAGGGATTCAGCTAATCATGGGCCGTGCACTTGGAACTCCACACAGGAAGATGGGCTTGGCCGGAAATGCCGATAGCAAGCAGTAAGGTGGAAGGTTTTACAAGAGGCACAAAGTAAATCAGGCAGACAAAAGCCTCTCAAGATTCCAATACATATGTTGCAGAATAAGCAAAGAGATAACTAAGTAAACCAGTCAGTCTGAACATACCAACTACTGGCAAGGATAGGGAACAATGAGAACCTCATGAGAAATAAATGTCGGTATCCATTCATAGACCATTGGTAACCACTCCCCACCTGCAGGGGAGGATGCCTCAGGACCGGTGAAGCAGGTCTGCAGGTGTCTCTCTTTCTCTCTCCCTCTCTAACTTCCCTCCCCCTCTCAATGTCTCCCTGTCTTATCAAAATTGAAATAGAAGGAAAAGAGAATAAAAGAAAAGAAGAGAAAAGAAGAAAGGAAAAGAAAAGGAAATGGCTGCTGGGAGCAGTGGCTTTATAATGCTGGTACCAAGTGTCAGCAATATCCCTGGTGGCAAGAAGATCAAAAATTAAAAACCTAATTGGCATAACTACATGCTTATATTTGTAAATATAAAATAGAGTAGGGATGCAAAATAGCGATATGACTTGGAAGTTAATTTACTAATCTCTAATTCATTTATTTATTTACTATTTGATAGAGACAGAGAGAGAGATATTGTGAGAGGAAGGGGATAAAGAATAGGAAAGAGGTTTGGGCGGTAGCACACCGGGTTAAGTGCACATAGTAAGAAGCACAAGGACCCTCTCAAGGACCCTGGTTCGAGTCCCCGGCTCCCCACCTGCAGGGGAGTCGCTTCCCAGGCAGTGAAGCAGGTCTGCAGATGTCTGTCTTTCTCTACCCCTCTCTGTCTTCCCCTGCCTTCTCAATTTCTCGGTCTTATTCAACAATAAGAGCAGCACCAGAAGCAACAGCAAGAACAATAACAACAAAAGCGTCCAGGAGCAGTGGATTGGTAGTGCAGGCACCAAGCCCCAGTGATGACCCTGGAGGCAAAACAAAAACAACAACAAAAACAGGGGAGCTTCCAATGGAGGGAATGGGACACAGAACACTGGTGGTGGGAACTGTGCCCCTATTATCTTATAATCCTGATAATCATTATTAAATCACTAATAAATAAAGTTTCTCTGCAAATGCTAGGGTGAGACTATGAAGAATAAATAAACACTGTTAGATGAGGGGAAATTTTTCCATTTGGGAATAACGTGAAAATCTTGCCAAACCTGTCACCTCTCAACATTTTCTAGTGCTTTCGTATTCTTCTGAAGTGTTATCTGAGGAGTGACCTCAACTATCTGTAGACCGACCTCCTCTTCTGGAGAATGTGCCCTGTGGTGTCTCAAGCGTTAGCATCTCCTCCGGCTTCAGTGTAGGACCTTGGCTTCTTACTCGGCCCGTCAGCTGAAAATAGTGTCCTGCCTGCCACAAGCACCGGGGACGACTGAGTGGTGATACAGCAATAATGGAGTGATTATTCAGTTCATATTTATTAGGTACTCAAAGCTCTGGTACTATTCTTCCTGAAATGGAGTGACACAGAGCACAGGAAGAACTAGCATGACATTGAGGACATGAAGGCCATGCTATTAGGACTGAGTGTACAAACATATATACTTATATGTCTGGGCTGGGGGAGATAACACAATGGTTATGCTAAGAGACTCAGGAACATGATGGCAGAGGAGGACCGGGGCGGGGGCGTGAGGGTGTGATATGGAAAACAGAAATGTTACACCTGTACCAACTACTGTATTTTACTGTCGACTGTAAACCATTCACCCTCTCAATAAAGGAAACAAAAACCTAAATAGGTAGATACACAGTTATAGAAATAATAGTCAACCCCTATCTGTGACCTTAGAAGAATTGTTGCTGTTTCCGGTGGAGGGAAAGGGGACACAGAATTCTGGTGGTGGGGAACAGTGTGGAATTTTTTACTCCAGTTATTTTGTACTTTTGTAAATCACTAACAAAAATAAAATTCAAAGGGGGCAGGCGGTGGTGCACCTGGATAAGTGCACATAGTCCGAAGCACAAGGACCAACATAAAGATCAGGGTTCAGGCCCCCGCTCCCCACATGCAGGGGAGCACTTCACAAGTGGTGAAGAAGGTCTACAGGTGTCTCTCTTTCTTTTTTTTTTTTTTTAATTTATTCCCTTTTGTTGCCCTTGTTGTTTTTTATTGTTGTAGTTATTATTGTCGTTGTTATTATTGACGTCATCATTGTTGTTGGATAGGACAGAGAAATGGAGAGAGGAGGGAAAGACAGAGGGGGGAGAGAAAGACAGACACCTGCAGACCTGCTTCACCGCCTGTGAAGCGACTCCCCTGCAGGTGGGGAGCCAGGGGCTCGAACCGGGATCCTTATGCTGGTCCTTGCGCTTTGCACCATCCGCGCTTAACCTGCTGCGCTACCGCCCGACTCCCTCCGCCTTCCCATTTATAAAAAGTCATCCTTGCTTATTGAAAACAAACAATAAAGAAATGGAGGGAAGATTCTTTTGTACTCCAATCCATTGGCATGATTAACATAAGCATGCCAAGTGTATACTTATATAAAGGAGGTCAAATTGTTTAATAAACAGAAACCAAAAGGTAGGAATAGAGCAGATGAAACCAGGGGGTCTTCATGTGGGAGGAAGCTGGGAACTCTATTTTAGGTGAGTTCCAACGGGCCCATGACTTTAGTAATTTTTGCCTGAGCCTGACAGCTAACATGCAGATGGGCTAAAGGTATCGTCTGTGAAGATGGTGTCAGAGTTGATAATTGGACTAGAAAGCTGGATCAGGCCAGAGTAGCTCCCAAATATGAGGAAAGTGTATAAATACTGTTAACTGTAAACCTCACTGGTCTGTCCTAGGGCCCATGCCTACTCACATTGAGCACAGGAGCCTGAGTGACCTCTGAGTCCCTGTCAGTCTGAGCTCACAGTCCATGGTCACAGCTGGGAACATTCTAGGCTGCTCTCATGTCAGGACCCAGCTTCCTCGATTGGACTAGTAGATTGACCTGGCCTCCCTTCAGAGAGTGAGGGGGTCCCTACCATTACTGTTCTACATTGAGGATACGGTCCTGGGGTGGCACACAAAAGGGCTCATGATGATGTTCCTTCCATAGCCAGTGATGGTAGAGAGAGGGTTTTGTTAGAGGTCTAGGCTTATCATATCTATGTGGGAATCCAAGGATTCTCTGACTAGAGCCCAAGATGCTGGGGTGGCCTAGTAATGACCAAAAAGGCCATCATTAAAGTGAGTCTATAAGAGACTCTTAATTGTTCTAAATTCTCATCAGTGCTTGAACTCGTGTTAAGTTTTAGCCATCCTGGTGGGGACAGTGAAGCTCTGTGTGTTCTTTATTTTATTGAGGTAACATTGGTTTCCATGGCTGTATGTCTTAGAGGTGTGGCTTGACAGCTCTCCCTCTGCACATTCCTGACCCTCACCCTCGTGTTCCACGCATCGGATCGTAGGGCTGGAGATGTCAGGAGTCAGCATGAACTTGCCTTGCTCCCCTGAGAAACCTCTGCACCTTCAACATCCCTTCCTGCCTGTACCTGGTTGTGTTGTGGTAGAGTTGCCTTTCTGGCATGGGCATCTCTCCTCCTCTCTGACCGGATACTGTCTCTGGGACCCTTGGGAAAACTCTGTTGACACACATCTGCGATGGTTTCTGTGCATATCCACCCCCACTTGGTTTAGTTTTCTATATTCATTGCGAGATCAAGTTTTCACCCCATCCTTCCTATGCTGTCATAATGCATTTTCCTGATCACCTGTGATCCTGAGCACCTTTTCTTTCTTTCTTTCTTTCTTTCTTTCTTTCTTTTTTTTTTTTTTAAAGATCCTATTTATTTATGAGAAAGATAGGAGAGAGAAAGAACCAGACATCACTCGGGCACTTGTGCTGCCGGGATCGAACACGGGACCTCATGCAAAGCTTTACCACTGCGCCACCTCCTGGACCACCTGAGCACCTTTCCATATATATATCCATTTGAATAGTCTCTTTGGTAAAGCATCTCATGACCATTTTTAGTCGGCCTCCCCTAGCTGATGCCCTTCCTGAACGACCTTGTGAACACAGGTTGTTCGGCAAATCTTTCTTACAAGTATCTTCTCCCTCTCCGGCTCTGTCTTTTGTTTTCTTATGTAGACAGAGAAGTAAAGCAACTAAAGGGAGATCAACTGAAAGGTCAAAAGTAGCCACGTGTCATGTCTGGAGGCTGGATTTTGTGCCCTTTCACATTCCCACATTTTTCCACTTAAAAGCATGTCATGAAAAGAGAATTGTAGGACACAGTGAAAAGGAATGAAGTTTTTTTCCATTTTTGTGTTGGATAGGACAGAGAGAAATGGAGAGGGGAAGACAGAGAGGGGAAGAGAAAGACAGACTCCTGCAGACCTGCTTCACCGCTTATAAAGTGAGCCCCCTGCAGGTGGGAAGCCAGGGCTCGAACCAGCATCCTTGCGATGGTCCCTGCACTTCGCTCGGTGTGTGTTTAACCTGTGTCATTACCACCTGACCCCCAACCTTAAACTGTAAAAAATTTATGGATGATAAAACTATTGTTTCCATGTGGGTTGCTACAGTTTCCTACTTCTCTTGTAAGTGCAGTCATATTACTAGGGCTAGGTTCTAGTCAGTGAGGGAAAAGAAACCACCTACCCTTGCATGGCTGTCTTTCTCTTTATTTTTTTATTTTATTTTTGTTTATTTATTGTTGGATAGAGACAGAGATAAATTGAGAGGGACAAGGGAGATAGAGACAGAGAGACACCTGCAGCCCTGCTTCACCACTCATGAATCTTTCCCCCTGCAGTTAGGAACCAGGGGCTTGGACCTGGGTCCTTGCATACTGCAATGTGTGCACTTAACCAGGTGCACCACCACCTCAAGTGTAGACCCTATTGTCTTAGCCCGTGAGAAGAGCCTGGGGCTGTGGGCAATGACACAGAAGGAACCTGAGTCCTTGAGGACTTACGGGTAGAACTGTCTCTCACCTTGAGACTTCAGGGAACGTGGTTTGCAGTGGAGTGGGGAGATCCTATCAATTTGACTTAAAAACCAACTTGTAGAATGTAAGTGGTAAGAACATACAGTTTGAAAACCCCAGTTAAGCTCAAAGCATCATCAGGACTTTAAAAAAAAATCTAGGGGTTAGGAAATGGTACACTTGGTTGAGAATACATGGTACCATCTGCAAGGACCCAGGTTCAAGCCCCTGGACCCCACCTGCAAAGGGGAAGCTTCACATGCAGTGAAGCAAGGCTGCAGGTGTCTTTCTCCCTCTCTCCTCATCTCTGCCTTCCATCTCAGTTTATATCCAACAAACATATTTTAAAAGCTATAAGCCTATTACCAAACATGTGATTTCACTGTCGTATGAAACCAAACGCTATTGGAAACGTTCGTTCATCCCTTCCACTCATTTGTGAAGATAAAGAGAACGCTGCAGAAATAATCCTTGTCCCGTAGAGGGCGCCAAGTGGAAAGAAGTCAGAGCTGAGTCAGGCTGGTCTCCTCAAAGCCACAGCAGGAAAACAGGAAAGGGAAGGAAGGCGTCAGTATTCTCCTCACAAAGGCTGCTGCAGCACTGCTGCTGCTGCTCACTCTACTGCTGGCTTCTGAAGTGTAGAAACACGGCCAGCACGCACACACACAACCTGGGGCACTGTCTCCTCTTCTGCTTTGCCTTCTGAAGCAGTGCGTGAAGAGCCTAGGAGCAAGGAGCCCTGGGAGGCCGCACAGGGGATGAGATGTTGGCCTCTAGGCATGGAGTCCTGAGTTGGATTCCCCAGAATGACAATATGCCAGTGATGCCGTTTTTATTTTGCTCCCTGTCTCTCCATCATTAATATAAATGAACAGATCTTTAAAAATAAAAGCATTGTTGGGAGTCGGGCGGTAGTGCAGTGGGTTAAGCACATGTGGCACAAAGCGCAAGGACCAGCACAAGGATCCCGGTTCGAGCCCCCGGCTCCCCACCTGCAGGGGAGTCGCTTCACAGGCGGTGAAGCAGGTCTGCAGGTGTCTGTCTTTCTCTCCCCCTCTCTGTCTTCCCCTCCTCTCTCCATTTCGCTCTGTCCTATCCAACAATAACAACAGCTATAGCAACAATAATAATAACCACAATAGGGCAACAAGAGGGAATAAATAAATATTAAAAAAACATTTTAAAATAAAAGCATTATTTTTTTTTTTTTTTTAAAAAAAAGGTATTGGGGGTGGGGGTAGATAGCATAATGGTTATGCAAAGACAATCTCATGCCTGAGGTTTCAAAGTTGCCACACACACACCACCATCAGCCACAGCTGAGCAGTGCTCCGGTTAAAAAAAAAAAGTTATTGGAAAGAGAATGTGCAAGATAGTGTGAATATAAATGAGAGAGTCTAGAGGGCTTCAGACTTTGCTATAATAGAACAATGCTGTTTAGACTACAGGAACTTAGCCAATTATGCATCAAATTCACACTTTCAACATGTTTTGCTCAAGACTGAAGTTGCAGACTTTCCTCTAAGACAGGAAAGAAAACCAACCAACTGTGGTCGGGCGGTGGTGTACCCGGTTAAGCACACACAGTACTAAGTGCAAGGACCCGTGCAGGGATCCGGGTTCAAGCCCCTGGCTCCTCACTAGTGTGTGTGTGTGTGGTGTGGGGAATGATGCTTCACAAGCAGGTCTGCAGGTGTCTATCTTCCCCCCCTTCTCCTCTCTCAAGTTCTCTTTGTCCTGTCCAATAAAATGGGGAAAATGGCCACTAGGAGCAGGGGAGTCGTAGTGCTGGCACCGAGCCCCAGTGATGACCCCAGAGGAAAAGAAAGAAAACCCAGGTACAACACTCTCCTTCTTTGCATTAACTTTATTTATTGGAATAGAGACAGAGAAATCGAGAGGGTAGGAGGAGAGAGAGAGGGAGAGACAAAGAGACACCTGCAGCCCTGCTTCACCACTCACAAAGCTTTCCCCCTGCAGGTGGGGACCAGGGGCTTGAACCCAGGTCCTTGCACACTGTAACATGTGTGCTCAACCAGGTGCGCCACTGCCTGGCCCTAACACTCTCCTTGTCATCCCTAATAGTTCAGCAATTGGGTGGATAGAGGAGTTTTAACAGCAGAGAGGATTTCCTCCAGTTTTCTTCATCTGGTTTTTGAGGTGTCTCAAGTGAAACGAGTCACACACTCCTCAAAACTCCACACCCATGTCGTTATTGTAAGAATGCCATTTATTTGTCGAGATTAACATCAGGAACACAATGGGAAAAAAAAAAAAGGTCCTCAAAAGAGATGGATGAATGTTGAGCAGAGACTACCCCCCAAAGAGACGCGGAGAGTGGCTTCGCAGCTCTGTGTCTGGCTATGTCTGCGTCTCCGCCGGGGCGAGGAGGCTCTGGATGAGCAGGCTCAGGAATGTCTCCAGCTGTTTCCCGGACCGGTAGGCCACCAGCCCTCCCTTGTTGGCCCACTTATCCACACCGGCAGCACCCTCGTTCTCCACGTGGTAGGCCAGCTGTGGCAAGCCTCGCCCGGCTTCTGCGGGCCTCGACAAGCACTCGCTCAGGTCCACCATGCCCCCTCCCATGGCCCGCAGGATGGCGTGAGCCGCACAGGAGTCCCACTTGAACGTGGTGTCTTCGGAGAAGATGTAAACGTCGACCAGGCCCTGGATGACACACAGGCTTTTGTAACCGGCCCCAGCGGCCCGGAATATGCGGTCTCCACACACCTGGGACAGTGCCGCCTTGATGGTCTCCTTCTCACTGGTGCTGATGACAGCTGAAAACTGATGGGGGGAGGCGGCCTCCGTCGGGTTGCTCTGCGTCTCACTGCCATTCCTCTTAGAGGCAGGGGACTGAAGGGAGTGGACGTTGGTTCCCATATAAGAAAGGCCCCAATAGTACTGGCCTTTCCATCTGTGGAAGAGAACGTTCAGTTTACAGAGGTGGGTTATCCCATTGTTTCTCTCTCTCTTTTTAATTTTAATCTTTATTTATTGGACAGAGGCAGCCAGAAATTGAGAGGGAAGGGGGTGGTAGAGAGGGAGAGAGATAGAGAGATACCTGCAGCCCTGCTTCACCACTCACAAAGCTTTCCCCCTGCAGGGGGGGACCGGGGGCCTGAACCCAGGTCCTTGTGCGCTGTAACATGTGCGCTCAACCAGGTGCGCCACCACCATCCCGTTTGTTTCTTTTTATTTCTGTTGTTTTCCAACTTATTTATACAGGCTAAAACATGTATTATGTACTCAGTGCCATTAAGCCTAGGAATGGATGTCAAGTCATTAAGTTATTTTTACAAAATTTTCATCTCTAGGAAGCTGAAGTTTGTTGCAGATTAAAAATGCCATCAATTGGGGGCTGGGTGGTAGCGCAGTGGGATTAGTGCACATGGCGAGAATTGCAAGGACAGGCATGAGGATCTTGGTTCGAGCCCCCAGCTCCCCACCTGCTGGGGGGTCACTTCACAGGTGGTGAAGCAGGTCTGCAGGTGTCTATATTTCTGTCCCCCTCTCTGTCTCACCCTCCTTTCTCAATTTCTCTCTGTTCTATCCAGCAACAACAATAGCAATGACAACAATAATAATAACGATAAACAACAAGGGCAACAAAAGGGAAAATATGGCCTCCAGGAGCAGTAGATTCACAGTGCAGGCACCGAGCCCCAGGGATTACACTAGAGGCAAAAAGGGGGGAAAAAGCCACTAATTGTACATCAAACCTAGGATTACCCTGAAATCTGTGGGCTTTCCAGCCTCTAGGAATATTTAAGGCTTAGCTGGGAGAAAAGGTTAAATTGACAAGACTCCTCTCACTCTGCAAAGCTTTCACAGTTCTACAAGTTTTTGTTCTTTCGATGGCTTATTCCCTCCCTTCATCTGCTAGCTGGGTTTTGACTTGAACACCAAGAAATTCCTTCCCAGCAACAACGGCAGTCGAAACGACACCCATCTCTTATCAATCTAACGAGATATGCTGGGTGATTTACTGTTTGCAGAGAAGTAAACTGAGGCACAGAGTTCGTGAATTGCTTGCTCTAGTCCACATGGCTGGTCAAAGATAAAACTTGCATCAGACTCAGTCTCACTCCATATTTGAAGGCTTTCATGAATATTGTTAGGCACCAACATTCCCAAGCCAGGGCTATATCTCACTCAGTCTTCATTAATTTTAATGTGGTTCCCCCCCCTTTTTCCTTTTCTTTTTTCTTTCTTTCTTTCTTACCTTCTTTCTTTCTCTCCTTTTCTTTATTTTTAGTTCATGTGTATAAGATCTCTAAATTCCACAGGAGTGGAACCACCTAGTAGCTAATTACATGTTTGCCTCCAGAATTATCTTTGGGCTTGGTGCCTACACTAGGAATCCACTGTCCTAGTGGCCATTTTTCTCATTTTTTTTTGGACAAGACAGAGAGAAATGGAGAGAGGAGGGGAAGACAGAGAGGGGGAGAGAAAGATAGACCCCTGCAGACCTGCTTCACCACCTGTGAAGAGACCCCCCCCCCCGCAGGTGGGGAGCCGGGGGCTTGAACTGGAATCCTTACGCCGGTCCTTGCACTTCACACCATGTGCACTTAATGTGCCACTGCCCGGCCTCCTTAATGACTTTTTTTTTTTTTTTAGTTAAAATTTTTTTCTTATCTTAATTTATTGGATACAAACAGCCAGAAATTGAGAGGAGAAGGAAGACAGAGAGAAACAGAGTCAGAGAGACACCTGCAGCCCTGCTTTGCCACTTGTGAAGCTTTCCCCCTGCAGGTGGGGACCAAGGGCTCGAACCCAGGTCCTTGTGCACTGTAATGTGTGCTCAACCAAGTGCACCGCTGCCCAGCCCCCTTTAATGACTTTTTAAAGATAACAGAACTACAGCTTTAACTGTCTTTTTCCTTGGGTTAAAGGAAAAAAATGACAAAATTCCAGGGATATAGTTTATGACAAAGATTAAAGAATTCTCAGTTGTCTGAAGTAAGTCAAGGTTGAATAAAAATATATAGTCCATAATAATTAAAAAGCATCTCAGAGGCTGAGTGTTGGTGTACCCAGTCAGGCATACATATTATCATGACCAAGAACTCAGGTTCAGGGTGTCTCCCCCCCACCCCACCCCCACCCCAGAAGGGGCGCTTGACAAGCAGTGAAACACAGCTGCAGGATTCTCTCTTCCTCTGTCCTCCTGAATCTGCCTTCAGCTCTCAATTTCTCTCTCTCCTCTCAAACAAAAGAAAAATGGCCACTGGGAGCTGTGGTTCACTGGGCAGACACCAAGACTCAGTGATCACCCTGGTGGTGAAAACAAACAACTGTAATTTAAAAAAGAAAGAAAGAAAGAGAGAAAAGAAAAGTTGCCAGCAGGCAGCTGGACTCTGCCATGCCCAGGAGAGAGCCTCTAAGCACAGCTGGCTTCATGCCATCTTCTGTTCTCTGCGCAGGCATCCAGGGAGGGCAAGGGAGGAAAGGGGTGCGGAAGAGTCGAGCATTTCATGGGTTCAAGTCCCGACCTGCAGATACTTCGTAGGGTCACTGCAATGCACCCAGTCTTGGGGTGGCATGGACTGGAAGTCTCCACAGTGAGCAGAGCCGCAGCTGTGCATTCTAAAAGCCACGGTATAGCCACAGGACGCGTCTTTTACCTGCGTGTGCTTGAGTCTTGTGATGTGAAAGGCTGGTTGATGACTCCCATCAAGGGCTCCCCTGTCTGTGTGTCATAGACACCAATTAAAATGGTGACACACTGCAGTCCGCTGGGGAAGATGCCTTGGTTGGATTTGGTGTCGGCAGAACCTTTTATATATTGGTAAGTGGAATCTGAAAAATGAAGTACAGGTGTTTGGATCCAGTGAGAGGCTGTTTTGCTTATTTTATTTTTTAAAAAAGATATTGTAATTTGTTATTGGACAGAGACAGAAATTGGGAGGAGAAGATAGAGAGACACTTATAGCCCTGTTTCACCACTTTTGAAGCTTTCCCCTTGCAGGTGGGGGCCTGGGGCTCGATCCCAGGTCCTTGTGCACTGTTATGTGTGTGCTTAACTGGGTGTACCACCTCCTGGTCCAAGAGGTTATTTTGAAGACAACGAATACATCAATAAATTCTCTCCTAATTTATCTCTTCTACGAGTTTGGTGCCTGTCATGTTCTGAATATCGCATCTCCCCTCATGACTTAATTTCACCAAAGGTGATGGTAGTATTTACTGCCTTTGGGGGGGGGGGGGAGCAGATGGTG
Source organism: Erinaceus europaeus (assembly GCF_950295315.1). Classification (NCBI taxonomy): domain Eukaryota; kingdom Metazoa; phylum Chordata; class Mammalia; order Eulipotyphla; family Erinaceidae; genus Erinaceus; species Erinaceus europaeus. The sequence goes on from NC_080179.1 coordinate 4,423,732, forward strand.
CTGCACCTGGCTGAGCGGCCATATTACAATGCACAAGGACCTGGGTTCAAGCCCCCAGTCCCGACCTGCAGGGGGAAGCTTTGTGAGTGGTGAAGCAGGGCTGCAGGTGTCTCTCTCTCTCTCTATCTCCCCCTTACCCTCTTGATTTCTTGCTGTCTCTCTCCAATAAATAAGGATAAAAAATTAAGTGCCTTTGGGAGGTAGTTAAACTAGGTAAGATTGGTGCTCTTATAAAAGAGGTTCCAAAGAGATCTCTAGTCCTTCCCAGCGGAGGACATACCCAGAAACACTGATTCTGAGCCAGGAAGGGGCTCTCACCTACGCAGCCCAGCACCGTGTCTCTAGAATCTCCAGCCTCCAGAGCTGGTTTTCGTTGCTTACAAGTCACTTGTAACAGTCTAGCTAGACTCACAGAACCAAGCTTGCCCTCTGCTGTTTGACTCTGGTGCTTCACTTTCATGCTGATTGAGTTTTTATCTTCCCATCTACATGGGATCCCTTCAAGGGAGAGGACATGCCTTCACTTCCCAAGGCATCTGGTATAGCATCTCACCTGCCACACACACTCAAATATTCAGCACGTATCAGGTGCACTTAAAAGATGGTGACTGGGGGTCGGGCGGTGGCGCAGTGGGTTAAGTGCACGTGGCGTAAGGATCCCGGTTCGAGCCCCCAGCTCCCCACCTGCAGGGGAGTCACTTCACGGGCGGTGAAGCAGGTCTGCAGGTGTCTATCTTTCTCTCCCCCTCTCTCTCTGTCTTCCCCTCCTCTCTCCATTTTTCTCTGTCCTATCCAACAACAAAGCAATGTCAACAATGGCAATAATAACCACAACGAGGCTGCAACAACTAGGGCAACAAAAGGGGGGGGAAATGGCCTCCAGGAGCGGTGGATTCATGGTGCAGGCACCGAGCCCAGCAATAACCCTGGAGGAAAAAAAAAAAAAAGATGGTGATTATGGCTTCTGGAGGGAATCTCCAGCGCACTCACTACATAGAAAACAAGTCCCACCATTGGAAAATGCCAATGGTGGTGGTACCAGCGAAGAAATCATTGGAGCTCCCATGGACAAGGAGGCAAGGAGTTTAATTTCTCTCTGTGATGTGCACACCAGCAGATGAGTGACAACATCTAGGGAGGCAACACCAGCTAACAAAGTGCTGGGCTAATGTGCTATCAAACAGAAGTCACCTTATCACAGAACGAAGACACAGGAGGTCCTGGTGTCTCGGAAACGTCAACCGATTCTGATTTAACCTTACAGGATCAAGGATTTGGGAAGAGAGTCTTAGTTTGCATATGTATCTACTAATAGGATATTCCGAAATTCCCTCATCAGTGGCATTTCCGTGAAGCTGTATTAACGTAGGGATGGGTGGGTAGGAGTGGGAGAGTTGGCCTGCTCAGTAGACATAGTGGTAGGACATGATAGAAGGGTGAGTGAGAAAACTCTCTGAAAACTGACTCAGAGCATTATAGTAGTCGTCTCACTGAGATAAGATCTACTCTTTTAAAAACAACGAACTATATGCCATGGTTCATTCAGCATGCCAAAAACACGAGTGAGTTTACGCAGGGCTCCGAGGCTGAGTGCTAGGGCACCCTACTCAGCTATATTTTGTTTGACCTGTGCAGTGCCTCTGTCACCAACAAGCAGAAGCAAACCTTTACACACAGCTCTCGGAAGTACACATGCTGCTATGGTAACACGTATAACTCAACTCTTCATTGGTCATTTTAAGATATACAAAGTATGAAGAATTATAAGAGTGCTGAACCATACACACAGTAACATTTATTTGTCCAAGGTCCCCCCCCACCCACCCCGCCAGACACATTCTCCTATACTTACCTATGGGATCCACCCAGATTCCCAGAATGTCCTGTGGGATGCTGACCTCTACAGAATCCAGTGTTGGGTCCGAAAGGGTAACATCTTGATGAACAACACTGGCTAATGCTTCTGACGCCAACTTGTTACCATTAAGGACTTTGCTAAGAAGCTCCACTGTTTCTTCCTCTGTTGCACACAGTCTTAGGATCACCTTTTCCCCTAGAGGAAAGACAAACTAAAAGCCATTACATTTCAAAGAGTTTCAGGGAACAAAACACACAAACAAAAAGAAACAGGGAGAGGGCAGCAAAAGCTGACAATGTGTCTACACCACACATTTTAAAAACGATTTAAAAAATTTTTAATGATTTTAAAAATCATTCAAATAATGATCAGAGTCACCCACTGGACTGTCCAAGATAATGGCCTTGCAGCGGTCACTCGAGCACTTTATATGAACAGTGAGGGACACTGAAGGAAAGAAAGCCAAACGCCTCTTCTAATCCTCCTTGTCTACACTCAACTTCATCACCAGCCCACTATTTCTTCCTCCACATTTCTCTGTCCCTTCAACCTGCCAATCCCAGTCTTTCCTTCGGCTTTTGGGAAAATGCGTGGAGGGTGCCTTTTGCCCTTATGATTCTATAAATTCAATGAGTCCTTATGAAGTAGCCAAACATGGGATCTGAAATGCAAAATTTCTTATGAGTTTATCAGAGACAGGAATGTTTGAGCCTTAAGAATTTTAAGTGAACGTGCAAGGACCCAAGTTCAAGACCCTGCACTCCATCTGCAGGAAGAGGAGCTTCATGAGAAGCTGCAGGTGTCTCTCTCTCTCTCCCTGTCTCCTCCCTTGACTTCTCTCTCTCTCCTCCATATATATAGTATATACATAATATATACATTACACATATATAAAGAAAAAGGCTACCAGGACAGTGGATTCATTAAGCAGGCACCAAGCCCCAGCAATCCCCTTGGTAACAATCCTCACTGTCATAGAAGTAACCGCATCTTAATACACAGCATAGAAAGAAGACATTTCTAGAGTTAATCCAGAATTTTCCTTTTTCTGTTGTAAAGATGCCTTCAAATGCTTGATCATTTGTCAGTGTTTAAAGTTCACTACTTTAGTTGTCTGTTAATCAAAAACTGCTACAAACTGAAACGAATGTATTTCTCTGCAAAGACTCAGAGAGATTATGATCTTCATATGCATACCACAAGGAACACAGGGGCCCCTCAAAGGAGAGTCTGACCCACAGGAAACTAAAGACTTAAAACTTGGTACAACAAAACCTTGCAATTAGTCCAACTCCCTTTACGGAGGCTCTGAGAACAGAGAACCGGGGTGGTTTGCTCAAGATGAAATGGTATTTCAGCAGTGGGCTTTCTCTACATTATTATTATTGTGATTTAATATTGATTTACAAAATTATGAGATGACGGGGTATAATTCCACACCGTTCCCACCATCAGAGTTCTGTGTCCCCATTCCCTCCACTGTAAACTGCAGTGGTTCTCCCAAGGTCAAACATAAGGGTTGACTATTATATCTACTACTATCTGTAACTATATATATTTGCCCTTTTTTTTTTTTTTCCTCCAGGGTTATTGCTGGGCTCGGTGTCTGCACCATGAATCCACCGCTCCTGGAGGCCATTTTTCCCCCTTTTTGTTGCCCTAGTTGTTGGAGCCTCGTTGCGGTTATTATTGCCATTGTTGACGTTGCTTTGTTGTTGGATAGGACAGAGAGAAACGGAGAGAGGAGGGGAAGACAGAGAGAGAGGGGAGAGAAAGATAGACACCTGCAGACCTGCTTCACCACCCATGAAGCGACTCCCCTGCAGGTGGGGAGCCGGGGGCTCGAACCGGGATCCTTACGCCCTTACGCCGGTCCCTGCGCTTTGCGCCACGTGCGCTTAACCCACTGCGCCACCGCCCGACTCCCATATTTGCCCATTTTTTTTCCTATGGTCCTATCTTCCCTTCCTTTCTAAGTTACACCCATGCCTATTACTACTTCGGAATGTCCTTTTTTTTAAATCTTCTCTCTCTGGGTCTTGGGGTACTGATATAATTAGAGTTTGGAGCCCTTTGGCCATCCTCCCCTAACATTACTCCACCTCTGGGGGTATGGACCAGTATTCTGGGTGTGTGTGGGGGGGGAATGTAGAAGGTGGGAGTTCTGGCTTCTGTAATTGAACTCTTTCAGGGGCCCATGAATAGGCTTCCACCTCAGGCTGGAGCACAGCTGTGTAGATCTTATACCTGAAGGCATCTGTAACTTCCATTAAACCCCAAATAATTGTGCAACTTTCCCCAAAGGGAAGTCATACATTACTTAAATATTAATGATTTACATGTAAAATATTCCATGTGGACTTGCTAGATACTCTAAGATTTAAATGACACAAGGGCCAGGTGGTGGTGCACCTAGTTAAGTGCACACATTACAGTGTGCAAGGACCCAGGTTCAAGCCCCTGGTCCCCACCTGCAAGGGGAAAGCTTCACAAATGGTGAAGTAGGACTGCAGGTGTTTGTCTCTCTCTCTCTTTCTCTCTCCCTCCCCTCTCAATTTCTGTCTCTATCCAATAATAAATGAATAAATTAAAAAAGATTTAAAGATGCAATATTCTGGGAGTATTGAACACAGATTTCATGTGCTTTTAATACACTACACTGTTTGTCTGAAAGGCTCCCAAACATCCATTTATTTGAACACTCAAAGGCCACATGATAATTAAGTCACAAAATTATATTAAGATTTTTACACTTACCCAATTCATTAGTAAACTCATTAGACTCTTCTCCAAAAACTTTGTCTCCCAAGCCTGGAAACTGAACAATTCAGAGTATAAGAAACAACAACAGCTACATACAACTTCAGTTCTGAACAGATTTTCATTTGAGTGTCACATTAAATAGCACAATTATTCGGTTGTGTAAAAAGTCATGACACAATCTTTTTTTTTTTTTCATTGAAAAATGTAGAAAAGTACATCATGATTTTTTCAACAGCCCAACAGATCTGGCATTCCGAAATTTCCAGTTCCAGAAATGAGTTCAAGCATATGAAATGAAGTCATCTTGGTTCCGTGCTACATCTTCTGAAATGTTCCTGTCCCTACAGTCTTCTACAAAGTCCAAGTCATGATACAACCTGTCTCCTTATGTCCTGTTCCGTTTGCGGAAGTACTTGAGGCCATTCTCCCTGTACCGAGGGTGACTGACTGGCCCTTTGTTCCCATCACTTAGAAGTCTGTCTCGCATAATCTCAATAAAGAATGGAGGAGGGGGAGTCTGGCTGTAGCGCAGCGGGTTAAGCGCAGGTGGCGCAAAGCACAAGGACCGGCCTAAGGATCCCGGTTCGAACCCCGGCTCCCCACCTGCAGGGGAGTCGCTTCACGGGTGGTGAAGCAGGTCTGCAGGTGTCTGTCTTTCTCTCCCCCTCTCTGTCTTCCCCTCCTCTCTCCATTTCTCTCTGTCCTATCCAACAACGACAACAACAACAATAATAACTACAACAATAAAACAAGGGCAACAAAAGGGAATAAATAAATAAAATAAAATATTAAAAAAATAAAGAATGGAGGAGAAAGCATGATTTTCAGGAATTTTAAACTTTACTCAGGAAAAGTGAGAACCTTCGCATGTTAGGCAGAGAGAGGGGGGGGAGCGGGAGTAAGATGGGGAGAAAGAGAGGGAGATAAGTCGCAGAGCTCTTACTCACATGTTGCTGGGAGAATGACAGAGAGAGAGAGAGAGAGAGAGAAGCCTCTCAGAGCTCTTAAATGTCCACCCCGGACTCACCCAGCCCAGAGTCAAGCTATGCCCACAGGTCTAGCTTACGAGAAGGCTCAAGCCTCGCCTCCACCTTGCCAAGCCACACCTGTCACCACTCCCATTTGCTGGCAGCAGTTCCCCCCTCCTCCCCCAGGTATGCAGGTGTGCCCGGGGAATATGTGTTCCAGGCAGTGCCCTCTCCAGGAACTTCCTGTCCCTCAACAATCCCTCTGAAGAGCCGAAGAACTAGAGTATTTACAACGGAGATGTTTTAAACTGTTGCTCCAAAAATTCCTCTTGTAGTTGATATTACTGACCTAGCACTTGAGACTGGAGAGAAAGCAGATAATGTGGAATCTCTGCCCTCTCTCTCCGTGTGTCACTATCTGAAAGACAAAGTAGGCTCAGGAGCGGCGAGACCACACCTGTACAAGGTCTCAGCATGGCCAAAACATACACTGCCAGGTATGTCTTCTACCTTTTGGAGGCATCACTAGCCTTCAGGCTAAAACACAATACACAGAAATAAATACTTTGCTGCTAAACTAAATATGGGGTTGGGTGTTGTGACCCCAACAGGAGTTTGGGACTATTAGCACACGAGTGTCGTCAGCCTGAGGAGGTGCTTCAGAGAAGGGAAGGTGTAAAGCAGGGACTGGGAGCAGGGCGCCCTCTTTGGCTGCTGCTGCTTCTCCTGGTCAGAAGCATCTCGAAGGACGTGCCCCAGGTAGCCGTCATGGCCACTTCTCCTGGGAACTGCACACGTGTGACTCTGCTGGCCGGTAAACTTTTAGACCCCTGTACAGCCATGAGCAGCCTTTACCTCAGCTGATAATTGTTTCTCTTATGGGACTCAACTTTTGATAACTATACTCAGACTTTATGGACCTGGCGTACTCTCAACCCCTGATGATCAGTGCTTATTTTGCCTTTTACCTCTTTCATACTAATAAACCTTGTATTGTTTAAAGCAGTTCCCAGTTCCCCGCTACAAATCCTTTTACGTGCCCTAGCTCCCCCCAAACCCCTTTTTAAGTTACAACAGCTGGGTGGTGGCGCACCTGGTTAATTGTAATTGTGTACATTACAATGCACAAGGACCCCAGTTCAAGGCCCCAGTCCGTACCTGCAGAGGAAAACTGTCACGAGTGAAGTAGGGTTGCAGGTCTCTCTCTTTCTCTCTCTCTCTCTTCCTCTCTCTCCCTTTCTCTCAATTTATGACTGTCTCTATCCAATAAATTAATAAACATAACAAAAAAGGTTTTGTTTTAAAAATAATTTATACATTAAAACTGAATTAAAAATGAAGCTAAGAATGCTCTCTCATGGCCTAGTTGGCGGTGTAGTGGCTGGAGCTTGAGGTCCTGAGAGCTGTCCCTGGTATCACATATGGCAGTGATGCTCTTGTTTTTTTTTTTTTTTTTTTCTCTCTCTCTCTCATATTAAGAAACAACTAGGGAGTTGGGCAGTAGTGCAGTGGGTTAAGCGCAAGTTTTGCAAAGCACAAGGACTGGAGTAATGATGCCGGTTCAAGCCCCCGGCTCCCCACCTGCAGGGGAGTCGCTTCACAGGCGGTGAAGCAGGTCTGCAGGTGTCTATCTTTCTCTCCCCCTCTCTGTCTTCCCCTCCTCTCTCCATTTCTCTCTGTCCTATCCAACAATGACAACATCAATAACAACAACAATAATAACTATAACAATAAAACAAGGGCAACAAAAGGAAATAAAGAAATTTTAAAAAGAAACAACTAATAAATCTTTTTTGGATAGATTTTTCTCTCAGTTACAGAAATACTCGTTTCACTGTTTGTTTTTATTTTTTTATTTTAACCCAGAGGATGTAGGGTATGAGAAGTATAGCCTGTAGAAATTTCAACAATCACTTAGTCCTTTTTCCTCTGATCAAGAATCCACTTATCTCTCTTGTGAAATTCTACCTTGTGAAATAAATAAAACAAATCTTTAAATCTGGCACTCTAAGAGTTGAGAGAAAATAACTTCTGTCACTTCTTAGTTTACTCCAAGAGTCTGGAGGGACAGCACCCAGACATCTCTAGATGGGAGAGTGTCAGCTGTGCTGGACCCAAACTCCAGGCAGAGTATTTATTGAGAAAGACATCAAAAGGAACAGGAATATCAGCGATGCCTTTAGGTAAACGAGAGGAGCAATGGTCAAAGCACCGATGACTTTCAAGGTGTGGGAGACATCAAGAATGTGTTAGACCTTGATGACAGTAGCTTCGTGTGAAGGCCACTAGCCAGGTGCAGTTCTCGGAGGCCGCAGGAAATAGTCAGGTCACTCGATTGTGTGCCAACCCCAACCCCTTCAGGGAAGGCTCCAGAGGCTGGAGTTACAGAGATGCATGCTGCAGAGTCCCAAGGCCTGTGGGCTGCCACCGTGACTCTCTGACTCTCTTCATAATGGTTATGCAAACAGACCTGAGGCTCCAAAGAGTCCCAGGTTTAATCCTCTGCAACAGAAATGCAGTATCAGTGTTCAAATCAGATGGGAAAGTGGTCTGGAGTATAGTTAATATTTCCTTTTTCTTAAAATTCTTTTTTAAGTACTTTTTTTTTTTTTTTTACCAGAATACTGCTCACCTCTAACTTATGGTGGTGCAGGGGGGATTGAACCAGGGACTTTGGAGTCTCAGGCATGAGAGTCTGTTTGCACAACCATTATGCTACCTACCCCACCCATGCCACTGTTAGTTAGAACTACTTATAAACAGCTTCTCTTCCCACCCTCCAGCCCTCCAACTTAAGAGAACTAGAATTACAATCACTGATTGCTGTAAACAGCTTTTCAATTAAAACAAAGGAGAACTTTGAGTCTCCAAGACTCTACACGTCCATACACAAGACAACCACTAAAATATGATTACAACAAAATGGTGGGAGTTAAACAAATTTTAAAAAAGGTGGTAAAACTTTTATTTTCTGCTAACAGGGTGAGGGTAGATAGCATAATGGTTATGCAAACAGACTGTCATGCCTGAGGCTCTGAAGTCCCAGGTTCAGTCCCCCTCCATCACCATAAACCAGAGTTGAGCAGCGCTCTGGTTAAAAAAAATAAAATAAAATCAATTTCTGCTGATTTAAAGCATGTACTACTCACAAACACACACACACACACACACACACACGCAAAAGCCAACAATATTTAGCAAAACATAGGTACGACTTTCTCTAGTGATGGGATTAAGGATTCCTCCCTCCCCCAGAGAATATGCATTTTTAAAAAACTTTTTAATATTTACTTTCCTTTTGTTGCCCTTGTTGTTTTATTGTTGTAGTTATTATTGATGTTGTTGTTGTTGGACAGGACAGAGAGAAATGGAGAGAGGAAGGGAAGACAGAAAGGGGGGAGAGAAAGACAGACACCTGCAGACCTGCTTCACCGCCTGTGAAGTGACTCCCCTGCAGGTGGGAAGCCGGGGGCTCGAACCAGGATACTTAAGCAGGTCCTTGTGCTTTGCACCTCCTGCGCTTAACCTGCTGTGCTACAGCCCGACTCCCAGAATATGCATTTTCTAAAAAAAATATTTTATTTATGAGAAAGATAAGAGGAAAGAGAGAATGAACCAGACATCACTCTGGTACATGTGCTGCTGGGGATTGAACTCAGGACCTCATGCTTGAGGGTCCAGTGCTTTATCCACTGCGCCACCTCCATGACCACATGAGAATATACAATTTTTTTATTAAACAGAAAACTCTTTAAAAAAAATAAAAAGTTCTATGCCAGCCAATTCAAGATGTTTCTTTCTAGTTGCTGGAAATGTGATTTTTTTTTTTTAAATTTTCCTTATTTGCTTTTAATACATTTAAAAATATTTTCTGCAGTGGACATTTTAGTAGCACTGTAATCAAAACAGGGGGAGACCCGTGTTGTTTATATGAATCCAGGGTGTTAGTATTCGAAAGGGGGTGGGGAGAGGAAGGGACAGAAGGGAAAACCACAGGGGCAAATAGTTTGCAGTTCCCTTGGCTGTGGCCTTTCTTACCTTGTTCTCCATATTCTGTTTTATAACTTCCTGGACCAGCACGTCCGCCAGGGTCTTGAAGTCGACTGCAAACTTCTTGTTCTTCTCTCCCCCTCTCTTCTCTTCTATCAGCAGCTGGAAGAGGGCTTCCTGCTGCCTACAAGCCCGGGCGATGTTGGCGGCTTTTTCAGAGACTCGCAACAGCTCTCGGAGAATTTCTGACATTTTGAAATCTTGCTGCTCAGCTGCTACCGCCGGTGGGACCGGCACCCAGCCTCTGTGTCTCCAGCTGGAGAAGAGAGAGCAGAGCAGAGTGATGTCAGATTGCTTCTTCCCACACTGCCAACAGCCGCTCTGGTAGTTCACCTGCTTAGCGTGGCGAACAGCTAGCGTTTGTCACGTTCATAGCCTCAGCGTGGAAGACTGCACATCTTAAAATATATGTGGGAGCCTCCAAAATCCACTGTGCAAAGAACTGAATGCCCAAGAGAAAGAAAGTTCTTTTGTGAAACCTACATTCTCTTAGAGACTTTGGGATAGACACGCAGCTAGACACACTTGACAAAGAAGAACCACGTTTTTGTAATGACCTTGGGATAGTCTCGCACGCTCGCGGGCAATGTTGAGATAGTGCTCCTTCCTTCATCCTGGGGGGGGGGGAGGTTAAAGTAAGTGGGGGTGGGGGTCTATCTACCATCGAAGGCAATGTTCTAAAGTACTGAGCACTGCACCAACAAGCAGTGTTTTGTTCTGCAAGACTTAACAGGGTACTTGTGGATGTGCAACTCTAGTGATCTGATCACTTTTCCATTAAAGAGAGAAAACGCACGCACACACCTGTGCTGCTCTTGTATGTCACAGAGTTTGCCTAATACAATGAAGCAGCACCTGCAACTTGCTGAGACTTGCAGATATTCTGGCTTCTAAGAGTGCTGCATTACCTACCTTTATATTGGGTCTAGCTGGCCATCAGGGAAACCCTTCTCACTTTACCCACAGTAGCTACCTTCCATTGAGATCTTTAATAGTTCCTATCCCATTGCTGTCAGAGTTTTGAGAAGCTGTCTGGCCTGCTTAATTGTCAAGGAAATTGAAGTTGAGAGAGGTTAAGTAACCTCTTCAGGGTTACACAAGAGCAAACGGCAAGGCTCAGACTTGATACCCAGAAGTCCAGGCTATTTACTATCAAACTAGACAGCACGCTTCTGCTTTTTATTTGATTTTTTTGTATTTTTCCCCACTGTTGTTGTTGTTGATAGGACAGAGAGAAATGGAGAGAGAAGGAGAAGATAGAGGGGGAGAAAAAGACAGACACCTGCAGACCTGCTTCACTACTTGTGAATTGATCCCCTGCAGGTGGGGAGCCAGGGGCTCGAACCGGGATCCTTGAGCCAGTCCTTGTGCTTCTCATGCATGCTTAACCTGGTGCACCACCACCCGGCCCCCTCATTTTATTATTTTTTTGAAGTGGCCTTAATTTTTTATTACAGTCTTTATTAATTAGATAGACACATCCAGAAATTGAGAGGGATGGGGAGATAGAGAGGGAGAGAGGCAGAGGCAGAGAGACACCTGCAGCCCTGCTTCACCACTCTCAAAGCTTTCCCCCCGTAGGTGCGGACCAGGGGCTCAAACCTGGGTCTTTGCTCATTGTAACATGTGTGCACCATCATCTGGCCCCTTAGTTTCTCTTTTTCAAAGTTCCCTGAACGGACTCCAGGAGGCTGGGAATCAGTACAGTTATGAAGATGTCAATGCAGCAGAGTCAACTGTGAACTGTCTTGCTTTATTCGCCTTAAATTTGCTAGAAAAAAATACATATATATCAACCACACCTTGAAAACAGGCTCGAGCTGAATAGTAATAAAAGGCAAAAATAACAACAATGAAACATATTCCTTCACCATAAGACAAAAAAAATTTTTTTAACTGAATTTTAATTACTTTAAGATTCAGGTGTGCCCTGTGGAGAGCAGTCTGGAGAACTCTCAGAAGGCTAGAAATGGACCTACCCTATGACCCTGCAATTCCTCTCCTGGGGATATATCCTAAGGAACCCAACACACCCATCCAAAGAGATCTGTGTACACACATGTTCTTAGCAGCACAATTTGTGATAGCCAAAACCTGGAAGCCACCCAGGTATCCAACAACAGATGAGTGGCTGAGCAAGTTGTGGTATATATACACAATGGAATACTACTCAGCTAGTAAAAATGGTGACTTCACCGTTTTCAGCTCATCTGGGATGGAGCTTGAAGAAATCATGTTAAGTGAAGTAAGTCTGAAACAGAAGGATGAATATGGGATGTTCTCACTCACAGACAGAAGTTGCAAAACAAGATCAGAAGAAAAAACACTAAACAGAACTTGGACTGGAGTTGGTGTATTGCACCAAAGTAAGACTGGGGTGGGGGGTACTGGGAGTTCAGACCCTGGAACATGATGACAGAGGAGGACCTTGTGGGGGTTGTATTGTTGAGTGGAAAACTGAGAAATGTTATGCATGTACAAACTACTGCATTTATTGTCAACTGTAAAACATTAATCCCCCAATAAAAAATAAATTTAAAAAATTAAGAAAAAGATTCAGGTGTGAATATGTGCTGCATTAAGTTTGCCATTAAAGTTCAATTCTATCCTTCATCCTTCATCATACACTTTAAAAATATTTTATTTATTAATAAGAGATAAGAGAGAGAGGAGAGAGAGAGAGGGAGAAAGAACCAGAATATCATTCTCATACATATGCCACCTGGGACTGAAATGGGACCTCATGCTTGAGTGTCCTGAATGAAAGACTCAAAGATTCGCTTCAGTGGGCTTGAACCTAAATACCAAGGAAAAAAAAAAACCCCCATAAAACTGAGGTTCCAGGGGACCAGGTGGTGGCACACCCAATGAAGCACACACATTACAGTGCACAAGAACCCAGGTTCAAGCCCCCAGTCCCCACCTGCAGGAGGAAAACTTTGAGAGTGGTGAAGCAAAGTTGCAGGTGTCTCTCTGTCTCTCTCCCTCTCTCTGTCTCCTTCTTCCTCTTGATTTCAGGCTGTCTCTAGTCAGTAAATAAATAAAGATAATAAAAAGAAGAGAAAACGAGAGTGACAGAGAGCCACCACAGCACCATTCCATCACCCGTGGAGTTCACAGCTCATGATGGCTTCATGTAGGCTCAAACCAAGTGCCTCACACACAGCGGGGTGTGCATTCTACTAGGTGAACTCTCACAGCCCTACAGCTTTTCATCTTAAAAGCATCATGAGGGGGGTGGCAGTGGCACAGCGGGTTAAGCGCACGTAGTATGAAGCACAAGGGTCCCGGTTCGAGCCCCCACCTCCCCACCTGCGGGGATCATAAGTGAAGCAGTTCTGCAGGTGTCTATCTTTCTCGTCCACTCTCTATCTCCCCCTCAATGTCTCTCTGTCCTATATAAAAAAGCACATGTAGCATATAAAGGAGGCCGATTCCAAAGCTTCCTAGATAAACAATGTCACTGTCTGTTGTACTCAGCTCTGCTAAAGCCAACCATTTTCTTGCCTGAAAAGAAAAACTGTACCACTGTACAGTGTTTGCTAATCAAGAAAGCTCCCTTATTATTATTATTATTTAAAATATTTATTTACTTTCCCTTTTTTGTTGCCCTTGTTGTTTAACATTGTTGTGGTTATTGATGTTGTCGTTGTTGGATAGGACAGAGAGAAATGGAGAGAGGAGGGGAAGACAGAGAGGGGGAGAGAAAGACAGACACCTGCAGACCTGCTTCACCACCTGTGAAGTGACTCCCCTGCAGGTGGGGAGCCAGGGGCTCGAACAGGGATCCTTACACCGGTCCTTGCGCTTTGCGCCACATGCGCTTATCCCACTGCGCCACTGCCTGTCCCCCGCTCCCTTATTATTATGCCTCACAGCACCCAGATGAGCTATTCCACAGGCCACAGGCTCCAGAAATACACCGCCCTGTCATGCATGTGCACACTCCATTCCCTCATGGAAGAAGTGTGTCAGCTTAGCCCTGATGAGTTTCTACATGTTGACCACAGAGAGACATCAGCTGTACACTGGCATCCTGTAATTAACAGATGCTCAGATTTTAGGCATTTATCTGAAGACAATAAGCACATTGTTCAGTTCTAATACTATCCCTGAATTCAATTATAGTCACTATTTTGATCCCAGGAGACAATATGGCTCTTTGGCCAGCATGCAGGCCAAGTCTCCAACTTGAGTTTTTAACTAGACTTCCCTCCAGTTATCCTGTCAAAACCCATTATGCCCCCCCCCCCCCGCCTCTGTGGTCTAGGCCACAAAAATAATCTCTCACAGATGCCACCACCTAGATGCAATTCTCTCGAATGAATTATCATCTCCCGGGCCAAATGGATCATTGAGGGCTGAACTCCTCCAAGGGAGACAAGTCACCATGCTCTAGGTTGCCCCAAGTTGCCTCCACATTTCTCTCCATCTGTTCTCAATTCAGTTTCCACAGACAGGCTACACCCCTGAAGGGAATGTTGGGAAATTCAACCTCATCTTGAATGACTCAACTTTAAATAACATGCCTGTGAGGAGACTGAGGGTTACACCCAACAGGGGGTTTCTTTAGATCCATCAATAGGTACTGTTAGTACTCAGGGAAATTCTCTCTTATAGATGCTTAAAAGATCCTCACGCTGATTAGCGACCTAAGTTAATTTTATCCAAACACTGTAAATGAAAATTATTAGAGACTACCAATCAGTAAATCATGACAGATGCCATTTTTTGATAACATTAAGGTTAAAATAAAATACTTTTATTGAGTATTTCTTTCCCCAAAAAAAATAAAAGGGAGGGGGAAGAGAAAAAAAAGTGGAGAGCCGGGGCATCAGTCTGGCACATGCAATGCCGAGGACCAAGGCAGGATCCCACGCCTGAGTGCTGACTCCTTACCCACTGTGCCACCTCCTGTGCCAACAGTCAGTATTTCTGACCAGAAGTTCTAAGAACCACCGGCATCAGATTTATTTAAGGTCCCTACTAAAACTTTGGACAGATTCCTGGACTCCCTTCCATTTCAGTGAGCCAGAACAGAATTTTTAAAATGTTATTTATTCGTTTATGGACTGGAGACCAAAACAAGGATGAAAATGGGAGACAGAGAGTGCAGCACTGCTCCACCCGTGAAGCCCCCTACAGGTGGGGACGGAGGGCTTGAACCCGGGTCTCTGTGTATGATAACATGTGCACGTGCACTCAAGTCAGTGAGCCACCATCCGGGCCCTGGAATCTGAATGTTGCCAGCATCTTCAGTAACAATACAGACTGAGACTCAGTAGTTGCTGTTCTTTCAGCTGCTTGTGACTACCAGGTACGGAAGGGTGTGGGCATCTGGTGACATCTGTCTCGCAGGAAGCACACAGGTGGGATGGTTCTGCTACCAGATACGGAGATGCAAAGGCACAGATCGTCTTAATGTGGGCTTAATGTTTACCAGGTACTCACTATTTGTCAGTTAGCGTGTGTGTGTGTGTGTGTGTGTGTGTGTGTGTGTGTGTGTGTGTGTGTGTGTGTGTGTGTGTGTGTGTGTGTGTAAAGCGCAAGGACCGGCATAAGGATCCCGGTTCGAGCCCCCGGCTCCCCACCTGCAGGGGAGTCGCTTCACAGGTGGTGAAGCAGGTCTGCAGGTGTCTGTCTTTCTCTGCCTCTCTCTGTCTTCCCCTCCTCTCTCCATTTCTCTCTGTCCTGTCCAACAATGACATCAGTAACAACAACAATAGTAACTACAACAACAATAAAAAAAAAGGGCAACAAAAGGGCAAATAAATATAAAAAAATTTGAAAAAAGAAAGCTAGAGAACTGAAACAAATGAACTTTCACACACACACACACACACACACACACACACACCAGAAGTGAACAAACTGTCTCAAACTTTGTGAGAACTACAGCGGGTATTGTTGGCATGGGTTGTAGCACAGAACTCTGGTGGTGTGAAACTGTGCCTTGTCATCTTATGATCTTTTTAAAGTTATTTTTTTATTTATTTATTGGATAGAAACAGCCAGAAACTGAGAGGGAAGTAGGAGAGAGGAAGAGAGACACCTGTAGCCCAGCTTCACCACTCGTGCAGCGTTCCCCCTGCAGATGGGGACTAGGGGCTTGAACTCGAGTTCTTGTGTACTGTAATGTGTGCACTTAACCAGCTGCGCCACCACCCAGCCTCTTCAGCTACCATTTTGTAAACCACTATCAGCCACAAATAAGAAATGGCTTGGAAAAACTAGATCAAGGGTGAACAGACTGTCTCTTAACACTTTGTGAGAACCACAGTGAACCACTGCTGAGAGCGTGGGGACACAGAGCTACACCCTGTGATCTCACAATCTTATAAATGACGCTTAATCAACTAAGTACAAGAATGGCCTGACTAAAAAAAAAAAAAAATCATAGTTGAGTAACCTACACATATGTCATAAGTGAAAAAGAGTACAGTGGAAAATACACAGGCTCTGAAATTAGATTCACTTGGACTCCAGCCATGGCTCTGCTAATTTCCTTCCCTCTCTGAGTCTCTCTCCTCCCCTGTAGGATGAAGGTAATATTAGCCTTGAAGGGAAATCGTGAAGATCAAATGATTGTTTTTTTTTTTTTTTTTAAGAAGACTCAGCTCAGACCCTTGCAGACAGAAGGTAACGAACAGCAGCATCTCTATGACAGTCGACTTTACAGAAAGCAGTCATGTGTCTTGAGAAAATAGAGAGACTGGCAATTTCATAAGGGTCACTGAAATCATTTCTAAAAAGAAAAAAAATACTAGTTCATTTAACTGCAAAGGGCTGGGAGCTACTTGTAATTCTCTGAATGACCCAGAATGTCGTTCTTCATGTAGGTCAGACTTGCTAGCCTCATGGAAGGAAGACACAAGAGAGCCATTCTGTCAGGGGGCAGGGAGGAGGTGGAGGTGGTTGTTCTATTTTGTCTGTTCTGGTTTTTTTTTTGGATCAAGCGAGTTTTTTTTAGGATGTTCTGTATTTTTAGGATGTTCTGTATTTTTTGGGTCAAGCGAGTCCATTCTCCTGTGAGCCGCCCACTTGCCACAATGCTGGACATTCCCTTTTGTTGCTCACAGGGACGGAAATGTGCTGGCGGAGATCATGCCGTCACCCAGCCAGGTCTGCTCTCTAATGAGCAGGCAAGTGGGTCAGAGTATTTCCGGTGATGTGTTCCTTCTTCCTGCAGATAATCCACTACTTTCACTGAGCCTGCATTTTTTCCCATTATACAATGCCTCTCTCTCTCTCTCTCTCTCTTTTTTTAATTAATTTATTTTTTTTTTAATTTTTCCTCCTCCAGGGTTATTGCTGGGCTCGGTGCCTGCACCATGAATCCACCGCTCCTGGAGGCCATTTTTTCCCCCCTTTTGTTGCCCTTGTTGTAGCTTCGTTGTGGTTATTATTATTGCCCTTGTTGACGCAATTCGTTGTTGGATAGGACAGAGAGAAATGGAGAGAGGAGGGGAAGACAGAGAGGGGGAGAGAAAGACAGACACCTGCAGACCTGCTTCACCGCCTGTGAAGCGACTCCCCTGCAGGTGGGGAGCCGGGGGCTCGAACCGGGATCCTTACGCTGGTCCTTGTGCTTTGTGCCACCTGCGCTTAACCCACTGCGCTACCGCCCGACCCCCCTCTCTCTTTTTTTTTGGCTCCAGGGTTATCACTGGAGTTCAGTGCTGGTACTATGAATCCATTGCTCATGGCGACCATTTTTTCTATTTTATAGAACAGGACAAAGAGAAATTGAGAGAGGAGGGAGGGAGAGATAGAGAGATAAAGACAGACACCTGCAGACCTGCTGCACAGCTTGTGAAGCATTCCCCTTGCAGGTGGAGAGCCGGGGGCTCAAACCTGGTCCTTATGCTTGGTACAATGTGTACTTAACCAGGTGCACCACCACCTAGCCCCCGATGTCTCCCCTTTTGAACCCCGAATCCTGAATTCAAATGTTGAATTCATCTTTTCACTGGTTCTCTGAGGACTGGCAATTGGGTGCTTTTATGTGGTGGCCCTCACAGTTATTAACACACACACCTTACTTACACACAGTTATTAACTTACACACAGTTATTAACTTACACACAGTTATTAACACACACACCTTGTTCTTCTCCCTTACTGTTGCCTGACATTTAGAGGCTGAATCAAGGGGCAGTTTGGAAAGTGGAAGTTGCCCTGGAAAGAGGGCTTGTGAAATGGATGCAGGTCCACCAAAGCATAGTAGAAGACTCGATTGATTTATTTTTAATTTTGTTTATTTATTTACTAAATTTTTTGTATTTATTATTTTCTCTTTTGTTGCCCTTGTTTTTCATTGTTGTTGTTGTTATTGATGTCATCATTGTTGGATAGGACAGAGAGAAATGGAGAGAGGAGGGGAAGACAGAGAGGGGGAAAGAAAGACAGACACCTGCAGACCCGCTTCACCGCCTGTGAAGCGAGACTCCCCTGCAGGTGGGGAGCCGGGGGCTTGAACTAGGATCCTTACGCTGGTCCTTGGGCTTTGCATGACATGTGCTTAACCCACTGTGCTACCGCCCGACTCCCTATTTATTTATTTTTTACCAGAGCACTGCTCAGCTCTGGGTAATGGTGGTGTGGAGGATTGAACCTGGGACTTTGTGACAAAAATTAAAATGCTAGGGGAACCCCCCCATTTCTACCTTTTTCTCCTCTCTCAATTTTTCTATCAAATAAATAATTCTTTAATAATTTAATAATAAATGAAAGAAACACTTTAACATCGGTTATTTTTTATCCTCTTCTCCAGTTATAAACACTTTCATTAAATAGAAACACTGTTCCTTTCGCTATTGTTCTGTGTTTCAATTGTATATGTCTATCTACAATAGTCCAACTTTGATTTTTTTTATGCTAACAGATGTTTTCTGAATAGCTCAGATGTCACAAATGAAACATGAAATTACATAGAATATAAAATAACCAGAAGATTCAGTGTAACTATCTTAGGAAACAATAATCAAATGGGTTTACCACATGGGAAGTATGAGTTGTATGAACCACAGAAGCACATCCCTGGCCAGGAATAAATACTTTCTGCATAAAGATAAGAGATGTATGGGTTACAGGATATTTTTCAGTAGAATATTACTTATAGTTTGATAACTGTTCATCAAAATGGGGGGGGAGGGGAACACTCATGCTGAGATTAAACGTAGGGCCTCCTATCTGCAATGCATAAAAACTTACCAGAGATCTACATACCCAACCAAAGTTTTTAGAGTCTTATCAATCTTTCAAGTTCATTCAAGTTGAATGTGAATGCTTGGTTTTTTGTTGTTTTTTTTTTACATGACATTTTTGAGTTGTTTTATCTTCTGACCTTATTTTTTTTAACACCTCCTTTAGGTACCAAACTCACCTAACACTTTTTTTTGTTCACTAAATGAGTCAAGTTGTATGATAGAAAGATCTATTTTCAGCCATGGGAGAGTTGCTTTCACACTCTGCTTGACTTTTAGACAACAAGCCTCTTAAATTCTCAGGGACTTGTTTTCCTTGTATTTGTAAAGAAAGGAAGGTACCGAGACCTTAGCTGGGATGATTTCTATGGTCTGTTCCAGTTTGAAAATTGTCTCTGATGTCTACTTTACGCGTAACAGAGTTCTAACACATGCTACCAGTGTGCTATAACAACCTGTAAATATTGCACTGTGATAAAAGCCAGACTCAAAGGAACAAATACTGCATGATTAGCCTTACTTGAGATACACAGAATAGTCACACTTATAAAGACAGAAAATTCAGTGGTAATTCCCAGGGTCTGGGAATAAGGATTGCTTAGTATCACAGAGTATCGGTTTGAAATAATAATAATAAACGCTCTGTAAATGGGTAATGGTGGCAATTGTGTAACAGCTAGAATGCACTTAATAACAGTGAATAACACAGTTAAAGTGGTAAATTCTGCATAAACTTTATTACCATTTCTAAAGGTTAAAATGCATAATTAAAAAACTTTGATATTCACCACCTACTTAGTCAATAATAAAAACATGCTTACTGAATAAAGAGGTCAGAGTAGGGCATGAACATCACTGAACTTCTCTGTTCCAGTCTCTTGGAAACAGAGTTGGCAGTCAGCTGAGGTCAAGAACAAACACCTCATCACAGACCCCTGCAAGCGTCAACCCGGCTTTGACCTGGCACGTTATGATTGAGCCCTCCTCAATCGCTATCGAACAGGCCATGGCCGGTGCGCCGCTATGTTCTACCACTGGGGAGCCAGAGATGACCCGAACTGCCCCTGAGGCTCCAGACAGACTATGACCCACATAGTCAACGACTGCCACCTCTCCAGATTCAAAGGAGGTCTCGAAACTTTACATCAGGCTCAACCTGACGCCGTTGACTGGCTACGGAAGAAGGGCAAACGCTAGAAGAAGAATCAGGTTGAAAGGTCAGGGACCAGGCTATTTTTTCTTAAAGCTGAATTTTCAGAGCAATCAGTCTAGGTTTTAGTACTTAGACTGTATGTTTACATGCAATAGTCTAGGCTTGAAGCTTCCACCTAAGTCCTCACTCTGTCCACGATGACTCTGAGTTTGCAGGCCCCCTAAGAGCAGGACATAGGCTACATTTTCTCCATCTCCTCGCAACACAGAGAGAAGGCTGTAAGTTAATGAAAGGATTTTCATTCCATTAGAGATAAATGTGTCTAGAAGGATTTTCTTGCCCCAAAATTAATCTGCAAGGGGTTATTCCTTATGTAAAATTTAGTACTATAACTAAGAAAACATGACTGGAAGGAGTTCTCTACCAAAAAATAGTCATTTATTGGCCCTTACTATTTATTTCCATAATGAAAAATAAAGTACATGACCTAAAATACACTTTTTTTTGCCTTTAGGGTTATTGCTGGGGGCTCAGTGCCTGAACCATGAATCCACTGCTCCTGGAGGCCTTCCCCCCCTCTTTTGTTGCCCTTGTTGTAGCCTTGCTGTGGTCATTATTGTTGTTGATGTCGTTCGTTGTTGGATAGGACAGAGAGAAACCGAGAGAGGAGGGGAAGACAGAGAGGGGGAGAGAAAGACAGACACCTGCAGACCTGCTTCACCGCCTGTGAAGCGACTCCCCTGCAGGTGGGGAGCCGGGGCTCGAACTGGGATCCTTACACCGGTCCTTGCGCTTTGCGCCACGTGCGCTTAACCCGCTGCGCTACCTACCACCCGACCTCTAAAATACACTTCTTGAACATTACGGTAAGAAATCATAATTCTGGCGCTGGGTAGTGGCGCATTTGGTAGAGTGAATGTGGTATCCAGCGGTGAAGCAATACTGCAAGTCTCTTTCTCTCTGCCTCTCTATCTCCCTTTTCCTCCTGGATTTCTCTCTCTCCATCCAAGAAACATATATCCAAATTCTTAGATTCTGTCATGTCACTTGGGCAGGCTTTTTAAAAAAATCTTTATTTATTTATTGGATAGAGGCAGCCAGAAAGGAAGGAGGAAGGAGGAGAGAGAGGAGAGAGAGACACCTGCAGCATCAATTGACTCACCACCTGTGAAGCCTTCCCCCTGCAGGTGGCGACTGGAGGCTTGAACTCTGGTCCTTGTGCAATGTAATGTGTTCACTAAACCAGGTGGCCACCAGCTGGCCTCTCTCTCTTCCTCTCCCCTTTTACTTTTCTGTCCTATAAAATAAATTTTAAAAAGGCAAAAAATGAGGACACTTAACTGTTCAAGTCAGGGGTTTGTTCAGTGGATTATTTTTATCATTCGACTATGGTCAGGCTTCTCTGGCTCCAATGCCGGGAGTCACAGGTGAAGGTCCGAAAATGTTTCATTCAACATGTTTGCTGCATTTAGCAGTCTGTACATCCAGCCTGAACTTACTGTCCTACTGAAGCAAACACCACTCACACATTATCCAATCCAAACCTTGGTTTCTTCTACGTAACTGTAGATTTACAATGGCTGGTAAGATTGACCAGCAGCTGGTGTAACGGACTTGCTAGCCTTCCTGAGTTAGCTCCCTGGCACCACATATACTAAGGTGATGCTTTGGTTCTCTCTCATTAATAAATGGATTTATTTTTCAACTTAGACTTCAAATTGGAGACTCTCCAAAGTACACATTCTGGGTGTGTCTGCTTGCTCTTCAAGGATGCATTAAATAGCTAGACATTTTCTTTCATGTTCATTTGATCGAATCTTTCCCACCTACTACTCTGGGTACAACTAACTGTGCCTATCTTGCAAATTCATGTCGCAAGGCTGTTTTCTGTATTTTGAAAAATTTAAAGAATGAGGCCAAGTAGTGACACACCTGGTTGAGCGCACATGTTACAATGTGTAAGGACCTGGGTTCAAGCCCACAAGTCCCCACCTGCAGGGGGAAAGCTTGGCGATGACGGTGAAGCAGGGCTGCAGGCCTGTCTCTCTCCCAATCTCCCCCTTCCCTCTCGATTCCTGGCTGTCTCTATGTACTAAATAAAGATGACGATAAAAAAAAGTTAGGGGCCGGGTGGTGGCGCACCTGGCTGAGCGCACAAGTTACTGTGTACAAGAACCCGGTTACGGCCCGGTCCACTCGGTCGCGAGTGGTGAAGCAGGGCTGCGGGTGTCTTTCTTTCTCTGTCTCTGTCTCCCCTACCCTCTCAATTTCTGTCTCGATCCAATAACAACAACAACAACAATAATAATAATAAAGAAAAAATTTGAGAATGCAAAGCAAGGAGGTAAGACTTGTCTAAATACAGTTCCTTCCACCCAGGGCGGCCAGCAGCTATGGACACTAAGAAGCAGCATCTCCGAAAGCAAAAAAAAAAAAAAAAAAAAAAATTCCAAGGGCGCTTGGCAGCTCCTGTAGAAGCAGGGCCACTCCTGAGGAGCCATTCGATTTGCCACGAGACAGGTTCAGGACGTTTTCCAATAAAATCCAACAGAAAGCTATTTGCTCATCAAAATTTTCTCGCTCTCTCCCACCTACTTCCCTGCAGAGAGCCAATGGAACCGCCAAACCCCAGGGTGACCGCAGGCCGGGCAGTACAGGGGGCACCCCCGGAACCCCCAGCCTCTGGGGTCTGACTCAGCTGCTCCAGGAGCGCACCCGAGCCCCTGCTCCAGGCCCCCCTCCCCGACCCTGACCCAGACCCCAGACTCACCTGCCGGGGAAGAGCACCCGAGCCCCTGCTCCAGGCGCCCCCGACCTCTGGCCCCGACCCCAGACCCCAGACCCACCTGCCCTGGGAGAGCACGCGAGTCCCTGCTCCAGGCGCCCCGACCTCTGGCCCCGACCCCAGACCCCAGACCCACCTGCCCGGGGAGAGCACGCGAGTCCCTGCTCCAGGCGCCCCCGACCCCTGGCCCCAGACCCCACCTGCCCGGGGAGAGCACGCCAGTCCCTGCTCCAGGCGCCCCCGGCCCCAGACCCAGATCCACCTGCCCCGGGAGAGCACGCGAGTCCCTGCTCCAGGCGCCCCCGACCCCCGGCCCCAGACCCCAGATCCACCTGCCCTGGGAGAGCACGCGAGTCCCTGCTCCAGGCGCCCCGACCTCTGGCCCCGACCCCAGACCCCAGACCCACCTGCCCGGGGAGAGCACGCGAGTCCCTGCTCCAGGTGCCCCCGACCCCCGGCCCCAGACCCCAGACCCACCTGCCCGGGGAGAGCACGCGAGTCCCTGCTCCAGGCGCCCCCGACCCCTGGCCCCAGACCCCAGACCCACCTGCCCGGGGAGAGCACGCCAGTCCCTGCTCCAGGCGCCCCCGACCCCCGGCCCCAGAACCCAGACCCCAGACCCACCTGCCCGGGGAGAGCACGCCAGTCCCTGCTCCAGGCGCCCCCGACCCCCGGCCCCAGACCCCAGACCCGCCTGCCCTGGGAGAGCACGCGAGTCCCTGCTCCAGGCGCCCCCGACCCCCGGCCCCGACCCCAGACCCACCTGCCGGGGAGCGCACGCGAGTCCCTGCTCCAGGCGCCCCCGACCCCCGGCCCCAGACCCCAGATCCACCTGCCCCGGGAGAGCACGCCAGTCCCTGCTCCAGGCGACCCGACCCCCGGCCCCGGCCCCAGACCCACCTGCCGGGGAGCGCACGCGAGTCCCTGCTCCAGGCGCCCCCGACCCCTGGCCCCAGACCCCAGACCCACCTGCCCGGGGAGAGCACGCCAGTCCCTGCTCCAGGCGCCCCCGACCCCCGGCCCCAGAACCCAGACCCCAGACCCACCTGCCCGGGGAGAGCACGCCAGTCCCTGCTCCAGGCGCCCCCGACCCCCGGCCCCAGACCCCAGACCCGCCTGCCCTGGGAGAGCACGCGAGTCCCTGCTCCAGGCGCCCCCGACCCCCGGCCCCGACCCCAGACCCACCTGCCGGGGAGCGCACGCGAGTCCCTGCTCCAGGCGCCCCCGACCCCCGGCCCCAGACCCCAGATCCACCTGCCCCGGGAGAGCACGCCAGTCCCTGCTCCAGGCGCCCCGACCCCCGGCCCCGGCCCCAGACCCACCTGCCGGGGAGCGCACGCGAGTCCCTGCTCCAGGCGCCTGGCAGGAGCCGGGGCGCACAGGCCGGGGTCCGGGGCCGGGGGCGCCGCGGAGGGCGAGGACAGCGAAGTCCCCGAGCCGAGCGAGCCGGAGGCTGCAGACTCGCCCTCCAGAAACGGAAGAGGCGGGGGACGCGGGGACGCGGGGGCGCGGGGGCGCGGGGGGCGAGCAGAGCGCGGAGGGAGGCGCGGCGGCGGCGGCGGCCCGGGGCGGGCGAGCGGGGGGCGCGGGGGGCCGGCGGGCGGCTGGGCTCCGGCTCTGGGCCCCGCGCGGGTCTCCGCGCCCCGGGCTCCCGGCTGCCGCGCGTAACCGTAACCGTAGCCGCGCGGGGGCGCCCGCGCTCGGGGCTGCCCGGGACACCCACGCCATCCGGGCCCGGCGCTGCCACGTCACAAGTGCGAGGCGCTGAGCGGAGGTGCCGCGGGGTCGAGGAGCAGCACCGGGTGCGGGCGGCGGGGGCGCCCGGGGAAGCGCGCGAAGATCCGCGCGGCGATCCGGGTTCGAACCCCCGGCTCCCCAACTTCAGGGGCGTCGCTTCACGTGCGGTGAAGCGGGTCTGCAGGCGTCTCTCTTACCGGATCCCTCTCCATCACCCCTCCTCTCTCAATTCCTCTCTGTCTCGTCCAAGAAGAAGTCCAATAAAATGGGGGAAAAGGGGGGGTGCATCAGAAGCGGTAGATTCGTCATGCTGGCACTGAGCCCCGCGGTAACCCTAGAGGAAAAAGAAAAAAGAAAAATCAGAGCTAGCCTATTGAAGTCAAGAAGGAGGAACTTCATTCATGTAAACAGGCCACCGAGGGCCGGTCCAGCTTCTCCGGGGGCTGCAGGCTGAGAGCAGAGGCTACAGGGTTAAGGGGGGGACACCAGTGCTCAGAGTCCGGTTGCCTTGGTTACTGTTATCTTTTCCGGCATAGCTGTGTCTGGGGGAAGCTTCAGGACATAGAAGTTTTATGACCTGTCAGGACAGGATGTACCACTCAGGGGTGGTGGTGGGGCGCTTTCTCAAGGCCTCTTGTTATCTGGGGCTACCCTTCTTCCTATAGTTTGCTTAACTTTTTCTTTGCCTTGACATTCTCCTTTTTATTTTATTGGCAGTGCAGCAGGTAAAGGGCTCCAGGCTCACCTGCTCCGTCGTTTCTGTTTTGACCTTGTAAGCCGCCCACAAACTGGTTTCTAAAAACCTTCCTCCTGGTTGCTTTATGTGTTGGGCGGGAATACGAGTTGGGCAGCCGGCTCCGCAGCTGTGGAGACGGACTTCCTGCCCAAAGCAACCAAATTCCATGATTGTAACAGAAATGTCAAACATGTCGATTGTTCTTCAAGCCATGAAGAACTCCTGAGACTTCGCCTCTGACCAGGAAGCACATCGGAGGACGCTCCTTTCCTTTTAAATTGTTGTCCTAGCTGAAGATGGCTTTCAGTGCTGGGTGCGGACAGGAATGGGTGTGTGCGGGAAAGGGAGGGGTCGAATCTTTTTCAAGGGTAACAGTACTGTTTTGAATACAGCTGGCCCAGCTGTCATGGGTGTTTGCGAGTGCTTAGAGCAGCCCAAAGAAGCTTCACACACCCTCCCACCTCCTTGTGCACCTGGGAAGTTACGGTGTCTGTAAGTTCCCAGGAGGGCTGATCAGAAAAAGATCGCTCCTGATCAGAAAAAGATCGCTCCTGATCAGAAAAAGATCGCTCCTGGAGTGACTGGACCTTTTTTTTTTTTTTTTTTTTTTACCTGAAGGGCTGAGAATACCAATCTCTACATATTTGTAACATCTTCCATGACACAGCATTGGGATGCTAGGTTTTGATGTTCTAGCTGGCAGGTTTTCTTATTTACATCTCCCCAAGCCACTCATGACCGCCTCCTGAGTTTTCCAACACATATTTCTCACAACAGTGAGAAATCACTGAGACAAGAGTCTGGGGCAATTCTGGCCTTGTCCATACTACAGGAAGTGATGGTTCAGACCCACACCTCTCAGACTGAACTCATCTTTCTGCTCCCAGAATGCTCTGTGGGGAGTCCGGCGATAGCGCAGGTGGCGCAAAGCAGAAAGGACCGGCATAAGGATGCCAGTTCGAGCCCCCGGCTCCCCACCTACAGGGGAGTCACTTCACAGGAGGTGAAGCAGGTCTGCAGGTGTCTGTCTTTCTCTCTGACCCTCTCTGTCTTCCCTTCCTCTCTCCATTTCTCTCTGTCCTATCCAACAACAACAACGTCAGTAACAACAACAATAACAACTACAACAATAAAACAAGGGCAGCAAAAGGGAATAAATATTTGAAAAGAAAAAGAAAAGAATGCTTTATGGTCTGACTCAGATAACTTCCCTAACCAGCCTCCTCTTCTCTCCAGTTCCCATAACTAGTTAGTTGGACTGGTTCTACTTTCTCTCTCAAATTCATGCTTTAGATCTATTCCTTTAGGACTCCTTGGATCTATCCCCACTGCTGTATTGTACAATTATAAATAAGGTCTTTTTCCAGGCTGACAAGATAGCAACAGTTCAGTAAAAACCCCCAGGCTTAAGAGGGCTACAGGTGCAAAAGCTAGCAACTAGCTGCTGCTCATTCTGAGAATCAAAGGTAAGGTGTACACACCTGGCCGCTGAGTAGCCTGGGATGCCAGGTGGCCGCAGACGCAGCTGGTCCCCCTACTTCCCCAGAGACCCACTTTTCATTGAAATGTATTTCACAAGCGCACTGCCGCCCAGCAAGCAGGCAGTCAGCTCTCTCCTGTGGACACACCTCCATCTCATCTGGGAAGCAGATAGCTCCTTTTCAGCTGACTATTTCTTAACAATGAACGTCCTAAATCCTTTGCTGCTTAGTCTCTCTCCCAGATTCCTTATGCATCAGCGGCCAGAAGGTGCAAAATATGCCTTCGTGTATTCTTACAGGGTACTAGTCTCTTAACCTAAAAAAAAAACAAAAACCAAGAAACAGTTTAAACATGATAGATACAAGAGACAAATACTGGAATCATTATAAGATGTTGGATTTCGCCTCTAGTGAGCTGGAATTTGGGGCGGGGAACTGTGGAGTGGGGGAATTGCTGTTTTGTAACTTTGCTCCACAGAGATCATAGTACATCACACATTTCAGGGCATGTGCTTCTTAGTGGTTCTTTTTTTTTTTTTTTTTTTTTTTGCTTGCTCAAAACGTATTTTGTAGCTTTGTACCTTTCCACATGTTGCTTTTGCCCAGAATAGTCCTTTGCTGCTATGATGTAAGAGCTAAAGGCATTCTTCAAAGTCTATCATATACTTTCTAACTTTATGCTTACAGTAGTCTTAGAGTAGGTCTCATTGTTCTTTCCAGTTAATACAAAATAAAAACTGTCTTAGGTTAAGTAATTTGCTAAATGCAGACTGTATGGTGAGACCAAATTTGAACCATAAATAGAATTCCAATACTCACATCATTATTACTATTGAAGCTTGTGTTAAGGGTGCCAGGAACTGTCAAAGGAAACCTTCTGGAACCACTGTATTTCTTGGACAGGTACAGGAATCCAAAGTCAGAATGCGGCTGGGCTGGTTCGGTGCTGCACCTCAAACTCTTGATGTTGTGAAAGACGCAAAGCACTGAGGCCCAGTCATCAACCATCAAAACAGTGATGATGACCAAACACTAAACGGCTGTGCCACTGGCATTGCAAACAACCGTTCCATGATACCCGGAAGAACAGGTTAACACAGTAGGCAGAAAAAAGATGGACTGGGGCCGGGTGGTGGCGCACCAGTCCCCACCGGCAGGGGGAAAGCTTTGCGAGTGGTGAAGCAGGGCTGCAGGTGTCTCTCTGTCTCGCTCCCTCTTTATCACCCCCATCCCTGTAGAGTTCTGGCTATCTCTAGCAAATAAAATAAAGATAATTAAAAAAAAAAGAGAGAGTCGGGCTGTATACAGCGCAGCGGGTTAAGCGCAGGTGGCGCAAAGCACAAGGACCGGCATAAGGATCCCGGTTCGAACCCCGGCTCCCCACCTGCAGGGGAGTCGCTTCACAGGCGGTGAAGCTGGTCTGCAGGTGTCTGTCTTTCTCTCCTCCTCTCTGTCTTCCCCTCCTCTCTCCATTTCTCTCTGTCCTGTCCCACAACGACGACAACGATAATAATAACTACAACAAGGGCAACAAAAGGGAATAAATAAATAAAATAAAATAAAATAAAATATTAAAAAAAAAAGAAAATAAAAAGAAAAAAGACAGGCTGTAGGCTCCCCTCACATGTAGGCAGTGTGCGGACTCTGCACAGCAGCGAGGACAGTTCCCAGAATGGCTCCTGAGCTTTAGTTTGTAGATTAATCCTTACGAAAATTCTTCTCAAATCCAAGTTTGTCTGCTTTTCAGTGGACACAACACCAGTATAAAATGAAAAGGCAAGTGAAAAATCATTAAAAAAAAACTGAATACATGTGAAATATAAATAAATAATAAAATTAAAACCTCAGTAAAGAGATTTTAAAAGGAAATGTAAATATCCTGTTTTTCTTTTAAAAAATATTTATTAATTTATTCCCTTTCATTGCCCTTGTTGTTTTATTGTTGCTGTAGGTATTATTGTTCTTATTGTTATTGATGTCATTGTTGGATAGGACAGAGAGAAATGAAGAGAGGAGGGGAAGACAGAGAGGGGGAGAGAAAGAGAGACACCTGCAGACCTGCTTCACCACTTGTGAAGAGACTCCCCTGCAGTTGGGGAGCTGGGGGCTCGAACCCAGGTCCTTAAGCCGGCCCTTGCGCTTTGCGCTATGTATACTTAACCCGCTGCGCTACCACCCAGCCCCCCATGTTTCCTTTTAATTAAACATTTTTTCCTGCCTTGCAACTTACTTTATTTCAGCCACCAAGTTGCAGATGCTACTATGATTCTGTCCTGACCTCCCTGGGCCAACGACCCCACCAATATGTCCTGGAACCTCCCCTCCCCAGAGCCCTGCCCTACTAGGGAAAGATAGAAACAGGCTGGGGGTATGGATTAGCCTGCCAGTGCCCATGTCCAGTGGAGAAGCAATGACAGAAGCTAGAACTCCCACCTTCTGCTCCCCAAAAAGAAATTTGGGTCCATGCTCTCAAAGGGGTAAACAAAAAGGAAAGTAAACCAGAGGGTCCTGTAAGTCCCATTCCACCAGGAGCCAAAGCAGTTGTCACCAGAAATCTTTTTTAATACCATCAATGAAAAGGAAGTGAATCTGGAAAACCACAGAGGAAGCCAGGCACAATTTTGCTTGTCTAAGAGAGAAGAGGGGAAAAAAAGGAAAGATGTGGAAGTAATCGTAGGTATAGTGGTGAACTGGAAGGGAAGTGAAGGCAGGATCATTGAAAACATGGAAGGGAACTATATATATTTACAGTCAGCCCATATCTATGACCTAGGAAGAACTACTGCAGTTTCCAGTAGAGGTGATGGAACACACTCTGGAGGTAGAAACTATATGGAATTACACTCCTCTATTACCTTCACAATTCTGTGAATCAATATTAAATCACTAATTGAAAAAAAGAAAAAACAAACAAGTAAAATAAGTGTCCTGTTTTTAGAAATGGCTGAAAATGAGAATTTGTTGTGCACATGATGTTAAAGGTGGGGGAGATAACACACTGGTTCTGCAAAACTGCCAGTTCAGGCTGAGGCGTGGCATGTCCCAGATTCCATCCCCAGGACCACCATACACCAGAGCTGGCCAGTGCCCTAGTAAAATGGAAATAGACGACACTGCCAGTAGTCAAATATACTTTTCTGGGGAAGGAAAGCTTTAAATGATAATGTGTCACCAAAGTGAGAAAAAAATGAACACTCAGAATCAGTGATTTGGGTCAGTGACTGTAGAGACAGGCATCATGGCAGGCAACCAAGCGCAGTCATGAGAACAGCATAAACTGGTTCAGTGTTTCTGGAGGCAACTTGGCAGGCAGACTGTAGCAAAAGCCTCAAAAATGTTCACACCCTCACCCTCAAAAATGACATTTCTGGGAATTTCTACTAGAGAGATTGACAAATGTTTTTTTATGAAAGCCCAGAAAGTAAATACTTTAGGTTTCCCAGCCCACAGATGTCTATATTACTTTTCTTCTTTGTACGTGTGTGCAAGAAAAACAAAAGAAAGACAATAAAGCCTTCTAAAGTATGAAAGCTCTTAGATGGAGAACCATAAAAAAAAAAAAGAAAAAAGCAGTCTGAGGTCTGAAGTTGACTTGGGGTCAGTCATGTGCAAAGAGTTAATTACAGGCAGGTTCAAACGAGTGCATTTAATAATAGCCAAAGGAGAAGCCAAACTTTGCTCTATAGAAGTCAGTTTTAAGGAGCCAGGCGGGAGTGCAGCGGGTTAAGCACACGTGGTGCAAAGCGCAAGAACTGGCATAAAAATCAGTCCTGGTTCGAGCCCCAGCTCCCCACCTGCAGGGGAGTCACTTCACAGGCGGTGAAGCAGGTCTGCAGGTGTCTGTCTTTCTCTCCCCCTCTCTGTCTTCCCCTCCTCTCTTCATTTCTCTCTGTCCTGTCCAACAACGACATCAATAACAACAATAGTAACTACAGCAATAAAACAACAAGGGCAACAAAAGGGAATATATATATATGAAGCTAGTTACGGGGGCCAGGTGGCGGTGCGCCTAGTTGAGAACACACGTTTGAGCCCCTGGTCTCCACCTGCAAAGGGAAAGAGCTTTATGAGTGGTAAAGCCGTGTTGCAGGTGTCTCTCTGTCTCTCTCCCTCTCTATCACAGCAGGTTAAGCGCAAGTTCAACACTCGATACAGCAGCTGGGTCTATAGGTGTCCTCAATGTCTAAACAACAAGACTTGTGGGTATTCTGTATCTCTGTGAGATTTCATGTAGCCAAGGAGAGAGGAAGATGAGGAAAGGGCACTTAGATGTAAGCTGGACTTCTTTTTATCCTTTTTAAATATCTTATTTATTTATTTATTTTTAAGATTTTTTAATATTTATTTATTTTCCCTTTTGTGGCCCTTGTTGTTTAACATTGTTGTGGTTATTGATGTCGTTGTTGTTGGATAGGACAGAGAGAAATGGAGAGAGGAGAGGAAGACAGAGAGGGGGAGAGAAAGAGAGACACCTGCAGACCTGCTTCACCGCCTGTGAAGCGACGCCCCTGCAGGTGGGGAGCCGGGGGCTTGAACCGGGATCCTGATGCCGGTCCTTGCGCTTTGCGCCACCTGCGCTTAACCTGTTGCGCCACGGCCCGACTCCCTTAAGATTATTTATTTATTTATTTATGAGAAAGATAGGAGTAGAGACAAAGAGCCAGACATCACTCTGGTCCATGCGCTGCTGGGGACTGAACTCAGTACCTCATGCTGGAGCCCAGTGCTTTATCCACTGCGCCACCTCCTGAACCACGATAGTGGAACTTCTAAGGAGCTTTGGATTCACATTTGGTATCTGTGATCTGAAGATGTTATCAATGTACCTCAGGAAGTTTCATAAAACTGATATTTTCTTTTTTTATATTTTTTTTCTTTATTTTTCCTTTTGTTGCCCTTGTTTTTTGTTGTTGTTGTAGTAGTTATTATTGTAGTTGTTATTGATGTCATCGTTGTTGGATAGGACAGAGAGAAATGGAGAGAGGAGGGGAAGACAGAGGGGGAGAGAAAGATAGACACCTGCAGACCTGCTTCACTTCACTATGAAGTGACTCCCCTGCAGGTGGGGAGCCGGGGGTTTGAACTGGGATCCTTATGCTGGTCCTTGTGCTTTGGGCCACATGTGTTTAACCCGCTGTGCTACCTACCGCCCAGACTCCCAAAGCTGGTATTTTCAAAAAGCAGTTCTTTGGTATGGAGATTCTTTTTTTTTTTTTTTCTAAAAGAAAGACACTGTTGATATTCTTTTTCTTCTTTTGTCACTGCCATTCTTGGATCCCCTGTCCACTCTTTAAACCCTCTAAGGCACAGTTTTGAGTATACTCTCACTCACCTAGCAACAGAATGACCTACACTTCATTGTAATTCCCTCTGTGTACATTATTAAAAATTAGATTGCTAAGCTGTGGAAGATAGCCCAATGGTTCTGCAAAAAACTCTCATGTCTGAGGCTCTGAAGCCCCAGGTTCAGTTTCCAGCACCACCATAAGCCAGAGCTGTACAGTGCTCTTGTTAAAAAAAAAAAAAAAAAGATTTTTTTCCCATTTGCTGACCTCTCTAATGTCATTGTTACTCATTTAGTGTAAGAAGAAGCTGGAAGCATAGGGGACTTCCCCCCAGGATCCCCACAGACATTGTTTTTTTAAAAATAATTCCACTCTGATGCATAGTTCATCCTGTTGGTTTAAGCGCAGATAGCACGAAGCACAAGGACTCGCGAAAGGATCCTGGTTCGAGCCCCCGGCTCCCCACCTGCAATGGGGGTCGCTTCACAGGTGGTGAAGCAGGTCTACAAGTGTCTGTCTTTCTCTCTCCCTCTCTTTCTTCCCCTCCTCTCTCCATTTCTCTTTGTCCTATCCTATCCAAAAAACTCAAAAGAATGCCACAGGAGCAGTGGATTTGTAGTGCAGGCATTGAGCCCCAGCGATAACTCTGGAGGCAAACAGACAAACTGAATTTCAGGTCTGGAATTATTATTTTTTTGGTAATACCTATAACTTGTCTTCTGTTCAGTGACTTTTTGGTGGTTATATGTGACCTAGGTTAGAAAAGCAATTTATCACCAAAGGCTTGAAACGCGACCATTTTTAAATGTTAAGGAGCTACAATGACCTTTTTCTTCTCTATAATTCTTCACTGAACCCCTCCTTTCTGATCAATGGGTCATAACCTCAGTGATGATGAAACGTTTGCTCCTGGACTTCTGGGTGGGAGGAACGTTCAGTTGTTTCCTGAATCAACTTAACAGTGGCTCCTAGTGGACGAAGCCTCATTTTCCTTTAAGTAACATTTCTGAATGTAATCAAGAATTCACTGACAACAGTTTCTCTTTTTCTTTTCACTATTTCCAAAAAAAAAAAAAAAAAATCCTGGTTTACTTACTGAGAGAGAGAGCCAGAGTATTACTCCAGCACAGGTGCCATGCAACTCCTGGGCTTGCTTTTTGCTTTTTGTTTCTTTCTTTTTTTTGGGGGGGATGGGGGACTTGTTTTACTTTGCACAATCTTAACAGCCTTGCTGATGGGCTGTCCCCTTTCCCGGGTGCCCCAGGCCAGGCCCCGCCCCTCCCCGGGCCCCGCCCCCTCTCTCGGGCCCCGCCCCCTCCCTCGGGCCACGCCCCCTCCACCAGCCCCTCCCTCGCCCTGAACCCATTTCCTCCCGCGGCAGTGCGAGCCCCGCCTGTCTCCTCTCTAGCCCCTCGGAGGACTAGTCTCCTATGTCCCACGCCGGCGGACGTCGGTGGGCGTGTCTGACGTAGGCCGGAGGAGCCACGCTGATTGGCCAGCGCGCCCCTCTTAGCTTCGCGAAAGCCATGGCCATGGGGCTGCAGGAGGCGTGCAGGCTGGTTCCCAGGTGAGCGGGCTGGGGTCCCGGGCGCCGCAGTGTCGGGGCCTTGGCGTCTCTGGAGGCGGCGCTCTGAGATCGGCCTGTTCTCACGTCCTCAGCACTTTGCACCATGCCGCTGCTTGCTCACCCCGGGCTCCTCACTACTTGTCTGTCGGTCCCCATTTATTCCCGGGGGCAGGAGGAGGCCGCAGTCAGGGCTTGCATATTCTTCTTCTTCTTCTTCTTCTTCTTCTTCTTCTTCTTCTTCTTCTTCTTCTTCTTCTTCTTCTTCTTCTTCTTCTTCTTCTTCTTCTTCTTCTTCTTCTTCTTCTCCTTCTTCTTCTTCTCCTTCTTCTCCTCCTCCTCCTTCTCCTCCTTCTCCTCCTTCTCCTCCTTCTCCTCCTTCTCCTCCTTCTCCTCCTTCTCCTCCTTCTTCTCCTTCTTCTTCTATGATTTTGTGCGTTTAAATGCTTGTGTTTTGCCAGTGTTTGCACCTGTGCTCCTAGTGTGATTTTTTTTTTAATTCGTTTTATTGCACATTCTTTAAAAGGTTGCAGCTTTGACAGCGGGCACAGGTGGCCTGAAAGATGGGTGCACACATTGATTTTTATTTAGATTTGTTATTATCTTTATTTATCGGCTAGCGACGGCCAGAAATCGAGAGGGAAGGAGGAGAGAGACACCAGCAGCCCTGCTTTACCATTCGCAAAGCTTTCCCCGTGCAGGTGGGGGTCAGGGGCTCGAACTCGGGTCCTTTCGCACTGTAACATGTCGCTCAACCGGGTGCGCCCCCACCCGGCCCCCCCACACAGATATTTTTTATTATTTTTATTTATTGGGTAGCGACAGCCAGAAATCGAGAGGGAAGGGGGGAGATAGAGAGAGAGACAGACAGACAGACAGACAGACACTTGCAGCCCTGCTTCACCACTCAAGCTTTCCCCCTGCTGATGGGGTCTGGGGGCTGGAACCCGGGGCCTTAGCATTGTAGCATGTGCGCCCGGCCAGGGGCGCCGCCACCCGGCCCCTTGGGATTGATTTTTGGAAGCGTTGCTCTGCTCTGAGCCGGCAGAGCTCTGGTGTGAGTAACCCTCGTGGGAAGTCAGGCTGCAGCAGCCTCACACCTGGCGCCTGTCCCCAGGAGCCACCTTATCTGCCACCTAAACCCCAGGTGCTTTCTAAACCCTTTGAGGTGGTTTGTCGCACAGGGATGGAAGTCATCCTTTCAATTAAAAGTAGTGATTACTTTCGGGTAGGTTTCTAATAGTTTAATATCGCATCCATAAGCCAACATTAAACCACAGGTGCTCAATACGTAAGCCCAAGTCTGTCTGTCTGTCTGTCTGTCTCCCTTTGAAATAGGTTGTCCCAGGGCCTCAAGATAGTAAGCATGAAAAAAAGTCGAAACCTGACTGGTGTTTATTGCAAGTGATCCTTGCAGGTGCTTGTGTGAAGATTGTCAGCAAATAACTAAATTCTATGAGAAACACAAAACGAAACTAGTAAGTCTGTGCTTGTTAACTTGGAGAAGAATCTGTCAGCTACCGTGTTTGGGTTGGGTTATTTCTCCCCACGTTCCGAGATGCAGACCCGGCGAGTTCTCTGAGTTCTGACCAGAGGCCACGTCCCCAGGCTCAGTTCTAGCTGGAGTGGAGGCGTCCTGGCAAAGCCGAGACACGAGGGCGGAGCTGCGGGGCCTGCCACTGAATACATCAAATAAATCAAGGAACACTGTGTAAAGAGTGCTTCTGAGGAAAGAAGGCTGCTGTGCTGTGCTGTGTTGGGCAATCTCTCAACTGCATACTTCCTTGGCTTCTCCTTTGCCTTCCTTTTTTTTTCTTTTTCTTCTTCTTCTTCTTTTTTTTTTTTAATAAACTCTCTCCACTACTTAACCTGACCCTTCTTCTTCTAGCGTTTGCCCTTCTTCCGTAGCCAGTCAACAGCGTCAGGTTGAAAGCTGTCAGGAGCTGCTTGTTGCTGGCTTTGAAAGTGACTGGGATCCATGTGGATTCAGTCGGCTAGGAAGGATCGTCGGTTTCCCCAATGAATGGGGACTCACGGGATGCACCACGGGAAGGTCGATCCAATGCATCCCTGACCCTAATGCTAATTCAGTCCTTGGACTATATTCGCTTTCCCAAATAAAACTGTTCTTTTCCTGAAGGGAACTTCGCACATCCAATCCTGATGTACTCTAAATGCCTTGTTTGCATCCCAAGTATAAATTTATACTTATGTACGATTCTCCTACATGCTCCTTGAACTTGTTGGCATTAACATTTAGATTTCTTTTTTTAATATTCATTTATTTATTTTCCTTTTTTGTTGACCTTTTTTTTATCATTGTTGTGGTTCTTGTTGTTATTATTGTCGTTGTTGGATAGGACAGAGAGAAATGGAGAGAGGAGGGGAAGACAGAGAGGGGGAGAGAAAGACAGACACCTGCAGACCTGCTTCACCGCCTGTGAAGCGACTCCCCTGCAGGTGGGGAGCCGGGGGCTCAAACCGAGATCCTTACTCCGGTCCTAGAGTTTCGCGCCATGTGCTCTTAACCTGCTGCGCTACAGCCCGACCCCCAACATTTAGATTTCTAAAGTAAGTTCATCCACACTCCCAACCAAATGTTTTCTTTTTTAAATGGATGAATTTTTTTTTGTCAACAGGGTAATTGCTGGTACTTAGTGCCCACAAAACTCCACCACTCTTGAGAGCCATTTCTGTTATGGAGAAAAGGGTGAGGGGCCTGGTGGTGGTGGCACACCTGGTTAAGTACACACACTACAGTGTGTAAGGAGCTGCGTTCAAGCCCCTGGCCCCCACTTGCAAGGGACAAGCTTCAAGAGTGGTGAATTAGAGCTTCAGATCTTAGTCTCTCTCCCTCTTTCTCTTCCCCCTCTCAATTTCTCCCTGTCTCTATCCAATAATAAATAAAATAAAAATAAATAATAGAAAAACAGAGAGAGGGTGAGAGCGAGGAGAGACAACAGCCCTGCCACAGCATTGCTCCACGTACTTGTGAACGTTAATCTGCAAATGCTCTGGTGTGGTGCCCCTAGGGCTAGAAGCTTGCTGTCACTCCCGGGAGAGAGAGAGAGAGAATCAACTGTATTCTTAGCCTGCTGGCTAGAACTTGAAAAGTCCTCTCCAATTCATAACGTGTTTGTTTTGCAGAAACCTGACTGGTGGATTTAGTTTTAACCGACTAGATACTGCCAGGTGATTCTTGCTAAAGTCTTGTTTGTGCCTGCCGTTACTCTACTCAGCACGTAGAGGTGTCCAGCTAGCTACGGCAAGAACTGGAACTAAAAACTTAGCAACTAGATTTTCAAAGTTTTGGCCCCAATCTACCTGATGAATTGACAGTGCTTACTTCCAAGTTCTGGCTGAGGAGCGAGGACTGAAGGCTCTTGGGAAAATCCGTGCAAGACAAAAGTTACAAGGAAGGTAGCTGTCCCTGTTAATCCCGGTTTTAATGCCCAGCGTGCGGATCACCATCTCGCAACAGTGAGGTGCGAGGGTGAAGGACTGTGCTTACTGTTCTATTGTTTCTCATAAAGTCCTTGAGGTCTGCAAAGACAGCAGGCCTGGCTCAGATCCTTAAACAAAAGTAGCTCTTACCTGCCGACGCTGATGAGAGCCAGAGTTAGGAAGAGGGATGAGAGAGCGCCTTCACCAATGTTGACTTGGACATTTTGAAGAGTACTCGGAATCCCAGCTGTGGTCACACGTCTAGTCTGTATTCTGCTACGGAACATTGGTTCTTCTGGGCTGTTGCTTTTCTGTTCTGTTGTTTCTGAAGACGCAGTATTTGATTATTGGATCATTTCCCTTAGGCTAGATGCGGAGTCTAAATGCAGAAACGAAGTATGCAGTTTGTGAAAATTCATCCACTTGTATTTTTTTTAAATAGTTATTTATTTATTTATTTATTCCCTTTTGTTGTCCTCGTGGTTTTTTATTATGTGGAATCGTACCCCTCTTATCCTATGGACTTGTCAGAATTTTCCATTTTATAAATAAAAATCTTTTTAAAATCTCATTGATACACAAATGTGTCTACTTTTAAATCCCACAGGATGGCTTTTATTGAATATTTTAAACTAAATAAGCAATAACAAGTTAATTGGAAAGAAAAAAAAGAAAAATCACTAAATTAGCAGTGTGTGTGTATGTGTGTATCTGTGTGTGTGTGTGTGTGTGTGTCTGTCTGTGTGTGTGTGTCTTGTGTGTTGGGTAGTATGCCAGCTCCCCCTGGCTTCTGCTTAACCATATACCTATATAGGGATTGATTTGTTCAAAGCTTTGGTCTATTTACATAAATCACTTTTACATTTACATAAAGCACCACCTTCCCTCCAGGGCACTGGTGGTTTAGTGGTAGAATTCTCACCTGCTCCACCCCCTCTCCTTGTCACACCCTGATCCTCTCCTTGTCACACCCTGATTTTCACCAGTCACTTTTCTCTCCACCCTCTCTGCGTCACATCCTGTTCACACCCTACTTGGGAAGTATATATAAGACAACATTGTTCGTTTTAGTTGTTAGTTTAGCTTAGCTGGGCTTAGATTGTGCTGCGTCCTGCATGAATAAAGAGATACTGCCTACAGCTCAACCATGAGTCCCTGGTTGTCTGTTACCCGCCCGTGAAGCCAGCCCGGCGAAAACAACATCTGTGTGTGTGTGTCTGTGTGTGTGTCTCTGTGTGTGTGTGTGAGTGTGTGTCTGTGTGTGTGAGTGTGTCTGTGTGTGTGTGAGTGTGTGTGTGTCTGTGTGTGAGTGTGTGTGAATGTGTGTGTTTCTCTGTGTGTGTGTCTGTGTGTGTGAGTGTGTGTGTCTGTGTGTGTGTGTGAATGTGTGTGTCTCTGTGTGTGTGAGTCTGTGTGTGTGTCTGTGTGTGTGTTTGTGTGTGTGAGTGTGTGTGTGTCTCTGTGTCTGTGTGTGTGAGTGTGTGAGTGTGTGTGTATGTGTGTGTCTGTGTGTGTTTCTCTGTGTGTGTCTGTAAGTGTGTGTGTGTCTGTGTGTGTGTGTGTCTGTGAGTGTGTGTGTGTCTGTGTGTGTGTGTCTGTGTGTGTGTGTCTGTGTGTGTGTGTCAGTCTTCAGACACACACTTTCCTTTTTATTTGACATGCATTTTGTATATTCTAACTTCATGGTTGTTATTGGCTGTGTAGTGGTTGTGTATAGAAGACAGTTTAAAAAATATTATTGAGTTGTTACACGCTTACTTTTTGGTTTTCTAGCTTTTTCCTCATGATAATAATTGTTGCAAAAATATGAATAAATCAAATTATGCCTGAAGTCTCCTTAATGCAATTGGTTGTGGAATTTTTTTATCTTGATGTAATTGTAAAGTCATGGATCTATATTTCTAGATTCCAGCTCATATCTCAGCAGGTGTCTGAGAATGAGAACGAAAATGCTCTTGTTTTTTTTCAGTTAGTGATTTAACAGTGGCTTACAAGATCTTCGTTATTTCTTTTTTATTTATTATTAGATAGAGACAGAAACTGAGAGGGGAGATGGGGAGATAGAGAGGGAGAGAGACAGAGACAGACGCCTGCAGCCCTGCTTCACCACTTGTGAAGCTTTCCCCCTGCAAGTGGGGGCCAGGGGCTTGAACCTGGGTCCTTGCTCACTGTAATGTGTGTGCTTAACCAGGTGCGCCACCATGATCTTAAGATTAAAGGGAATAGTCCTACACTGCACCCACCACCACAGTTCTGTCCCTGAAACTCCCTCTCTCCCTCCCAGCGCACCCAGCATAGTTTCCACCAAGTTCTAGTGACAGTTGGACTGTTTCTTGAAAGCAAGCTCATATATATGAGTGAAGCCTTCCTGTTGTCCTTCAGAGAAATGCAAGTCACTTGGTAACAGATATAAACTGTAACAGCAAGAGTCCTTAAGCACAAACAAATTAAGGAACCCCAAGGTAGTATACAGATAAGGATAAAGTCATGTCCTTTGTCTTACCTTGGATGGGGCTTGAAGGAACTATGTTAGGTGAGATGAATCAAGAGAGAAGGGAGACAAAAGAGAATAAATAAATAAAATATATGTTTAAAAAAAGAGAAGGGAGAACACTGGATGGTCTCACTTCTAAGTGGGACTTGAGAAATGAGGACAGAAAGTGAGACTCTGGCTGGGTTTGGTGTATGCACCGCAGCAAAGGCCTCTGGGAAAGGCTGGGGGGGTAGTAGAGGGCGGAGAGGTCACTGTGGATCCCAGTGCAGGACAGTCCAAGAACCTAGTTGGGGTGGTGTGTTCCGCCTGTCAAGGGAAGGTGAGAAGTTGTAGCCGTGTGTCAACATTGTCCTGCCAACTAGTATTCCCCCAATAAAATAGTTTTGGGGAGAAGGTTTAGTTCTGTGAGAACCCTCTAGACTTTCAAAGGAACTGTATCATTTAGTATTTCCAGTAGTGAATGAGAGTTAAAACTTGGTGTGTGCGTGTGTGTGTGTGTGTGGGGGGACTGCTTTTGTGCTATTAGCTTTTAAAGAAATGAAAGCAAATATAGTATTTATATGTTGAGACCTATCACTCACACTGTGTTCCTTGTGTCCCACATTTGTTTCAGATTTCGTTCTGTCAGAAGGACTAATATCATACTGCAACATTTGGTAAGTCTGGCCTTCGCTCGCCATTACTAGATTGTGACGTGTAATTAACAGTGGGCGTCATTGTTAGGGAAATTGAGACCCTCTGGAAGATTTTTGTTAGCCTTTTGCTGTACCGTGGTTTCTAATCTTACAGTCTTGAAACCTGAGGTGATTTAAAAGAACATGGATCTTCCAGCCAGAGCCTGGGGTTAAGTAATGAATATACTCTCTTACCCGGGTTTCTTATGGTTTTCTGTTTTGACGTAAGTAAAATTCATCTTGGAGTGCTTATAAGATAATTATGTTCAAGAGAGACTACACTGGGGGCCCGGCGGTGGCGCAGCGGGTTAAGTGCACACAGTACAAAGCACAAGGACCCGGGTAAGGTCCCAGTTTGAGCCCCGGCTCCCCACCTGCAAGGGGGTCGCTTCACAAACAGTGAAGCAGGTCTGCAGGTGTCTGTCTTTCTCTCCCCCCTCTCTGTCTTCCTTTCTTCTCTCCATTTCTCTCTGTCCTATCCAGTAACAACAACAATAGTAACAGCAACAACAACAACAATGGAGAAAAGATGGCCTCCGGGAGCAGTGGATTCATAGTGCAGGCACTGAGCCCCAGCCATAACCCTGGCAGCAAAAAAAAAAAGTGAATATAGTACCTGGCATATATATATGTGTGTGTGTACATATATTTACTTTTCCTGTAGTATTAATAATACCTTTCTAAGTCTTAACCGTCCTTTAAGTCGCACCGTTAGTATAAATCACTCACTTTTGACCCTGCCGGAGACCGAAGGTGTCATCCCCAAGCCTGTATGTTGTATGTGCAGCGCTGACTGGCGGGAGCACTCGGGGTTGTCATTAATTCTGGAGGTGGGAGCCCCAGAAATGCCTCAGTGCCTTTCTCAGAGCATCCAGGGAGAGCTCGTCTGTACCTTCTCCTTGTGAGGGAGGAGGACACAGGGAGACTACGGGTGTCTGTGAGCCAGAGGCCGGTACCCGACATAGGCCTCATCAGATACCGAGTCAGCTCACAGCCTGGTCTTGGGCTTTCTAGCCTTTAGAACTGTGGGACATTTGTCTTTTAAAAAGTAACTTTGGTATGAAAGTGTGCGGATTAGACTACAGTGGAGTGATAAGTGAACATACCAATTTCATGACTAGTGTTATGTCCTTCTTTTAAAACAAATTTTTTTTACATTTATTTATTTCCTTTTTGTTGCCCTTGTTGTTTTATTGTTGTAGTTATTATTGTTATTGATGTCATTGTTATTGGATAGGACAGAGAGAAATGGAGAGAGGAGGGGAAGACAGAGAGGGGGAGAGAAAGACAGACACCTGCAGACCTGCTTCACCGCCTGTGAAGCGACTCCCCTGCAGGTGGGAAGCCGGGGGCTCGAACCAGGATCCTTCCACGGGTCCTTGTGCTTTGTGCCATGTACGCTTAACCCGCTGCGCTACCACCCGACTCCCTAATGTTCTTAAGTGGTTTGTCTGAGCTCAAGAAAGAAAAAAAAAAAAAAGAAGGAGACCAGTATTTTTAGAGAACACCATCACCAGACAATGAGAAGTCAGAGTGATAAGATCGCAAGTATAGGGTAGAAGAAACCATAAACAAAAACCAGTGAAAAAAAAAAAATAATATCAATAAAACAAAATGACGATAATGTGGAGTTATTATGGGACAACATCTGGAGAAACACCACTTACATCATAGGGACGCTAGAAGAAGATGAGGGAGAGAAAGACTAAAACTCTTATCTGCAGACGGCAGAGCTGGGCATTGTTCCAAACTAAAGGAACTGGATAATCAGGTAGAGGGAGGCTGGAAATTCCAAATAAGAGTCGAAATAGAGCAAACCAAAAATACTCTAAGACGTAGTAGCTAAACTGGGGAACAGTTAAAGACAGAACTTTAAAATCAGCAGGAGAAAACTAGACCTCACCTCTGAGCGCACCCCAGGGCCAGGAGTATAGTTCACACGGGTGGGCACCTGCTTTGCCCTTCACGTGACCCAGCTCTGAGTCCAGCCCCTCTTGGCCGCACTGGAGCAGCTGGCAGCGCTGTAGACTGCCTTCCCTCCTGTCACTCTCAACTGTCTGAAAAAGATGTTGACATAGAGTGGTGAATCTCTGGCAATGAGAAAAAAGAGTTTTTTTTTTTTTTGCAGGTACCCCCACAAGACAATTAACTGACTTCTGAAATAGAAACTTTAAAAGCCAGAAAGAAGGGGCGCAATAGATTGAGAGCGTTCCATGGAAAAGACCTCCACTCAGCATGCTCGATCCTGTTAGACTCAGAATTGTAGCGATGAATAGCTTTTCAGAACAGAGATCACACCGGCCTGGAAGAAATACCAAAGGGATTTATGTGGCAGGAAAATACTAGATTGCTTTTTTTCTTCAGCTCAGACATACCACTTAAGGACACAGTGCTGGTCCTGATGTTGCTATGTTCACACCTCACTCCTCTGCAGCCTAGTCAGTACGCTTTCATATTGAAGCTATTTTTAGAAAGACAAGTCTGACATAGAGCGGCTTACAGACTAGGAGAGAGATTATTCAGATATGTCTATGTATGTCCTTAAAGTGTTTATGCATTCTCTGAAGACGTTTGCGTGACATTGTTGTACGCACACCTACCCCAAAAGGTAGAGCAAGCAGTCCCCCCGTGGCAGACATGGCAGAATCACAGTGTGCTTGCCTCTCCTGACCTTTCTCTCACCTCCAGTAGTGTAGACAGTTCTTTTCTCTCTATCTGAGAACGTGTTGGAGCTCAGATACCAGCACAAAAAAACCCTTGTATCTAATTTAGAAAAGTTATCTAGGGGCCAGGCGGTGACGCACCTGGTTAACCGCTCACTTTACAGTGTGCAAGGACCTGGGTTCAAGCCCCTGGTTCCCGCCTGCAGGGGGAAAGCTTCATGAGTGATGAAGCAGGGCTGCAGGTGTCTCTCTCCCTCTCTGTCTCCCTCTCCCCTCTCAATTTCTCTCTATCCCTATCCAATAATAAATACGATTACATTTTTTAATAATTTTGTTATATTTATTTATTTATTTATTCCTTTTTGTTGCCCTTGTTGTTTTTTATTGTTGTTGTAGTTATTATTGTTGTTGTTATTGATGTCGTTGTTAGATAGGACAGAGAGAAATGGAGAGAGGAGGGGAAGACAGAGAGGGGGAGAGAAAGACAGACACCTGCAGCCCTGCTTCACCGCCTGTAAAGCGACTCCCCTGCAGGTGGGGAGCCGGGGGCTGGAACCGGGATCCTTACGCTGGTCCTTGCGCTTTGCACCACCTGTGCTTAACCCGCTGCGCTACTGCCTGACTCCCAAAATTACTTTTTTGTTCTCACAGAGAATGACCAAGCACACGGATACAGCAGGGGAAATATCACTGGAAAGAAAAGGCTGTGTAGGCGTGATCACACTAAACAGACCCAAGTTCCTGAATGCCCTGAATCTCAGTATGATTCGACAGATTTACCCACAGCTAAAGGTTTGTCTTTTTTTTTTTTTTTTTTCTTTACAGACATTTGCACGAATCTTAAAGAAAATAAGTGTTTACTCATGAGAGAGAGAGAGGGCAGAGAACCAGCGCATCATTCTGGTACATGTACTGCCAGGTTGAACTCGGGATCTTATCTGGGATTCCAGAGAATTGTCATTACGTGGCCAAGATCTCATGCTGACTGACCCGTTCCCCACGCTTTCTCCACGGTGCTACCGCTTAAGTACATGGGATACATGGGATCAGTGACAGTATTTTTCTGGGTCATTACTCTGAAATGCCCCCAGTGCTGAGGACTGTGTCACGCCGTGAGATGACCCCTAGCTCCACGTAGCTCTAAAGTCCTTTCTCGTGTTCTGCCACTTTTTATTTCTCTGGCTTTTACAATATTACCTGCAGCCACATGACTTTTTTTTTTTTTTTTTTTTTGGTTTGTTTTTGTTTTTACTCAAAACTGGTTTTGAAATGCTTAGTGAGGTTTCTTTTTAGAGAAAGCTGTGCACGTTTCTGGTCTAAGTGAACTAACTGCACAGTGCAGTGGAAAAGTAGGACTTAGTCTCCTTGCATTGAAACTCAGGCTCCTGTTGGCTGCGGCGATAAAGGAAATCTAGCGTCTCCGCCTTTGCTCATCTGTGAAACTGGGATCATGATTCATAGGATGGTCAGGAAGATTAAGTGAAATAGCATTTCCTTACGTCTTCAGTTGAGAAATCTTTTCCACAGTGATGTACTTGTCTGGGATACCTTGAAATAAGGCGAGCTTTTACGAACAAGAGTCGAGCTAGAGCAAGGAAACAAAATAGAAGCCTCCACACTAGAATCTCATATTTCTGTGAACGCAGCCCAGCATTGCACGGAATTTTGTTTGGATAACCACACTGGTCAGACTACATCTCATCTTGCATTTGTTTTCATCCTCAAGTACAGAAATTATAGAGCAATTTTTCATTCCCCAGTTAACTGCTTTTTATATTATTTATTTACTTTTTACATAGAGACAGGGAAGGCAGGGATGGAGGGGGAAAGATATATATATATATACTTTTTATTTTGAGAGAGAGAGAGAGTTTTGAGTTTTGTCATAGCAACAAAGCTTCCTTCAGTGCAGCCAGGGGCAGGCTCCA
This sequence comes from Erinaceus europaeus, assembly GCF_950295315.1. Classification (NCBI taxonomy): domain Eukaryota; kingdom Metazoa; phylum Chordata; class Mammalia; order Eulipotyphla; family Erinaceidae; genus Erinaceus; species Erinaceus europaeus. Next base: position 4,468,521 of record NC_080179.1, read on the forward strand.
GCCTGGGGTCTCGCTCATAGCACAGCCACACACTTACCAAGTGTGCTATTTCACTGACCTCAGTTAACTACTTTCTCTGAATTTGGCTCATTGAAACATTTGGCCTTTCGAGTGGACTTTTTCCCTGTCGCCACGTGAAGTGCGTGTGATGGCACTGTCCCCGGCAGAGGCTTTTGCCCGTCAGCAGCAGCTAGAAGCCGAGAGCGTCGAGGAGGGGCCCCGCAGCCCGGCTCCAGTGTTCACGAAGCTGTCCACACCGTGCCCTGAAGGGGCTTCCAGCCTGGGTCCTTGCACATGTTAAAGTATGGGTCTGATCTGGTGAGGCATCTCCCGATTCTGGATCGCTTCATTGTAGCTATGAAGTATCCCCAAATTGCTGGCAGATTCCAGTAATCTAAGTGGTTCCACTTTGCTCCTTACTCATGTTCAGCTGGACAGAACCCGGCATCACTAACCTAGAGTGGCCGCTGCTTTGTATAGAAATGATTTATCGGGTGACCCATTCACGCAGTTTTAAGTTTGTTGAACAAAATGTGGAACCTGCATTCCCCCCGTGGTCTTACAGTTTTGCCATGAAATCTTTGGCAAAGATTTCAGATGCTATACAAACACTTGGATCACCAAATGTATTTCTCCAGCAACTCTTCTAGAATAGCCTCTATTCATAAAAAAATAAATAAATAAATAAATAAATAAAAAGGTGAGATTCATCCTAGTAGATATGTTTTCTAAGACTTTTCTTTGATCTACATGTTCTGTTTGCACATAGTACACCTCTGCGTGTCTCTCCTGAGTCAGTTTCCTGATGTGCTAATACTTACCTTTGCATTTGGGTAGAAATGGGAACAAGACCCAGAAACTTTCCTGATCATTATGAAGGGAACTGGAGAGAAGGCTTTCTGTGCTGGGGGTGATATCAGAGGTAATTATTTTTCTTCTTCTTCTCTCCTCACCTAAATGCCTCCTGCCCGTGGTGGAACCAGCAATACAAATTCCTACAGCATATCTTGCAATCTGCTTTAATTTTAAGATTTTTTTTGTTGTTGTTGTTACAAAGGAAATCTGTTGTCATGCAGTTAATTTACAAAAAGAAACTTTCAGACAGTGCCCTGCTCCCCCGATCAGGAAGCTTTGTCTTGGCTTGGGCTCCAACACCGTCCTCGCTCACGGCAGTGTCTGCTTTGCTGTGCCAGCTGCCACCTGGCTGCTGCTTCTCCCAACTTTTTGTAGTTGATATCAGAAAAAAAATGAGAATAGCAAAGTAGCTCAATGTGTGTCTTGAAATTCAGATATGTTGTCTCCCTCCTTGAATTGTCCTAAATACACTGTTTCATCTGTGAGAAGAGCTGGTCCCAAGCTGTGTGGCTGTGACACGGTAATCAGACAACCCGTTCACAGGACAGAAGGGAGAAGGTGTGTTCGTTCTGAGCGTCACGCTCATGCCGGCGCTGCATCTTGCTGGCAGCTGACTCTGGTCGCCAGTCTTTCATATACACGGAAAGCTTTCTGCAGCTTGTAGTTTGTTTTTTCATGTTTAAAATCCTGTGGTAGTTGAGGCTTGACCCACCTGGGATGACTTGTGCAGAGAGAGAGGTGGAGAGGCAAGGAGAGAAAGAGACCACAGCATCGAAACATAGTCCAGTGTGGAAGGTGGGTGGGCGCGAACCTGAGTCCTGCATATGGCAAAGCCGTTCACTATCCACGTGAGCTATTTTTGCCAGCCCCCCCCCCCCCCTTCATGTTTTATGGAACTGGTGGTAGGATTCAGGGATGGGTTGTTTTTTTTTCCCTTGGCGTTTTTGCTTTGTATATTTGTTCTTTTATTGATGGTTGGGTTGATACTCAAATTTACTGTTTTGTGTATGCCACGGAGCAAACAAGCTTGAGTCAGCACATCATTTAAAGTGCCTGTCAGATTTTAAGTAGAAATGTCTTCTTTTTCTTAATTACCAATTCTGTTTAATGAGCAAAAGCTATTGAGCAGTTTTGACATTTGGATAGTATAGTTACTCAGTTAATGACCTGAAAACGACACCAATTTTGTCCAGAGTCCTGGAAGATACTATCAGTGTCAAATGCCAGGTAGACCCGCCCTGTGGCTTGGCAGTTCTCCTGGGGATCTACCCAAAGGAAGCACAGACACTCATTTAAAGAGCTGCATGTGTCCCACACTCCTAGCAGGGCACTTTGTAGCCCCCAGACCGGGAGGCCCCCAGATGCTGCACTACAGGGTGGCTGAGGAAGGGTGGTGTGCGGACACAGCAGAGCACGACTCAGCTCCGTTGCTCGTCCTGCATGGAGCTTGAAGGAATCACGTTAAGTGAGACAAACTTTTTTTAGTGAGATACCCGGGCGTGAACTGAGGTCCTTCACACAGCACTGAGTGACTTCTCTAGACAAGCTGTTAAGTGTCTCTTTACACAGGAAGAGGTGAGAGGGGAAGAGAGGAGAAGGAAAGAAGAGAAAGGAGAGAGGGACAAAGAGCTAGATACCCAAGTACTGCTTCTGCATCTGCTCAGTTCCGTGTGACGCTGTTTATGATACTCCCATGCAGTGCTGGGGATGTAGTCCAGGGCCTCAGCCCCTTAAGAATGCATCTACTCTCGGGACTATCTTGGCTCTAGTTACTGACCCTTAAAATTGAGTTTACTCTTCGATCGATGAGACTAATATATGTATTTTGCCTCCAGGTTTATTGCTGGGGCTTGGTGCCAGCACTACGAACCCACTGCTCCTGGAGGCCATTTTTCCCATTGTGCTGTCCTTATTGTTACCCTTGTTGTTGTCATTATTATTATTGTCATTCCTGTTGTCGTTGCTGTTGTTGTTGCTGGATAGGACAGAGAGAAATTGAGAGAGGAAGGGAGACAGAGACGGGGAGAGAAAGACAGACACCTGCACACCTGCTTCACTGCCTGTGAAGCGACTCCCCTGCAGGGGGGAAGCCGGGGTCTCCAACCGGAATCCTTCTACTGATCCTTGCGCTTTGCGCCACGTGCACTTAACCTGCTGTGATACCGCCCAACTCCCCCTTTTTCTTTTAGAAGAGCTGGGGCTTTGCATCTATGTGAGTCCACTGTCCCTGCTGTTCGTTCATTCAGATACAGGCATGTTGGCATTTGCCCGTCTTGTGGCATTTCCTTGTGGTACTGGGACTTGAACTTGGGCTGTATACTTGGCAAGGCATGTGTCTTACCCAGGAAGGTGTTTTTCCAGCTCATAACATTCATCTCCATTCATTCACTCATTCATTCATTCATTCATTCATTCATTTTTAAGCAGAGCACCACTCAGTTCTAGCTTATGGTGGTTCCTGGGCTTTAACCTGGGACCTTGGTGCCTCCGAAAGCCTTTTTGCGTAACCATTATGCTGTCTCATCTTCCCTAACATGCATATTTTTAAAATACTGATTTTCCTCTGTAATGAAATGTCCCTTTGGAGCTGGGCATGCAACCTTATATTTTACAGATGGGGAAAGCCACGTGTGACTGTCATCTTCTCGCTGCACTCAGGCCTAACTTGAGGTTAATATTCAGACGTGGAATTACAAATGCTAGAATATAGTGCCTATGTTCAAAAGAATAAGATCAAATGCCAGGAATGTGTGGTTTCTTTGAAGATGGTAGTTTTTTTTTCCCTAGAAAACATGGAATTATATTATTTAAAAAATTATATGGATAATTGGTTTAGTAATAATTAGCATAAGACATGGGGAAACTTATAAGACTTTTTCTTTCAGGTAAAATATTTGTTCTCCAGGCTCTACGCCTCAGCACTCCTGTCCTGTTAGGCTGTGTTAGCAGTGATGAGAACTGAGCTGTGTCATGTGGTGTCCGTCGGGGGTGGTCTGTGTCACTAGATGCTTCCAGTGGCAACACTAGACACTAGGCTTTTCTTTAAAAAAAAAATAAAAGTCAACATTGGGAACATCTTGCAGGAATCACCTTAGTCTAGAGTTAGTCTGGAAATCCCAGGTCAGCAGTTTCTGTGTAGTTTCTCAGTAAAGCAATCAGGAAAGGTAACATGAGCTTGCACTAGGTGGATGAGATTGACTTAATAGCAGTTTTTTCTTTTTTTCCTCCAGGGTTATTGCTGGAGCTCGGTGCCTGCACCACAAACCCACTGCTCCTGGAGGCCATTTTTCCCACCTTTTGTTGCCCTTGTTGTTTTAGCCTTGTTGTGGTTATTACTGTTGTTGATGTCGTTCGTTGTTGGATAGGACAGAGAGAAATGGAGAGAGGAGGGGAAGACAGAGAGAGCAGGAGAGAAAGACAGACACCTGCAGACCTGCTTCACCGCCTGTGAAGCGACTCCCCTGCAGGTGGGGAGCCGGGGGCTCGAACCAGGACCCCTACACCAGTCCTTGCACTTTGCACCACGTGAGCTTAACTCTCTGCGCTACTGCCCAACCTGCAGTAGCAGTTTTCATATCAGCAGGAATAGTAATCCAGTGACTGTCCACTGAATAATAGGAAATTGTATAGGATTGAAGGCACTTGATAACTGTTATCCACCATCTGGTGAGCACACAGCTCTGTGGAGCCAGCTGATTGAGCCGGACAGTACTACTGCCCTGGTACTATCACAAACCCAGCATTTCTACTGAGATTATTAAGGTTACTAATCCTTTTATTTGCTCCTCTGGCCTCACCTTTGACCATTCTTCTGTGATCTTGTACAGACTACTTCTTTTCTTCTTTCTTGCCTATGTATCTTTTTGATAGTGGTTTTAAAAAAATAAGATTATGGGGTTATCTCACAAGCTACTTCTCTTTTTTCAAGTCCGTGTGTTTCAGTTCTGTATATTCCAGAAACTATAATTTCCGGTTTAATTTATTAATTTTTATTAATTTTTTTTTAAATTTATTGGAATTGGCATATTGCCCTCAAGTAAAAGACTCTGGGGTGGGTGGGTGGGGAGAATACAGGTCCATGAAGGATGATAAATGACATAGTGGGGGTTGTATTGTTAAATGGGAAACTGGGGAATGTGATGCATGTACAAACTATTGTATTTACTGTTGAATGTAAAACATTAATTCCCCAATAAAGAAATAAATTAAAAAAATAAATAAATAAATAAATTTCTGGTTTAAGTATAAACACTACGTAAGTAATTTTTGCTAGGAAGTTTGCCTTCCAGTTCAGCACTGGGCTGTGTATCTGCTACTCACTGGACATGGGCACTGCGGGCAATTTAATTTTTTAATTTTTGAGTATCTCATTCATTCTGTCTGGACAGAGAGAGAGAAGTGGAAAGTTATGAGGGAGGTAGATAAGGAAGGGGGAAGCAGGGAAGCAGGTAGACAGACAGACCTGTAGCGCTGTTTCACTGCTACTGATGCTTACTCCCACGGGTGGGGACTGGAGACTTGAACCTGGGTCCTTGTGCATGGAATGTATGTGCTCAACAAGGCCACCACTGCCTGACTTTGTGCACTATGGGCCACTTGGGCAACCTATTCTAAAACTTCCCTCTGACACTTACTATCACAATATTTTAACTTTACTCTGTTTGGCTGTACTGACTAGAAAATGCCTTTTTTAAAAAATAAAATTATAATCCTTTCTTTTTTTTTTTTATTTTTTTTTTATTTTAGGAGGGGTACAACTCCACACAATTCCCACCGCCCAATCTCCATATCCCACCCCCTCCCCCGATAGCTTTCCCATTTTCTATCCCTCTGGGAGCATGGACCCAGGGTCATTGAGGGTTGCAGAAGGTAGAAGGTCTGGCTTCTGTAATTGCTTCCTCGCTGAACATGGGCGTTGACTGGTCGGTCCATACTCCCAGTCTGCCTCTCTCTTTCCCTAGTAAGATGGGTCTCTGGGGAAGCTGAGCTCCAGGACACATTGGTGGTGTCTTCAATCCAGGGAAGTCTGGCCGGCATCCTGATGACACCTGGAACCTGGTGACTAAGAAGAGAGTTAACATACAAAGCCAAACAAATTGTTGAGCAATCATGGACCCAAAGCTTGGAAAAGTGGAGAGGAAGTATTAGGGAGGTACTCACTGCAAACTCTAGTATACTTCTGCTTTCTTACTTTGGTGCCATACTCCAAACTCAATTTCTGCTTTGCGTTTCTACTTTTTTTTTTTTTTTTTTACATGCATAACATTCCCCAGATTCCCATTTAGCAATACAACCCCCACTATTTCATTCATCATTTTTCATGGACCTGTATTCTCCCCACCCACCCACCCACCCACCCCAGAGTCTTTTACTTTGGTGTAATACTCCAATTCCATTTCAGGTTCGACTTGTGTTTTCTTTTCTAATCTTGTTTTTCAACTTCGGCCTGAGAGTGAGATCATCCCATATTCATCCTTCAGTTTCTGACTTATTTCACTCAACATGATTTTTTCAAGGTCCATCCAAGATCGGCTGAAAACAGTGAAGTCACCATTTTTTACAGCTGAGTAGTATTCCATTGTGTATCTAGACCACAGCTTGCTCAGCCACTCATCTGTTGTTGGACACCTGGGTTGCTTCCAGGTTTTGGCTATTACAAATTGTGCTGCCAAGAACATATGTGCACACAGATCTTTTTGGATGGGTGTGTTGGGTTCCTTAGGATCTATCCCCAGGAGAGGAATTGCAGGGTCATAGGGTGGGTCCATTTCTAGCCTTCTGAGAGTTCTCCAGACTGTTCTCCACAGAGGTTGGACCCATTGACATTCCCACCAGCAGTGCAGGAGGGTTCCTTTGACCCCACACCCTCTCCAGCATTTGCTGCTGTTCCCTTTTCTGATGTGTGACATTCTCACAGGAGTGAAGTGACATCTCATTGTTGTCTTGATTGGCATTGCTCTGACAATGAGAGCCTTGGAGCATTTTTTCCTGTGCTTCTCGGCCTTTTGATAATCCTTTCTTTTCTTTTTCTTTTTCCTTCATGTCTAGAAGTCTCAGAAGCAGGTAAAGCAAACCAGACGCTCGCTCAAGATTTCTTCAGAGAAGAATATACGCTGAACAATGCCATCGGTATGTGTGCTTGGCTAGGAGCTGTGCACAAAGTGAAGACACAAGTCACCAGTGTCTGGGGATAAGGCTCAGTGGGTGGAGAGCAGGACTTGCCCGTGTGAGGTCCCAGCTTCTAGCCCCGGGACTGGACTTGCCAGAGCGGTGTTCTCCTCTCAGTACATCCAGAGAAATTGGTAATGACTAGGGACTCTTGTTTAATCTCTTGTGTGCCATTTTAAAGTTGGTCTTTCTCACTGTTCACTCTACAATTTGCATATTATCTATTTATTTTTTAAAATATTTATTTATTCCCTTTGTCTTATTGTTGTAGTTATTATTGTTGTTGCTATTGATGTTGTTGTTGGACAGGACAGAGAGAAACAGAGAGAGGAGGGAAAGACAGAGAGAGGGGAGAGAAAGACAGACACCTGCAGACCTGCTTCACCGCCTGTGAAGTGATTCTCCTGCAGGTGGGGAGCCGGGGACTCAAACCGGGATCCTTATGCCAGTCCTGTGCTTAATTCGTTGCGCTACCACCTGCCTCCCCCATTTATCTTTTTTTTTTTTTTACCAGAGCACTGCTTAGCTCCGGTTTATGGTGGTGCAGGGGATTGAACCTGGGACTTTGGAGCCTCAGGCATGAGAGTCTCTTTGCATAACCATTATGCTATCTACCCCTGCCCTATTTATCTATTTTTAAAGATAAGGACAGAGAGGCTGAGAGAGAGTGAAAGAGACCACAATACCAGAACTTCCTTCAATGTAGTATGGACTGGGCTTGAGCCTGGGTTGCACCCATGGCCAACCAGACAGTTTGGTATTAATTGGCTCTGTTTTATTTTTTTTGATTGCCACTAGGCTTATCACTGGGGCTTGGTGTCGGCACTGTGAATCTACCACTCCCAGCGGACATTTTCTTCTCCTCCTCTTTCTTCTTTCAATTATTAGATAGGACAGAGAGAAATTGAGAGAAGATGGAGAGATGAAGGGAGAGAAGGGGAGACCTGCAGACCTGCTTCACTGCTCGTGAAGCATTTCCCCCTCCACTGGGGGGGACCAGGGGCTTGAACCCGGGTCCATAAACATAGCACTATGTGCACTTAATCGAGTGCCTGGCCCCTTAATTGGCTATTCCTAACTATCTTTCTGTCATAGTTTCAGTATAAATTCTTGGATTCTGGTGATCCGATACTTCTTGGAAGACAAAAAATTTGGGTCCTAGATTTTCTGTATAAAATGAAGTATTGTTGTCTAATTAACAGAATTCTAGAGTGAATAATTCTGTCTGATCAGCATTCTGGGTTTCCTGTGTGTCCCCCAGCCCAGAAGTGAAAGACACTGATATTTTCAGTTTGTTTGCTTTGGAAGTTAAATACATGAAACTGGGTGGTGGTTTGCAACAGGTAAAAACTTGTGATTCAGTGGTCAGCTTTGGGGCTCTGTAGCTTGGTGACCACAGTCAATAATACAGCATTGCACACTTGAAAGTTGCTAAGAGGGGCGGGGGAGATAGCATAATGGTTATGCAAACAGACTCCTACCTGAGGCTCCTAAATCCCAGGTTCAATCCCCTGCATCACCATAAACCAGAGCTGAGCAGTGCTCTGGTGTTTCTCTCTCTCTCTCTCTCTCTGTGTCTCTCTACATCTCTCTCAATAAAAATAAAATAAAATTAAGGAAAAAAGAAAGTCGCTAAGAGTAGATCTTTAAAGTTGTCTTAAGGAAAAAAATTGTAACTGAGATGATGGATGTGAACTTACAGTGATTATTCCGTAACAGTACCTACAGCTATCAGATCATGTTGTACACTTAGGACAAATATAGTGGTGACAGCGGTGTTATCTCCACACACTGAAGCTATTAAGATAAGAGACAGAGCTTATAGTTCAGGCCACAGTGCTGCTTCCCTCATGGTAGTTTGCTGTCTCTCCGCGGGAGTACCCACTCTCACCAAGTTTTGTCCTACATGTATTTTAAAGATTGATTTATTTTTTTATTAGGGGGAATGGGAGAGAGAAAGCTAGAACACCCCCCCCCCCCCCAGCACATATGATGCTATGGATTGAGCCTGAGAGTCCACTTGCATCTGCAACCTTGGGGGAACTACTGTAGTTTCCTAGTTTCCAGTGGGCGGATGGGAACACAGCTCTGGTGATGGGGCCGCTGTGGATTTATTGTGCTGCCGTCTTAGACGTTTATAAAGCCTTACTAAGCCACCAGTGAAATACAGTTTTAAAAAGTCCAACACCTTAGCTACTATGCAACTTTCTATTTCACCCAAGGCCACATTTTGCTTTTGTTACATATTTATGGCAAAAATAGCATCTCTGATTTTGAAATTTATATAAATATCTTTCTATCAATATACATATATATTAAATAGGTCCTCAACTACATGGAATATGTGTTCTTTAGAATTCAATACTATGACTATTCTGAACATTTCTTATTCTAATTAACATTTTGGGTTACTACCGATGTTTCTAACGCCTGTCACTGAGCTCATATATTCACCCCCTTAGTGCCAAAGCATCAACATTGCTCTAGAGATGATAATAGAAGCGCATCCGGGTGACAGTTTAAACATCTTCAGTTTGCTTTGGTCGATCCATACCCCCCTCCTGTATATAGAAACATTATTTTATCTGGTTTCACATAGCTATTTTTGAGATTTTGATCGAAATTACAATTTAGGTAAATTTGCGAGTGAGTCCTCCTGGGCTGGGTGGTGGCACACCTGGCTGAGCACACACGCTATGATATACAAGGTCCTGGGTTCCAGCCCCGGGTCCCCACCTGCAGGGGGAAAGCTTTGTGAGTGGTGAGGCAGGGCTGCAGGTGTCTCTCTGTCTCTCTCCCTCTCTGTATCCTCTTTCCTCTTGATTTCTGACTGTCTCTATCCAATAAGTAGATAAAGAGAATTAAATAGATAATGAGTCCTCCCCATTTGTGAATGTGTCCTATTTCTTCATTTGTTCATATAGAATTTAACTTACGGAATTAAAACTTAAAGACTATGTATTTCATCTTCTTTTTAAATAAACATAAGAGCATTTCATCAGGTTATCTTTTTATGCCCTTTTATCATGTTTTATTTTCTTATAAGGATCTTGCTTTAAAAAAAAAAAACAAACCTTCTATTCTTGGGTAGCTTGAGGTTTTTGCTACTAGATTTAATGGGATTTCTTTTTTCCTTTAAAAAAATTTTTTTTTAATTTGTTTATATTTATTTATTTATTTTTCCTTTTGTTGCCCTTGTTGTATAACATTGTTGTGGTTATTGATGTTGTTGTTGTTGGATAGGACAGAGAGAAATGGAGAGAGGAGGGGAAGACAGAGAGGGGGAGAGAAAGACAGATTCCTGCAGACCTGCTTCACCGCCTGTGAAGCGACTCCCCTGCAGGTGGGGAGCCGGGGGCTCGAACCGGGATCCTTCTGCCAGTCCTTGCGCTTTGTACCACCTGCGCTTAACCCGCTGCACTACTGCCTGACTCCCTTTTTTCCTTTTCTTTTAAACTGGGGCTTGGGGATTAATGGCTTACAGTAAATACAGTTCTGGATAAAATTTCTCAGTTTTTTACAACGCACTCACACCCAGCCTAGATCCTCCTCCGCCATCACGCACCAGAACTCGAAAGCCTCCTCTCCCCCCTCACCAGTCCTTATTTTGGTGCCATACCCCAGATCCAGTCCAAGTTCTGCTTTGTGTCTCCCTTTCTGTTCTTATTTCTCAACTTCTGCCCATGACTGTGATCATCCCTTATGCATCCTTGACTTTCTGGCTGATCTCACTTAACGTGGTTCCTTGAAGGTGAATTTATCACTCTTAGTAGCTGAGTAGGAGATATGTCACCACTCATCTGTTGTTGGACACCTGGGCTGCTTCCAGGTTTTGGCTGCTACAAGTTGTGCTGCTGTAAACATAGGTGTACACAGATCTTTTGGGGATGCTTGTATTTGGGTCCTTAGACTATATCCCCTGGAGAGGAATCGAAGCCTCATAAAGTAAGTCCACTTCTAGCCTTCTGGGAGTTCTCCAAACTGCTCTCCACAGGGGATGGACCCATTGACATTCCCACCAGCAGTGCAGGGGGCTCCTTTGTCCCCACTATCTCTCCAGCATGCATTCTTACTGTCCTTTCTGCTATATAATATTCTCACAGGGGTGAAGTGGTATCTTGTCTTTATTTGCGTTTCTCTGACAATCAGTGAGCTATAGGATTATTGTCATGTGTCTGTCGGCCTTTTTGATCTCTTCTTCAGTGAATTTTCTGTTCATATTCTCTCCCCCCTTTTGGATGGGGTTCTTTCTTTTTCTTTTTCTTTTCTCTTTCTTCTTCTTTCTTTCTTTCTTTCTCTCTTTTTTTATATAAAGAGTTTGGCAAGCTCTTTATATACTTTGGTTATTAGCCTCTTGTCTGATGTATGGCATGTAAAGATCTTCTCCCATTCCATAAGGAGTCACTTTGTTTGGGTGGTGGTTTCTTTGCCGTGCAGAAACTTTTCAGTTTGATGTAGTCCCGCTGGTTCATTTTTGTTTTAGTATTCTTGGTAATTGAATTTGTATCCTTTGAAGATACCTATAAAATTTAGATGGACGAGAGTTCTACCAATATTTTCCTCTAATGAATTATCTGGTAGTTTCTGGTCTAACATATAAGTCCTTGATCCATTTGGAGTCTGCTTTTGTGTTTGGTGAGATGTAGTGGTTCAGTTTCATTCTTCGGCACATTTCAACCTAATTTCCCCAGTACCATTGGCTGAAGAGACCCTCCTTTCTCCATTTAATAGTTTGGGTTCCCTTGTCAAAAAGTAGATGTCCCTAGGTGTGGTGGCTTATATCTGGGCTCTCAGTTCTATTCCACTGGTCATGTGTCTATTTTTGTTCCAGTACCAGGCAGTTTATATGACTATTTCTTGTCTATAGAAATGCTTTTGATTTTAATATTTGTTCTTATTCCAAATTTGTTGAAATTTGTTATTCTAACAATATTCTGTAGAAACTTTTATTTCTTTTGTCATGGACAATTTATCATGTGCATTCAATTTCTGTTACTATGATCCAGTCTTTATATTTTGGTAGGAGCTGTGTTATAAATACTTAATGAAAATATATCTATATGTACGTGCATATTAAATCACAGTGAGAAGGTAATTAAGATTATATATGAATTTACATTTTGAGAAGACCATACTTTATAAACCATGCATTTCATTTATGTGGACATTTCTTGCAAAATTTTCCTAGAGAAAATACTCCGAGTTCATGTAATGACTTCTAGAAAAAAGTGGCTATCCTGCATTCTAAACACCGCAACTAACGACAGCTATTTCTTTCAGCTTCTTGCCAGAAACCGTATGTTGCACTGATTCATGGAATCACAATGGGCGGGGTAAGTGGCCTGCTTTGCTCTCACCACTCATTCATTTAAGTTGTCTTAAAAGTAGGTTACTAACGGTCACATTTCAGTGATTCTTGTAAGACAGAAAAATTGAACTCAGTAACACAAGATGTTTGTGTTTTATATCTGTCTGGGTTTGGAATATACAGAAGACACTTTTAGGCTATCTCAACCTACCAGTATTTGAGAGGACTTAGTGCTGTTTTCACTATACCTAGGGGTCGTTGGAAAAGTCACGATGCACTTTTGCAGAGAAAAATACCTTATAACTGTCCTAACAACCCAGTAACTATCAAGCTTTTTAATGAAAAGAACTGAATCTTTTTTCTTTTTTTTTTTTTAATGTAGAGATTTTTTTTTCTGCTTCTAGTCTCAGAAAAGAAATGAGGGGTGTTGAGTTTTTTTTTTTTTAAAAAAAACCTCTTGATTATTGAGAGCATGATTAGGTAAATTACATCTACTGCACAGAATGTCCCCTGAATGAAAGCATGTGGACTTTTTTTTTCTTTGTCTCTTGGGGCTCAGTGCCTGCGCTACGAATCCACTGCTCCTGGAGGCCTTTTTTTTTCCCCCTTTTGTTGCCCTTGTTGTTTATTGTTGTTGTTATTATTGTTGTTATTGCTGTCGTTATTGTTGGATAGGACAGAGAGAAATGGAGAGAGGAGGGGAAGACAGAGAAGGGCAGAGAAAGACAGACACCTGCAGACCTGCTTCACCGCCTGGGAAGCGACTCCCCTGCAGGTGGGGAGCCGGGGGCTCGAACCGGGATCCTTACGCCGGTCCTTGCGCTTTGCGCCATGTGCACTTAACCCGCTGCGCTACCGCCCGACCCCCAAAGCGTGCGGACTCTTTATGTATCTCTCTGATACTGCAGTTATGTGATGTGAGAGATACTTAGGATTTTTGTATCTGTACATCTACGACCACATCTTGCCCATGTATGATTTTTTTTTCCCTCGCAGTGAACATTTTCATGCAGATAGAGGAGAGAGAGGGAGAGAGAGAGGAGAGAGGAGAGACAGCACAGCACAGCACAGGAGCCAGCGCTGCGGTTTGTCTCCCACAGTCCAGGGCTCAGACCTCGGCTATGCATTTCCCAGTGAGTTACCTCTCTGACCCCAAGAGGAATTCAATTTCAGAACCGAGGTGAAAGCTGGAAGAAAGGGCCAAAAACAGAGCAAAGATCTCCCTGGCTGCTTTCTGCGTATGCTGGGAACGGAAACCCCTTGGCTATTCTAGATAGAGATGGGATTTGCGTCAGCGTGGTAACTTAAAATAAGACAACACTCACCTGTGAGGACTTAAGCTCTTTTTTCAACACCTTGGAAAGACAGTGAGCCATTGTCTCATCTCAAGATACCCTGTCTCTCGTGAAGCTCAGAACCCTGATAGGTGTGAGGAAATGCCAAATGCAACTCTGTGGTCCTAGTGTTCTCTCCTATGAATCAAGCCAGCCAGGGTCAGACAAATACTGCAGGCTATAGCTTACATGTGGAAACAAAGAATTTACTTTTAGATTTCTTTGAAGTGTTAACTCTGTAGATGTAGTTAGACGGTAGCGCAGCAGGTTAAGCACTCATGGCACGAGGTGCACAGACCTGCATAAGGATCCTAGTTCAAGCCCCCGGCTCCCCACCTGCGGGGGGGGGGGGGGGGGCGGCGCTTCACTAGCGGTGAAGCAGGTCTACAGGTGTCTTTCTCTCGCCTCCCTGTCTTTCCCTCCTGTCTCGATTTCTCTCTATCCTTTTGAACAACAATGACAGCAATAATAACAATAATAATAACAACAACGGTAGACAACAAGGGCAAAAAAAGGGAACAAAAGGCCTCCAGGAGCAGTGGGTTCGTAATGTAGGCACCGAGCCCCAGCGATAACCCTGGAGGCAAAATAAATAAATAAATAGATGGTTTGTGCTGATCTGTTAGTCTGTTAAAGTTTATTGATAAGACAGAGCCAGTATGTCGACATGCAGGAAAGTAATATGAACCTGTGGACATATTAGTGGGAGGTAGGTCTTTGCTTTGACTGTGGAGCTTCTTAGTCTGACATCTAGCCTAATGCATGTGGTTCCACAGATGGGGTGTAAAAGTGAAAAATACTTTCATGGCACAGTGAAATGCTACATGGTGAAAAAATTCCTTTGAACGTAAAACCAAAAACGATACCTATTTTCCCAAACAGCACTTATAATGCTGCTTGATGGTGGGAGAAGTCTTTGGCTTCCTGTGGTGCACTATTTATTCATTCTGGGCAGAAGCTCACTCATTCTCTGCTTAGAATTTCAAACTGAGACTCTGGAGGCTTCCTTCACGTCTCTGAAGCTGTGCCTTTCTCAGCTGTTGTTTTTATAGCCATGGCTGTCAGCTCAACTTGCTTCCCAACATTTGTTTTCAATATAAATACTAAGTCTAGTATTTAAGTTAATTTGGTATTTAACATAAATATAAAATAACAATGTCGAGTCTGTAATTTGCTTTAGATGAGATGGCCATTTGTTTATCTTATTCTACATAGCTAATTGTGGTAATCTCCTCTAGTGTACTTTCCAGCCACTTCATTCCACAGACTGAAATTCTCATCAGCCTCACTTGACTGCCAGCGTGTGTCCCCAGTTCAGGCAGACGCTCCTGGGGCAGGGCAGGGCAGAGTCTCTGGGTAGAGAAACGACAGCGATGGGGGACAGGTGGTGACTTTCTCTAATGCATCTTCTTTATTCTGTCCCCTGGTGTCAGCACAGGGCCTCCCCCCTACTGCTCCAGCCTCTGCGGGCAGTAGCAATGGAGACTCACAGTTGCACTTGGTGAGTCTCAGGGGAGTCTTCTCCTCCCTTCAGCCGTCTTTTTGTTGGTGAAACAGACGGGAGGTGGTGTCTCAACTGGTAAACTGCCAGACTGTTCCCAGCCACTTAATCTCTCCCTAGGCTCCTCTCTGTCCACGAGGCATACATATTTATTTGCACTCACCGGTGATTTGGTTGTTTCCTGAAGTCATTCTAGTCCTGTCTTGTCGCAGTCCCAGATGATGTCCTTTGGTGTTCCTAGTTGACCTGGGAGAGGAGAGAAACACAGCTGCTACTGCACTGTAGCCCCGTCACCCAATGCATCTTCTTTCTTCTAAAAGTGCACGATTCTGTATCAGATATAACCACATGTGGAAAGAGAAAAAAAAAAAACCTGACAACAATAAAAATACCACATAGCTCAGTAAAAGAACTGCTGAGCCACATCCAGATAAGACTGACTTAGTTTCCTCTGGCTCATCCTCTGCCTGGCTGATTCTGTTTTCTGCTTCTGTTAGCCTGCTCTCCCTTCCTTCAGCTTCTTTCTTCATTTCAGTTATAGTATCAGCTTGTTCTGCTAATTGACCTCTTAGTTTAGCTATTTCAGCTTTCAGTTCCCTAATTACCTCGAGGTAGCTAGTATTTTCCTTGAGGGTCTCATCTGTTGTTTCCCTAATTCTGAAAGCCCTTTTCTCCATAGTTGTCTTCATTTCTATGATTATTAGGTTTACTTTTGCTTGCATACTTTTCTTATCTATGGTTACTTCTGACTGATTTGGAGTTTCTTCTGGGCTCCTGTCTTGATTCATTGTGGTAGCAGTTTCATTTGCTCTTGATTGAACCTTTTTTAAAATTTTATTGATGTGTTTTTTATTTTTCTGTTCTGTCGTTCTTCAGTTGTTGTGTTTTGAGTACAAGCCACGCTATACTAAAGACCTTTATGACAAATGCAGTCACCAACCTCAGAAATTACAACAATAGTAACTGAAGCAAGGATTGATGCAGCTTACCCATTACCAGTTAGCCAAACAACACCTCTGTAGGGAAATTGTGAGGGTGTGGTAGAGCCTGGCAGTATCAGTGAATTCAGAAAACAAAAGAGGAAGAAAAGAAGACAAGAACAACAACAACAAAAATAACAGTGAAAAGAAAGAGGTTTTTTTTTGAATTAGCTAGGAGGAGGGAAGAGGTAGAGTGAAACAAGTTCCTCTCACAATGGATAGGACACCCAGTCACCTAGCAATGGAAAAAACAATGTTGATTTTGGTCAACCTGAAGAAGGAGGGGGGACAAGGGACACTTGAGTATATATGATAGCAATAATAAAATAGAACAGAGTAAAATACCCTAACAGTCAGTCTACAGCTTGGACGGCCCCGGATTGGCTCAGGCAGCCTGAGCAAAGAGCCAATTGTGAGAAGTATACAAAAAAAAAACCCCTCCAGGTAGTCTTTTCCAGGCAGGCATGAGGCTCTGATTGGATAGATATTTTGTCACTCAAATAGAGCTCCAGCCACTTAGGAAAAAAAAGAGAGGGAAGGCAGAAGGAAAAGGATTGGAATGACACCCCTGGTGAGCCAGGAATCTTGGTAAAGAACACAGCTCGGTAGTAAAGCCTGCTGGGAGCGGCTGCCCAGCCCCTGGGGGCTGGTTTTGGGGTGGGGGGGAGGGGTAAGCCTCAGAAATAATCAAAAGATTTCCTTTCTTTTTCCTCCTGGGCTCTGTTTTCTAACCCCAGAGTGAGCTATAGGACCCCTCCTTGGTGTCACACGTAGGACCCTTATTCACCCTCCTGCTGACAGCCCAGCGGATTTCCTCCCCTATCCAGAGAATCCCAGGTCACAAGCTGCTGCTTGTTGGAACTCACACCAGCCGCTGCCTCCAAGTGGAGGTCTTGGCTCCGCCCCCTGGTAGTGTCCTTTTACAACTGCCAAAATCTGGACTCAAGTTCAGTGACCACTGACAGGTGGCTGAATAAAGAAATTGCAGCACATAGATTTGGGGGAGTCAAGACCGCAGACATGATCTCACCGTTTTACCTCTCCGGGCTGCTTTTTCATTTAGGTAGACCAGCAGAGACGCTGCAGCATCAAAAGGTCTCTGACTCCACGGTACTTGCCATGTGGTGTCAGGGTTGGAACCTGGGTGGGGTGCATGGTAGGGTCTGCCTTCTGCCTGGTGAACTGTATGTCTACCCCCAAATTGCAACATGTTTAACTCAGCTCTGCGATGTAGATAGAGTCTACTCATTAAGGATTAGTCATGAAACTGAAACAACCTAATGGCAGTTCTGAATCATTTTTAAAGGTGTATATTTCAACGCATACTTTGCTGTCTCATGGAGCTTCATTTAATTTGTTGAAATATGTTTATTTCAAGATCACTGAAGCTTGCCCTTTTTAGTGACATTTCCACAAGCCAACGATAGACTTGCAGCTAATCTGTTTCACTTTCTACAATTGACGTTTAGCACTGCACATTTGGTCTCACTAAGTGTTGTATCTGAGAAAAATGTTGCTGATTTTATTTGATGAACTGTGTGGGTTGTGTGTGTTTCTGCTCTATTTGAAGCTACTGAAATTCGCTGGAACGGTTTTGTTTGTGCATTTTTGATCATTGGTCCCCCTACCAGCACACAGGGCTCATGGAAAACGTCAGTGCCCTAAAAAGAGTGCTTCATCTAGTTTTAAAGGAGATCTAGTTGGAGAAGACAAAGTACAAACCATGAAGCTGAGTCAGAACATAGTGACTAAAGCAGGTTTATTCCAGATGTCAGAACATAGTGACTAAAGCAGGTTTATTCCAGATGCCAGAACATAGTGACTAAAGCAGGTTTATTCCAGATGTCAGAACATAGTGACTAAAGCAGGTTTATTCCAGATGCCAGAACATAGTGACTAAAGCAGGTTTATTCCAGATGCCAGAGACACCCATGGTTTCGCTCATTAAATTCTTAGACTGTGGCTTTCCTTTTTCTGTAGATATTTCTCCTGAAAGAAATATCTGTGGAAATATAAAGGCAGTTAACATGAGTGAGAAAATTTGTTTTCATGTCTTAGCATGCACTTAAAATATTCTCATCTTATTTCTCTAGGGAGTTGGCCTCTCAGTTCATGGACAGTTCCGCGTGGCTACTGAAAAGTCTCTTTTTGCAATGCCAGAAACAGCAATAGGTAAAACAAACAAAAGACCAGATATGTTCATAGTTACTTTTAGAATCATCTTTTGGTATAGTTCAGGTCAGACTATACCATTTTATGTATATTTTATAGATAACTTAGTTCTTACTACTGTCGAATTGATCAAACTGTGTGAGACAGAGCAATGAAAGAAATTCTTAAGAAGACTAAGGAGATTCCTAAAAGTTTATAGTTCAGTAACTGAAAACATGCAAGTTTTAATCCTTTTCTTAATTTTTTATTTTCTGGGGAATGAACCCAGGGCCTCTAGCACTTGCTGGATGCTATGTCTGAGTAGCATTTCTGGGCCTATTTATTATTTATTTTTATGAAACCATGAATTTATTAGGAATCAAAACAAGAATTCATTTTCAAAAGTACAGTCATGGTGATACAGTCACTCCTGCTCCCGAGAGAAAGATGCCATCAGTTTAAGTCGCGTCTAGACGGGGCGCTGTAACCAGTGTTCCCTGGGCGTGACAGGCAGTAAGTAACATTGGCTTGTGGCATTTTTTTTCTCTGGCTGAACTTGACTGTGCAAAGGGGAAGCCCCTTGTTCCTGCCTTCAGAACAAACAACAAAGACAGTTCCTGTGGAGGTGCAGGCTGTCATGTATTCCTGACTGATGAAGCTCGGACAGTGGGGTCTAGGCTCCTGACAGCATTTCAGTGCAATTTCTGAGGCCCGGGAGGTGGCCCAGGGCTAAGAGCACAGGACCTGTGCATGTGAGGCCCTCCCTGGGATGCTCCCGGCACTGCAGAGGTTGGCGGGCTGCCATTTCTCTCTCCACTCATTAAAATAAGTCAGTCGATTTGTTTTAAAACAGCAGATCTTAATTCTACACTTTGGAATGTCAGTTCTCAAATCTAACGTCATTCATCCATCATCAAGAGGTACGTTTTAGGGCACTGTTCAGGTGGAAATAGACTGCAGTGTTCTCAGGTGATTCCAAAGTCATCCCTTAGAGGAAACGGGCCTCCTGCCAGGCCTCCTGGCATCCCAGGCAGTGCCGTCCTGTGGAAACTACTCCCTCCTGTTACGGAAAGCCGGACACCACAGAACAGAATGTGTCGTCCTGGGAATTGCAGACTTCATGCTGGGAATTCTTGTCATTCAAACACAGGGACAGCTTCTTTCCTTCATTCTTGTCCCCCCCCCCCCCTCTCTCTCCCTCTCTCTCTCTCTCCCTCCCTCTCTCCAGTTTAAATTTACCACTTCACTGAACAAGGACAGTTTCTATTAGTTTTCAAAAGCAAGTTCATAGGAGCAGCTAGTATTTCTCTCCAAAGGATTTTTTTTTTTTTCTGGTCCAAAGTTTGTTCTTCCCAGTGTCTGGCACAAGCCCACCTCTCAAGTGCTCAGCTCTGGGGACAAGTCAGGACTCACAGAGCTTGCTGGAGTCTACTGCTTCTCCAGAGACTTGGTGGAGGAACACTCAGTGGACAGACAGTACAGAGAGTGATGAGAAATGGAAGTTTTCTTTTTTTTTTTTTTTTAATATTTATTCCCTTTTGTTGCCCTTGTTGTTTTATTGTTGTAGTTATTATTGTTGTTGTCGTTGTTGGATAGGACAGAGAGAAATGGAGAGAGGAGGGGAAGACAGAGGGGGAGAGAAAGACAGACACCTGCAGACCTGCTTCACCGCCTGAGAAGCGACTCCCCTGCAGGTGGGGAGCCGGGGGCTCGAACCAGGATCCTTACGCCGGTCCTTGCGCTTGGTGCCACATGCGCTTAACCCGCTGCGCTACCGCCCGACTCCCGGAAGTTTTCTTTTTTATAAAATAGATTCCTAGATCTCTGGACCGTTCACACTGGTGGAAACTCTTAGGTGGTAAAGGACCTGTCTCAGGGCCAGGTGGTGAAGCAGGTCTGCAGGTCTCTCTTTCTCTCCCACTCTCTATCCCTCACTCCTCTTCTTTCAAATTCTCTGTCCTATCTAATAATAATAATAGTAATAATAATATCGAAAAGAAAAAAAGGAGAAAAAAGTCGCCGAGATTGCTGGAGTCACAGTGCCGCACTGAATCCCAGCAATAACCCTGGTGGCAAAAATAAATAAATAAAAACCCACATGTCTCTGCAGTCATCAGGACCCGGTCACGGACCATGCTGCAGAACTGTGGGTGTGCCAGCCGCACACTCAACACCACCAGCATCCGCAGCCCTCGGTCAGGGTGCATGAACAGGGGCCTGCCTGTCTTTATGACTTCAGTACATTTTACGTACGTCTTCAGAGATGTGAGGGAGATGCAGCTCAGCTAATCCCAGGGACTAGCCAGTAATATACAGTCACCTAAAGCCAGAAGAGCCAAGGAGGCAGGGAAGGGAAGAGGGACGTTTTCTTTGTCACCAGGAATAAGAGGAAGATGATTTTGAAAGTGCTGATCATTAAGAAATGAATACATGCGAATGATTTTATTAGGGGTAAGCGTATTCATCTGGCAGGTGGCATTTGTATTCATCTTCATGTTGAATATCAAATAACTATTTGGAAAATTATTGAAGTAGTGCTATTTATTTTCCCATAAATATTATATTTCCTCTATGTGTATCATGTGGAGAGAGTTTTTTTTTCCAATATTTACTAAGTAACTTAGTACTTGGAAATGTAGGGAATATTAATTCTGGACTTCCAGTATTACAAAATTTATGCCAGAATCGTAGGCCCAATGCACGTTATTGGTTTCTATAAGAATGAGACACGAAGGTCTTTAAAATACCCAAATTAAATTGGCATGTTTTAAGTAAGTCTTTTATGATATTAGTTGAATTGTACAGCACTTAAGCTCAGTGCTGGTTTTAATCATTTATTCAAGCTCCAGGACAATGTCCCCCTAATCTAAGGAGAGCTGCTATCCGTGTCTGCCATTTGAATCACTGCTATTCCCCCTATTATTATTTCACTACAGGATTGTTTCCGGATGTAGGTGGGGGTTACTTCTTACCGCGACTTCAAGGAAAACTCGGTTATTTCCTCGCACTGACAGGGTTTAGGCTGAAGGGGAGAGACGTGTTCAGAGCAGGAATCGCCACACACTTTGTGGACTTTGAGAAGGTGAGATGATTCTGGTTTATGTTACTGGAGTCATGTGCAGTGCCCAAGGAGCTTAGTCAGAGCGGTCGAGGTCACAGGCTGATGTGGTAGATGTGGTTCTGGATCCTGGCTTCACTGCTCACTGCTTTGTGACCTCGGGGAGGTGCCTAACTCTCCAAACCTCAGTTCCCATAAGCAAATTTGTACTCATTATATTTGTGTTTAAGGCTCTTTTGACTGGCACTTCCTGTGGAGGTTTGTAAATGAAGAAAGCCTGGAAATAGCAACGTTCTAAGAGTGTCTAGGACGGAATGGAGAGCTAGTTCAGCAGGTCAACGTGTCTCACGTCCCTGAGGTCTTCGATTTGATCTTGGCAGCACATGGAGGTGCCGGAGACGGCACCCAGGCGGCCCTGTGGGTAGCGGAGTGGTGCTTTGAAGGTCTTTCCTCTCTCTCTCAAGACGAAGTACAGGGGGCCCGGCAGTGGCGCACCGGGTTAAGCGCATATAGTAGGAAGTGTAAGGACCTGAGCGAGGATCTTGGTTCAAGCCCCCGGCTCCTCACCTGCAGGTGTGGGGGTCCCTTCGCAAGCAGTGTAGCAGGTCTGCAGGTGTCTCCTGTCACTCTCCTTCTCTACCTCCCCTCTCAACTTCTCTCTGTAAAAGAGGAAAAAAAGACCAAGTAGAATAAACGCTGGCTCGTTGGAGGCTGCTTGACGGCACTGCTCACACAGCGCTCTGGCGTCGACCCCCAGCACGTTCAGAAAGAGATCTCGGGGCCGTCTCCATGGGAGAGCACAGGACAGGCCTGCATGGGGCGTGAGAACACCCAGCTGTTGAGAAGGAATTTTAAGACTTGTAAAATAAGATTTTGCATTTCTGTAAGCCTTCAAGTCACTTCCTTTTCCCTCCCCTTCAGTTGGGCCAGTTGGAGGAAGACTTGCTGTCCCTGAACTCGCCTTCAAAAGAAACCATCGCAGGTGTCTTAGAAAGCTACCACACAAAAGTAAGCTTGTCCTTATCCTAACTTCAAATCTTAAGTCGTGGGGAATAGAAATGTGCCAGTTATTATGTCTTTCTATAATGCTTATGTACTTTGTTTTATCAGAATGGTGTGTAGTAAAATACTGTGGTTTACAGATACAAATTACTTGGATGTCTTACTATAATGCTTATGTACTTTGTTTTATCAGAATGGTGTGTGGTAAAATACTGTGGCTTACAGATACAAATTACTTGGATGTCTTAAACACTTGATGGGAATGTTAGCACTTCACGTGAATATGTGTGAAAGTGGCCTCTTGACTGTGCAGGTCGACAGCTTGTCTGTCTTCTCACTCTGCTGAATTTTAGGGCTCAGCCTTGTGACTGGCCTTGCAAAGGCTTTTTTTTTTTTTTAAATTGGGTTTAAATTACTTCATTGTGGAGTGTTTACCCCAGAATGAAGCCAGTTCATTTCATTATTAAAAGCACTGTGTCCACAATAAACAGGAATGTGTACAGCCCTCTTGTATTTTATAAGTTTAGCCACACCTTTTTAAAAAAAAATTTTAAAAAATATTTATCCCCTTTTGTTGCCCTTGTTGTTTTATTGGTGTAGTTATTATTGATGTTGTCGTTGTTGGATAGGGCAGAGAGAAATGGAGAGAGGAGGGGAAGACAGAGAGGGGGAGAGAAAGACACCTGCAGACCTGCTTCACTGCCTGTGAAGCGACTCCCCTGCAGGTGGGGAGCCAGGGGCTCGAACCAGGATCCTTACATTGGTCCTTGGGCTTTGTGCCACGTGTGCTTAACCTGATGCGAGTTCTCCTTTTTAAGAATGGCCTCAACAAGCTGGAATTTAGACATAGGAAGACCTGGATTGTGAGCAGACACAAAACTGTTTTGTGAGAAGAGATTAAGGTAGAAGAAGGACAGTTCGACTGGAACCATAAACATAAAAGGGTTGATTTTTGTCAAGAGATTGTGTTTTTGTTTTTGTTTTTAAGTCTAATTATAGTACTCAAGCACTTTCAATTTCCTTCCTGAATTACTGGTTTCTATTCTTGTAGTTAAGTGTTTCCAGATAGCAGAGAAGTGGTGGGAATTCCTTTCAGATGAGAATTTGGGCTGGATGACTTCTCAGAACCCTTTGATCCTGAAGTTCATTGGCCTATTTCAGTGATAATGCTTGAGATACATAATGCTGTGTAAGTGAAATGTAAGAACCTTTGGCCCAGTGGTGGCGCACCTGGTTGAGCGCACATGTTACGGTGCGCAAGGACCTGGGTTCGAGTCCCTGATCCCCACCTGCAGGGGGAAAGCTTCATGAGTGGTGAAGCAGGGCTGCAGGTGTCTCTCTGCCCCTCTCCCTCTCTGTCACTCCCATCCCTCTGAATTTCTGGCTGTCTTTATCCAATAAATAAGTAAAGATAACAACAACAAAAAAAAAAACTAAAAAAAAAAAGAAATATAAGGACTTTTTTTACTTGTAGCATTTTTCCGAGCTGATCTGGAATAATACATACTGTCTGAATTCTCAACATACAGTGCTAGTTATTTGTGAGGTAGTTTGATGTCATTTAACTGGAAGTGATAACTGGTCACAAAACATAATTTTAAATATGAATATTTGGGATTTTAAAAGCATGTTATTTTAATTAAATTGTTTTCTTTTCAAACAGTCTAAGGTTGATCAAGACAAGTCTTTTATACTTGAGGAGCACATGGACAAAATAAATAGGTACTTGAAAAGAGATCTCGGTTATATGTATTCCTTTGGCAAGACCCTATTCAATTGAAATTTACTAACAGTGTGGTAATTATGTTGTGTTTGACAGTGTATCAGATTTTATTCTTACTCGCCTTTGAAAGTGACTTTTTACCTACTCTTGGAAGGGGAAACAAAATCATCGTACTTAGTACATGGGATTTCAACATGCTGATTCATTTCACTGCAATATTTTTTAAAAGGAAATTGAGACTGTAACAATCAAATTACCTTTTATCTTTGTAGCTCTTTTCTCTAAAGGGGTTACCAAACTAATCAGAAAAAGGTTTTATTCAGAAATTTGATAGATTGACACACTGACTTAAAGAAACAGGAGGAGAACTATTAGAAAAAAGTAAGAAATCTATTTACCTTTTAGGCTACTGGTTGTTCACATTTTAGATCTCTTTTACTTTTTAAAGTTTAATATTTCATGCCAGAGAGGGAGTGATGGAGAGGGGGGAGATAGAGAAATGAGTGTATCACTCAGAGATAAGTGTTAGGAATTTAATTTTACTTGAGGCCTCAGATATGGAAGCTTTGCAAGAGTCTGCTGAGGTCTTCCTCCACCAAATATCATTCATTTTATTTCCATATAACAAGTAGCAGAAAGCCAAAGAGCAAAGGGTGTTTGGTTTGGTTTTTCCTTGATGCAGTAGGAAGGCAGTCTGTATTCACTTACTCAGAGAGGCAATGTGCCTGGTATCCTGAAAAATAAGGGGGGAACACTTTTATTGTTGAGATGAAGTTTGGAAAGCCTGTGTTTAGATCTACCACTGTCGTGGAAAATAATTACTTCTACGTTGTGAACCGTTATGCGTTTCCTTTTCTCTAGATGCTTTTCAGCCAATACTGTGGAGCAGATCATTGAAAATCTGAAGCAAGATGGTTCATCTTTTTCCCAAGAGCAGTTGAAGGTGAGGTGTGGGTGGTCTCTGCCCTGAGTGTGACAAGGAAAACTGTCTGAGTGCCAAGTGCCTTCTGGCTGTGACATGGGCTGCTGCCGGGCCAGCGTGGGAATGCCTCTTCCTGGGCGCGTGCTCTCTGGGAACGCTACCGGAGCCAGCCTGGGCTGCTCCTCACTCAGCAAGGTGGAAGACAGATGACTCAGGAACCAAGCTCGTGGCGGGCTAGGCAACACAACTTTCCTGACTGATCAGAGAGCAACGCTTTTAAAGGGCAGACCCGGAAGTGACAAGTCGGAAACGGAAATGGCTAGGAAAGGGTTGGAGAAAGGCAGAAGGGCTCTGGGAAGGTAGAGACTTCCTTAGCAACTGTTGCGAGAGTTTTAACTAGTGGGATTAATGATACCCTGGAGGCAGGCAGGATCTTGAAAGATAGATCAAAGGAATGGAATGGGTGGGGATCTTTCAGGCAAGACAATGATTATGTAGATAGGCCATAGTATCAGGAATGCAGGGGGGAGCAGGGGGAGCTGGCTCAACAATTTCCTGACAGGCTGTCACTCTGACGTTTTTCCTCTGAACCCTATGGGGCCTCAGAAAGATGTTCCCATAAAAACTTTCGCCTAAATCCAAGTACTTACCTGCTAGGTGTCGGTGGCAAGGTTGAATTGTTTTTAGTTTCTCTGAATGTGACGCTTCACCCACCACAGCGGGGCTAGGCTAGAGCCTGGGTTCCATCCATGGCAAAGCAAGCCCCCTTCCAGGTGAGCTATACAGTGGCCCTGGCTGACTCAGTGTCTCTAATCTTCAGGAATCAGCATGATGAGTGCGCATTGACAGTTTTCTGTAGTTCTAATTTATTGTCCTGATATATATTTATATATATTATAAAATATATAATAATATATAAAATAATATACTATATATTATTATATATTATATAATACATAATATAATATATAATAATATATATTTTTTTTCCCAAATATGTCCTCTGAATCAGTGGCTTTCTCATTTTCTTGACAAAGCCCTTCAAAGAGGAAATGTGCTTATTATAGTAAATGGATTTATCAATTATTTTCTTTTGCAGATTTTATTTTATTTGCCTCCAGGGTTATTGCTGGGGCTCGGTGCCTGCACTATGAACCCACTGCTCCTATGGCCATGTTTTCAATAGGACAGAGAGAAATTGAGAGAGATGGGGAAGATAGAGACAGAGAAAGATAGACATCTGAAGACCTGCTTCACTGCCTGTGAGGTGACCAGCCAGTGGGGAGCCGGTGCTCCAACCCACCAGACCGGGATCTTTGCGCAGGTCCTTGTGCTTCAAGCCATGTGCCCTTAACCTGCTGCGCCACTGCCTGGCCCCCCACCATGCTGTCTCTCACTGCGAGGAAGGGCAAGTTACTTGAGCTGGTGAGTGCTTTTGTATCTGAGCACAATAAGCCTTCAGGAGAGAAAGCACCAGTTATTGTAAATGGGAAGAGAAGATCATCTCTCCGTGGACCTTAGTGAACCTTGATATCATATCCTTATTGTCTTTTTTTTTTTGAACCTGAGCACTGTTCAGCTCTGGCTTATGGTGGTGAGGGGGACTGAACCTCGGACTTAAGAGCCTCAGGCATGACAGTCTGTTTGCATAACCATTATGCTATCTACCCTCCGCCCTTACTGTCTTTTCATTTCATTGAATTGTTCATGCTTCTAAGAAATCTCCAAGATAAGGCAGCAAAAGCTCTCTTTGGGAGCTGGCTCTGAATCTTTTTGCTGTAGAGAAGAGATAGTACTTCTCGTTTCTTAAGTGCTGTTTGGGTTCTGTATCATAACATCATAATTTCAAGGGTGAAAATACATATTTCAAGGCAAAGTATTCCTATGGGATTACAGCATCCAGTCAGTCTCTGATGTTCGGGTCTAGGTGCTTTATATTTCTGTCGGTTTATTGTTTGAATACTACTAGAAAAAAATTATACATATGAGCACTAAATTACATAGAGGCTTTTTTTTTTTTTTTTTTTTTGCTATTTAAGTTATTGCTGGGGCCCTGCCTGCATGACTCCACTGCTCCTGGTGGCCACTGTTTCCCTTTGCTTTAGAGGGTGAGAGAGAAGGAGAAGAAGGTAGTCAGTCACCCACAGCACTTCACCACCTGGGAAGCTTTCCTCCTCTCCCTCCACACCCCCCTCAAGGCACTCTCATGTCATGGCCTGGGGTTCGAACCCAGGTCCTTATGTATGGTCATGTGTGTGCTCTACTACCTGCCAGCTCATGAGATTATTATTAAGAAAAATATTCAAGGGGCCAGGTGGTGACGCACCTGGTTAAGTGCACAAGGACCCAGGTTCAAGCTCCCGGTCCCCACCTGCAGGGGGAAAGTTTCACAAGTGGTGAAACAGGGCTGCAGGTGTCTCTCTGTCTCTCTCCCTCTCTCTCCCCCTCTCAATTTCTGTCACTATCCAATAATAAATAAATGAAAATATTTTTTTAAAAAAGAAAATATTCACAGTTGATAACAGAACATAACTCCTTAACTGTGCTCGATTTAAACTACTTTCAAAAAACCCAAAGGCAAGAGGATATAGCAGTGGTTTATGCTCTGATTTGAAATAACAGCTGCGGTTTGTTTATTTTAAATATTTTATTATTTATTTTTAATGAAAGAGGGAGAGACCAGAGCACTGCTCGGCCCTGCCTCCTGGTGGTGCTGGAGATTGATCTGATCATAAAGCCTCAGGCGTGAATGTCTTCTGTGTGATCATCAGACCGTCTCTCCAGCCCAGCTGGGACTTAGTCGTGTCGCCTTAAATTACACTTTCTTCTTAATTTCATTCAACCAGGACATACGGGCAAGAGAGAATTCCCATTTAGGGGCCAAGGGGTGGCACACCTGGTAGAGCTCATTTATCGCTATGCCCTTGTTCTTCCACGTGTAGTGGGGGAAGCTTCATAGGCTACGCTGGAGATGTCCTTTCTCTCTGTCTCACTCTCCCTTTCTCTGTGCATCTCTCTCTGTTACCCTCTGTCAGGGAAAGAAAGAAAGAACAAGCGGTATTTGCCACTTTAAGTTAGCACAACACAACTTTAGTGGCAGTGTTATAAAACACCAGTAAAATGACGGTGTTGTCCCAGCGACCCAGGTAGGTGAGCAACAGAGAAGTGGCTGATACACAATGGAATACTACTCAGCTATTAAAAATGGTGACTTCAGGTGCCGGGCGGTGGCGCAGCGGGTTAAGCGCAGCGGGTTAAGCGCACGTGGCGCGAAGCACAAGGACCGGCGTAAAGATCCCGGTTCGAGCCCCCGGCTCCCCACCTGCAGGGGAGTCGCTTCACAGGCGGTGAAGCAGGTCTGCAGGTGTCTGTCTTTCTCTCCCCTTCTCTGTCTTCCCCTCCTCTCTCCATTTCTCTCTGTCCTATCCAGCAACAATGACAGCAATAACAATAATAACTACAACAATGACTATAAACAACAAGGGCAACAAAAGGGGAAAAAATAAAATAAAAATAAACATTAAAAAATGGTGATTTCACCATTTTCAGCCCATCTTGGATGGAGCTTGAAGGAATTATGTGAAGTGTGCCAAGTCAGAAACAGAAGGATGAATATGGGATGATCTCTGGTATTTCCGGATAATCTTTCTCTTTTTAAAAAACTGGTTGGCTAGACTCATTTAGATGTTCCTTTAAAACATTTTTTTTTGCATTATCTTTATTTATTGGATAGACAGCCAGAAACTGAAAGGGAAGAGAGTGATAGAGAGGAAGAGAGACAGAGAGACACCTGCAATACTGCTTCATGACTCACAAAGCTTTCCCTCAGCAGGTGGGGACCGGAGGTTTGAACCCGGGTCCTTGTGCACTGTAACATGTGCACTCAACCAGGTGCGCCACCACCTGGCTTCCCCAGAGCCCTGCCCCACTAGGGAAAGAGAGAGGCAGGCTGGGAGTATGGATCCACCTGTCAATGCCCATGTTCAGCAGGGAAGCAATTACAGAAGCCAGACCTTCCACCTTCTGCTCCCACAATGACCCTGGGTCCATGCTTCCAGAGGGATAGAGAATAGGAAAGCTATGAGGGGAGGGGATGGGATAGGGAGGTCTGGTGGTGGGAATTGTGTGGTGTTGTACCCCTCTTATCCTATGGTTTTTGTCAGTGTTTCCTTTTCATAAATAAAAAAATTAAAAATAAATAAATAATTACAAATAAACCAACTAGGTGGCTTTTAAATGTAGCATTTCTTAGTTTATTTTTTTGAGAGCCATTTGCCTTTGTAGAGAACTATTTCTATTCAAAATGGTTTCTGTAAATTCTGACTTAACATCATCCATAGGTTCTTGGAGACTGCAGTTAATAGTAATAATAATAATAATAATAATAATAATAATAATAATAATAATAATAAAAGTACGTCTATGTGAGAAAGGCCTCACTTGCCAGAACACCACCCCACCATCTATGATGTTCTCTTTGTTTCTGTCTTTCCTGTTGTCACGCTGTGCTGGAGGCTGAGCCCGGCCATCAGCAGTGCAAGGCAAGCATCTCCCTGCTGAGTCACTCGTCCTGGCTCCAGGAAACTGCGATTTTAAGAAAGATAGCACAAAGCAAATTTCAGCACAGGCTACAGGATGTGAACAAGCTGGTCTCCTGTTGCCTAAAGACCTTCTGAGTAAAGAGCCAGAGCATGTGCTATCTGAAACAACACTGTCCCTCCACCTCCAGTCTGCTGGGTGCCGCTGAGAGTCCAGGGCCTGCCTGAAGCTCAGGGGCAGTTACCCACAGCCTGGTGTGTTCAGACCCTTCCCTGCTGATGTAGGTGTAGCCCAGCAACTACATTAAACACCCCAGTGGTTACTGCCAGCCGTTTGCTTCAACTCTTGATGGTATTTTTAGCAGTACAAAGACAGTGTTTGAAATAGCACATTTGGTTTTTTTAATGGAAGGATTATTAAGTTCGCCTCACAGCAGGCTAGTAGATTTGAAATATGCTGCACGCTTTCTTTAAAGCAGGATAAAATCATGCCCGTCTGTATTGATCATGTACTTCTATACACTCCTTTGATCAGGTAGGGACCAAATCTCTTTCCTGTACTTTGCTGCCTCATTGTCCCTAAGCTCTTCATCTTCTCTGCCGGTATTTAAAGTAAGTAAAGGGCAGTGGGGTAGATAGCATAATGGTTATGCAAGAGAGACTCTCATGCCTGAGGCTTTAAAGTCCCAGGTTCAATCCCTAGCACCACCTTGAGCCAGAGCTGCTTAGTACTGTGATTAAAAAAAAAAAAAGCCAGTATCAGCTCTGTATTTAACGCAATTTTAAAAGTAAAATTACCTGTACAGAAGCTTCTGTTAGTGAGCCCTTATGGGGAATTAAATGTGGCAGAGCCTGGGCTTCTAGAGAATGTTATGACTTTAAACAGAGAACTCAAAATATCTTTTTATTTTAACTGGGGAGATTAATGGTTAACAGTCAACAATAAATACAGTTATTGGTACATATGTAAAATTTCCCAGTTTGGGGGGGGTCAGGCAGTAGCGCAGCATGTTAAGTGCACATGGCGCAGAGCACAAGGACCGGCATAAGGATCCCGGTTCGAGCCCCGGCTCCCCACCTGCAGGGGAGTCGCTTCACAGGTGGTGAAGCAGGTCTGCAGGTGTCCGTCTTTCTTTCCCCTTCTCTGTCTTCCCCTCCTCTCTCCACTTCTCTCTGTCCTGTCCAACAATGAACAACATCAACAACAACAATAATAACCACAACAAGGCTATAACAACAAGGGCAACAAAGGGGGGGAAAGGTGGCCTCCAGGAGCAGTGGATTCATGGTGCAGACACTGAGCCCCAGGAGTAACCCTGGAAGCAAAAATAAATAAATTCCCAGTTTTCTGTAAAACACCCACCCCAGACTAGATCCTCCTCTACCATCCTGCACCAGGACCTGAACCCTCCCTCCGCCCCCAGCGTCCTTTCCTTAGGTGCAATACGCCAAACCCAGTCCAAGCTCTGCTCTGTTTTCCTTCTTATTTTTCAGCCTCTGTCTATGAATGGGATCATCCCATGTTCATCCTCTTTCTGGCTTCTCTCCCTTCACATGATTCCTTCAAGCTCATCCAAGATGGGCTGAAGAAGGTGAATGCACCATTTTTAACAACTGAGTAGTATCCCATTGTATGTGTGGACCACAACTTAATCAGCTGTTGCTGGGCGCCTGGGTTGCTCCCAGGTTTTGGCTATTACAGATTGTACTGCGATGAACAAAGACCTACACAGAAAGAGATTATTTTTTAGATCACATAGTGGATTAGTGAAATAATTGATTTTATTCCTATTGATAGACTCATTGCATGCCCTTTGGACTGTGCCGGTATTGCTTGCTGATCAACTTTGTCTCTTGATGGTGCATGACACACAAGTATAGTTGGGTGTTCTGATACTCACCTGAGGGGAGGGGCAGAAGGTAGGGTTTTTTTTTTTCTATTATCTTTGTTTATTGGATAGAGACAACCAGAAATCAAGAGGGAAGGGGGTAATAGAGAGGGAGAGAGACAGAGAGACACCCACAGCCCTGCTTCACCACTCGTAAAGCTTTCCCCCTGCAGGTGGGGACTGGGGGCTCAAACCCAGGTCCTTGTGCCCTGTAATACGTGCGCTTAACCAGGTGCACCACCGCCACCACCACCCGTAGTTTTGTTTGTTTGTTTTAATTCTTCAGGACTTGATACAATGTACCGAAAGAAGCACGTCTGGTGGTCTACCTGGCGAAGTTGCTCTCAGAGTAGAAACTGGCCGTGGCCTCCTAGTTATCATCGCCGCTCCTCAGTTGTCTAGCGCAGAACAGATGCCCTGCAGTACCACTGACTTGAGATGAGAACGTAAATAATTTGATGATGGTGAAGGAAAAACAAAGTTGACTCATGGTAGGCGATAAAACTAGAATAGAAGAGCCCCCTGCCCTGGGTTTTAGAAAGTCAGACTCTGCCGGACCTGCTTTTGCCTGGAGAGAAACCTGCCTTGCCATGCAGGACAAGGCTGGGCTTTATGGACTCAGCATCCAGCCCCTTCCTCCACAGAGCTGGCCTTCTACACAGGTGAGGGAGGTAACAGGAACTCCAGACCTCACCTCCAGGCCCTCATCTCCCCGTGAGAACAGGGCCCTTCAGGGGTCTCAGCTGATCTCCATGGAAACTCTAGAGTAAGGAAGAGGAGGGTGGGGCAGGGGTGAGTTCCTGCTTCACACTCAGTCTTGGCAGATTAAGTACTGCTGTTCAATTCCCGGCTCCCTTCGTCCTGCTCCACAACTTTCTACTATGTTCCAAATCCAGTTTTCTCTTCTTTTTATTTTTTATATTTATTTATTTATTTTCTCTTTTGTTGCCCTTGTTGGTTTTTGTTGTTGTTGTTGTTGTTGTAGTAGTAGTTATTATTGTTGTCATTGCTCTCATTGTTTTTGGTGGATAGGACAGAGAGAAATGGAGAGAGGAGGGGAAGACAGAGAGAGAAGGGGAGAGAAAGACAGACACCTGCAGACCTGCTTCACCGCCTGTGAAGTGACTCCCCTGCAGGTGGGGAGCCAGGGGCTGGAACTGGGATCCTTGTGCTAGTCCTTGCGCTTTGCGCCACGTGCGCTTAACCCGCAGCGCCACCAGCCCGACCGCCTTTCTTTTGTTATAGATGGGCGGTGGGGCTTGATTTCAGAGACAGAATATGTTTAAAGGGTCAGGTGAATTGGTTAGCTCACAAACTTGTTTTACCAAAAAAGTAAAAATGTTGTGTCGGCATAGATGTTATGTGGCACACATCAGATAAAGGACCAGTAGCCCAAACACACAACAGGAGCCGTCCGTCTACGCTATGGTGAGGATGCAGATTGATCCAACGCTTGTGGAAAACACTCTGCACGTTGCTCAGAACAGTGGACACGAATCATTCACATAACCTAGCAATTTCCCTCCTGGGGGCTTATCCAGAGGAAACAAAAAAACGGATCCAAAGTGATTCGTGAACACTTGTGTTCATCGTGGCACAATCTAAAATAGCCCAAACTTGGGAACACTGTTAAGGGCCATATATTTTTTATTAGTGATTTAATAATGATTAACAAGACTGTAAGGTAACAGGGGTACAATTCCACACAGTTCCCACCAGCAGAGTTCTGTGTCCCCTCCCCTCTGTTGGAAGCTTCCCTGGTCTTTATTCCTCTGGGAGTATGGACCAAAAATTTTTATGAGGTGCAGAAGGTGGGAGTTCTGGCTTCTGTCATTGCTTCTCCGCTGGACATGGGTGTTGGCAGGTGGATCCACACCCTCAGCCTGCTTCTGTCTTTCCCTAGTGGGGCAGGGCTCTGGGGAGGTGAGTTTCCAGGGAAAGGCCGTATTTTAATATCACATATGAAAACTCAGATCAACTAGCTTATTACAGACAATAAAGGAACAATTAGTCTAAAACTAGTCATTTTATTTTCTCACTAGGTAATCAATAAAATGTCCCCAACATCCTTAAAGATTACACTAAGACAACTCACGGAGGGGTCTTCAAAGACACTGCAAGAAGTCTTAACTATGGAATACCGGCTGAGTCAAGCTTGTATGGTAAGAATTTTTTTTTATTAAATATTTATTTATTCCCTTTCATTGCCCTTGTTGTTTTATTGTTGTAGTTATTATTGATGTCATTGCTGGATAGGATAGAGAAAAATGGAGAGAGGAGGGGAAGAGAAAGATAGACACCTGCAGACCTGCTTCACTGCCTGTGAAGCGACTCCCCTGCAGGTGGGGATCGGGGGCTGGAACCGGGATCCTTACTCCAGTCCTTGTGCTTTGCGCCAAGTGCACTTAACCGCTGCTCTACTGCCCAACTTCCAAGAATTTTTAAAGAACTTATTGTCAAACTTACTGTCATTTTTACTTATGAGAGTAATACTTGTTTATTATAGAACATATATTGGGGTTGTCTGAAAAGTCATGACATGTTTTTCCTATTTTTTTAAAAAAATTTTTCTATGTTTTTATGCAAAAAATACATCATGACTTTTTCAACAAACCAGTAAGACTATAAAGAAAATTAAAAATATCTGTAAATCTACTTGGTGTAAATACAGACCTGTTAATTTAAGGCGTGTGGAAGTGTTTCTCCCACATTGGCACTCAGCCTTCTTGAAACACCAGTTATCTTTGCATGTGCGTAAAACAGCCTCTGACCTCATGTGGAATTTAAAACAGAGGTTCCTTGTCTTTCAAGCATAGACTTTGGAACCTTGAGCAAAAAGTAAAAACTTGTGGATCTGAGTTCCCTTATCAGTCAAGTGATGAATAACACTTATAAATAGATTATGTAAATAAATAAAATTAACAAGAAAGTTCTGTTACATGTTTTAATGAAGTTAACATTGGAAAACCTTTGTATGGCAAAGGTAGATAGCATAATGGTTATGCAAAGAGAATCATGCCTCAAGTCCCAAAGTCCCAGGTTCAGTCCCCCGTACCACCATAAGCCAGAGCTGAGCATTGCTCTGGTAAAAAAAAGAAAGAAAAAAGGAAAAGAAAGAAAAATAGATCTTAGTATGTACCCTTAAGGAATTTTGTCATGTTCAAGAAAGTTTTCAGTCCTAGTCCTTTCTTATCCAGATGATAAACTCTTAAGGCAGCTCGAGTAGGAGGTAACTCATCTCGTCTGACCTGTACCATCCGTGCCCGAGGTCCTGGGGCTGAGCCCAGCACTCTCCAGGGGCGCCATAGCACCTGGGGAAACCCACAGGCGGTGGAGCCTTCTGTGCTTTCTCTCTCCCTGCTAGCCTCTTAGCTGGGATAAAGAACCATTCGGGGAGATATCAGCCTGCCTGTGGCCCGCAAGAGAGAAAGGCGTTTGCTGACAAGTCTCTCTGGTTTCAAAGCCATTGTAAGAGACAAACTGCTGTTTGGATGGAGATGGGGAGGTTCAGAGTCGAGGCAGAGACTCGTAACACAGTGATACAAGTGCAAGATAACAGCAACTTGGGTGGAGGTGATGTTAACAGAGGGAAGTGAATGGATCTCACGGAAATGTGCAAGATGAAAGCGGCAGGACGTGACTGACAGGACCGGAAGAATACATTTAGGAGTTGAGGTTTGGGGGGCCAGGCGGTGTTGCACCTGCTAAGCGCACATAGTACTAATACTGAGCACAAGGACCCATGCACAAGGATCCAGGTTCGAGCCCCTGCTTCCCACCTGCCAGGGGAGGTCCACTTCACGAGCTGTGAAGCAGGTCTGCAGGTGTCTCTTTTTCTCTCTGTCTCTCTCCCTCTCTATCTCCCTCTCCTCTCTCAGTTTCTCTCTGTCCTAACCAATAAAATGGAAAAAATGGTACCAAGCCCCAGTGGTAACTCTGGAGGAAAAAAAAAAAAGAAAAACTTGCCAAAAGTGAGGGGATGAACCATGCAGGCATCTGGAGGAGAACATTCCAGGCACATTGCGAGCACAGAGCTTCAGGTAGGAGTATGCCTGTTTCCAGAGCCACAGGGAGGCCTTTGGATGAAGTGGGTCATAGGTAACCAGGAGAAAGAGAGAGAGAAGACAGAGCTGCAAAGGGAAGAGGGCTGAGTGGAGGCTACGCGACTTTGATCTATTATCTGAACGTCCCGGTTCAGGGCTTGACCGCACAGAGTGAGACGTAGGAGTGAGTGGAGAGAGATCACCAGCCGTCAGAATGCCTGGGAACTCATACTCAGTCTGTCTTCTTACAGGGAGGCCATGACTTCCACGAAGGCGTGAGAGCAGGTGAGTGATAAATCATTGTTTCCTCTTTGGCGGGTGTGGGAATAGGACTTATGATCAGACACTGCTAATCAGAGATGTTATTATTATTATTATTAGTAGTAGTATTTTTGCTAGTGAAAGTTATAGTTTGTATGTAAAGACAGCAGTGTTAAAAACAGTAACAGCGGGAGTCAGCGGTAGCGCAGTGCGTTAAGCGCAGGTGGTGCAAAGCGCAAGGACCGGCATGAGGATCCCGGTTTGAACCCCCGGCTCCCCACCTGCAGGGGATTTACTTCACAGGCAGTGAAGCAGGTCTGCAGGTGTCTCTCCCCATCTCTGTCTTCCCCTCCTCTCTCCACTTCTCTGTCCTATCCAACAATGACGACATCAATAACTACAACAACAATAAAAAAAGGGCAACAAAAAATATATAAATATTTTTATAAAAAAAAGTCACAGTGGGGGCCGGGGAAACAGCACATTGCATGGTGGGCTGCTTTGCCATGTGAGCCCCCCCAGCCCCCACCGCATTGAAGGGCCCAGTGGTTGTTTTCATTTTCCATTTTCTCTACCTTCCTGTCAGTCTGTCTTAAACTCTCTCGCTCTCCCTCCCCACTCCCACAAAAGGGAGTTTCAGTCTTTGAAACCAGGGTCGATTTTTCTAAAAAGGAGACAGCCTGGTTACTGCTCCCTGATTTATATACTAAAAGTAACCCTGCGTTAGCCCTTATATAACTTGCTTCTGCTAAGCACAACATGACTTTATGGGTTGTGTGCTGACAGCCTTTGAAACCTGCATTTATCTTTTGCAAACACAAACAACAGAGTCCCGCCCAGCATTGTCCAGTTCAGCCCCTTCCTGTTACCTGAGCACGTGAGCTTTGCTGGGGTAAAGCCTTGTGAGATAATTAGGCCTGTCTACTAATGTCATGAGTATTTTCCATTCTGGCTTATCATCTTAGGATTGACTTTTTTGTTCCTGGCAAATTGGCATATTCCCTCCCCCCCATTTTTTTTTTGTCTATACTGATTATCTGTCTTAATAACAGCTATTATTTACACTGTGTAAAGTGAGTTTTTCCCTTGTGTGTACTCTGCATATCCCGCTGGTTTTCTTGATTACCTTAGTGCAGACTCTGGGTATCATCATCTTCTTCTTCTTCTTCTTCTTCTCCTTCTCCTTCTCCTTCTCCTTCTCCTTCTCCTTCTCCTTCTCCTTCTCCTTCTCCTTCTCCTTCTCCTTCTCCTCCTCCTCCTCCTCCTTCTTCTCTTTCTCCTTCTCCTTCTCCCTTCTCCTTCTTCTCCTTCTTCTTCTTTTTTATGAATTGAAGGTTATGTTTTCTTCAATGAGACTTTATTTAAACATTAGACACTTGTAGAACTCTCCAAACTTCTGGCACGCTTCATCATCAAAAATAAGCAGTGAATTTAATTTCTTCTAGAGGACACATGGATGAGAGGAGATAAATATATGTCTTATAGAAAACAAGTATCTTTTGCCCACGAGGCCCCTGCAGACCCTTAGTGCATGTGGACCAGAGTCTAGAGCTCTGGTTTCAGGAGAATCTAGGTGCTACTTGGTTTATGTTCTCACGTAGTCTTTATATGCAGTAGCTTTCTCTTCTGAAATGTAGGGGGGAAATGCAGTGTGTGTGTGTGTGTGTGTGTGTGTTTGTCTGTGTGTGTGTTGAAAGCAAGCAGTGTTAAAAAATGTGGTTCCAGGAAAGCAATTCCAGAAGCCAGACCTTCCACCTTTTGCAGCCCACAATGACTCTGGGTCCATGCTCCCAGAGGGATAGAGAATAGGAAAGCTGTCAGGGGAGGGGATGGGATATAGCATTCTGGTGGTGGGAACTGTGTGGAGTTGTACCCCTCTTATCCTATGGTTTTGTTAATGTCTCCTTTCTTTAATAAATAAATAAATAAATAATTTTTTTTTAATGTGGTTCCTAACACAAGTGTTTGCCTGGTAGCTTTTCAATGAAGAGACAGTGAGAGCCTCACCCCCTAGCATAGTGTCTTTATTCCAGAAAGGGCATTCTGGGGAACACTGGGTGGGCTTGTGTGATCGGATGTTTGCTGCAATCTGTTATTATAGACTATGCCAGTAAATTCAGTAAAATAGACTAGGAAGACGGAAGGATGGTTGTCAACCTTTCTCGCTCTCAGGACAGAGAACAGACCTCATGGTCACGAGAGGAAATGAAGTTACATGGTCCCAGCAGAGCCCAAGAGCCTCACCTGCTTCGGCCGTCTGCATAATCCATGCTGTGGGCCAGGCAGGGGGCTGGCTGCTGGCAGGGGCTGAGTCTAAAGCGTGTTGTGGCAAGTGAAACAAGGGTAGTCTTTCTTTCAGCTGTCTGTAGGTTGTCAGGATGTCCATAGCATTAGCCACAGTACTTAAAGGGGAGGAGGACTGTGTACAAGCAGTGCTCCGAGATTTTTATTCATCTGTCCAGGGCATGTACAACTTTCCAGTTGGCAGGGAGGATAGCGTCATTGTTAAATCTCACCACTGATTTGATGCTGGAACTTAGTAGGTAGGCAACCACGCCATAAAATCTATCAGCCGCCAGTTATTCAGAAAGCATGCCTCTTCCCTGTCTTATGAGGCTCCCTGCTCCTTAATTATTTATCCTTAAAATATTTATGTATTTGTTTTGGATAGAGACAGTGAAATCTAGAGGGAAGGGGAGATAGAGGGAGGAGAGAGAGAGACAGAGACAGAGAGGAAGCGGTATAGACACTTGGCAGCACTGCTTCATCACTTATGAAGCTCCCTCCTCCAGTTGAGTGAGGACTAGGTCTTGAACCCAGGTCCTTGCACACTGTGATGTGTGAGCTTAACCAGGTGCACCCCTAATTACTTTAGCCAGCCCCTAATTACTTATTCTTTTAATGATAAATTTGTGTTTTGTGTGTGTTACTGGAGTTTCTTTCTTTCTTTCTTTTTTAACTTTATTTGATAGACTAGAGAGAAACTGAGTGGGAGGGGCAGATAGGGAGAGAAAAACACCTGCAGGCCTGCTTTACTGCTTGTGAAGCTTTCCCCATGCAGGTGGGGACCGGGGGACTTGAACCTGGGTCCTTGTGCATGGTAATACATGCACTTAGTCAGGTGTGCCACCACCCGGCCCCAGTTACTGTAGTTTCTATACTTAAATTATTTTCATTCTTCATGAGAATCATGCACTTTTTAAAAATGTATTAAGGAGAGGGATAGGAGGACAGAGAGAAAGAACCAGATATCACTCTGGCACATGTGCTGTTGGGGATTGAACTCGGGACCTCATGCTTGAGAGCCCAGCACTTTATGCGTTTTGCCACCTCCCAGACCACAATAATGCAAATTCACAACCATTCTAAGTGCTCTCCTTCTGTTTTCTTTTAACTTTCTGAGATTATGCGTGCACATGCATTTGTAAGAAACAACATAAATTCCACACAAGATAACACAGATCAGGGCTGGCCTGTGTTACAACTTGTATAGTGCACAAGTTCCCATTTGTGAGGACCTGGGTTCAAGCCCCTGGTCCCCACCTGCAGGCGAGAGGCTTCCCAAGTGGTGAAGCAGGGCTGCAGGAGTTTCTCTCTCCCTCTCTCCTGCCCTATTTCTATTTGTTTAATTAAGGGTGGGAGGTAGTAACAAAACCGAAAAAATTCCCCCAGGCCACAGATTCTCCTGTCTCCCACCCAGCGTCCCAGCAGAGAGCCAGAAAATGGGTATTTTGCTTACGTAGTTACCAGCTGTCTCATACTCCCTCCTGTGGGGATGCTGTGTGGCTGCAAAGTGATAGCTACCCTGAAATCGGGGCGGTTGCACCAGGACCTGAAGGCAGCTGAGGATTTTAACTCAGATCCGTGTGAATCAGAAGATTCAGCGAGGAAACAGCAGAGTCCACCTTGCATTGTGCATGAAGCCCCTTCCTCTAGCCCGAGGGGCTTCCTTCCTGTGGAGGAAGGCCAGAGGATAGACCTGTGCCCCACCCACAGCGATGGCTACATGCCCTTTCAACCTCACCAGCTGTTTCAGTAGATGAGAAGGAAATTTCACTTTTGACTTTTCTTGAAGGAAAGAGAGTTCTGTGGCTTAAGCCACTGAATCAAACCAGGGTTAAAAAAAAAAAAAAAAAGTCAGAGCAGCTACACCTGAGATCATTATGCTCCTAATGACACTGACAGCCTTCCAAAGTCTTTGGGGACCTATTTAGAAAGACATGGTAGAGTGCTGGACAAGTCTGCATAGGGCAGGGGAGTTTGTATTTGTGAGGTCTGTTATTAAAAATCAGGCAGTAGCAGAAACAAAAGTGGTAACACCTGTCTTCTTCTTGATAGTTTTAATAGATAAAGATCACGCTCCAAAGTGGAAACCAGCAGATCTAAAAGAAGTTACCGATGAAGATCTGAATAATCATTTTAAATCTCTGGGAAGCAATGATTTGAAATTTTGAAGTGTCTGGATTTTAAGGTATTATTTTGAAGCAGAAGCTGGCATTCGATAGTACATCTATATTGCTGGGGGCTTTTTTTTTTTTTTTTTAGTATATATATCCTGCAAGCTAAAAATGTTTTCTACATTTTTAGATGGTTGGGAAGAAAATTCTAAAAGACCTGATATGATGTGAAGATTACATGAAATTCAATCATAGTGTCTATAAGTAAAACTTGATTGCACACGAGCTGTAACTCTCTTCCGGGTACACACGTGTCTGTCTGTCTGTGGTTGCTTTGACTGGAGTAGTTACAGTACAGAACGTCCATGATGCTGAGTCTGCAGTAGCCACTCTGGCCCTTTTTAGATAAAGTTTGCCAATCATTGTTTTTAGAAGCTGGGTAAAATTTGAAGGCTTTTAGAGATTCTCAAGTTAGTGTTTCTAATTTTAATGGAGACTTTGTTTTAGCAAAGGTGGTTGTGTCTATATGTTGGTTAAACAAATGTGTAGCTTAAAAAAATAATAAAAACCTTAAATTTGTTGGGTACTGTGTAAATAAATGCTTCACAGAAAATTCTCTTTGAATCTGTTTTAAGACACATCCAAGTTACGGCTGCCAAAGTGTTCCTTTATAACATTAAAAATCTCAGGGAAAGGGAAGAGGCATTCATGTGAGTCCTCTACTGTCTTAGCCTAGCTAGCTGGAAATGCGGCCCATGGTGAAAGTGAAAAGCTTGACTTCTTCTTGGCGGTAGTCTTTGTTAATCTGACAGAATGAGGAGTCAGTGAACTTATTTCTGAACTAGAGACAACCTGCTTCCTTCAGTTTATCAAGTTTTGTGTGCCAAGTTTACCAGAAGAAGAGGCCGTAGCACTGAAGCTTCCGTCAGTATGGTAGGGACCACCCCCATCTCATAAGGAAATTGCGATTCAAAAGGAGTTTTATTGAATCTTCTCATAGTACATTTCTCTTCTATAGGAAAGATTAAAAAAAAAAAATCAGACTTGGATCTGCAGTGAAGATGGCTTGATATAGTGGACATACCTGCATTTTATGTGTAAGCCCCAGATTGGATCTGAATAATACAAGAGAGTATTTGTTTAAATAAGTTTTTATTCACTTAGTATTTGTTAGAGTGCGGGAAATACTAAGCCCTTTCTAAACATTGGAAGTACACAGTGTGAAAAAAAAATTTAAGTTATTACTTGACTCGTGTATAGCTAGTTTCTGCAACTAAGCTTTTATTGTGCAGTTACAAAAGTGTCTCACAAATGTATTTGAAAAAATATACCATTTCATAGCCAAGTCTTACGGGGAAGAGAATTTGCTGACAAAACTTGAATTTCACAAACTAAGATCCGGGAAATGCTTTCAACTCAAGCTTCTGACCCCGAGGAAGACATGTCCTGTTGGTCACACAGATACAAAGGAAAAGGCATTATCACGAATTAAACTGTATTTGTTATCATTGCTTGTAAATTACTTTTCTTCTGCATCATTTATAAAGTGTCTCTACCTTTTGATCTCTTAAAACCATATATCGTAAAATTATAGTCCTCCTCCTCAAGAGACCAGTCATTGAGATAATGAGGTAAGTAACATACGAGTTTGTCCATGTGTCTGTTTTTAACACTAATAAGGCGATTTTACACATGTGGCTCTTATCCCTTCAAAATTGTGCTTTACGTGCTAACAGCCGTAGGTGGTTTGCAAAGAAGCTGTAAGGCAACTGAAAATAGAGAACTCCTGGACTAAAGGCCAGTAGCTGAAAAGTGAGAGACGGTGAATTGAGAGAGGAGGAGTGAAGTGCATCAGGTGCTGTGGCCTGTGAATCTCTGTAGATGAGTAACAGACACGTTTCCTCTGCTAAGCTGATTTCCATAGTGGCTGCCTGCAGGTTCTTGGTTGCACTGATAGCTTCTCATCTGTGCCTACAGTGGATGTTCTGGAGGTGAAAGATATGTGTGTGTGTCGGGGGTGGAGGGGGCCTGTCTAAAGAAAGGAACTTGACCCACCTGTGGTGGGGTAGGGGGGTGCTTAACAAGTAGTGAAGCAGGTCTGCGGGTGTCTTTCTCTCTCCCCACTCACCCCTCTTTCTTCTGCCCTCTTCCCTCCCAATTTCTCTATATCCTTCCCAATAAAATGAAAAAAGAAAGGAAAGGAACTTGCTATTTTGTCCTCTCCTTTAGTCTCAAACACTGAAAAGTTGTTTTTTGCAGACCATCTTCTCATGGGACCTGACATTCATGCTGTGTCTTATGATCTCTCTCTTCCCTGCACGCCTTTGCTTTAAAGTGCGTTTACTAAAAAGAAATAAAAAATAAGTTGGCTATTATTATTATTTCATCCATGTTTATGATGTCAGTCGCAACCAATATTTTCTTCCCAGGAGCTAAAATTCTCCAATCCTCTATTTTATATGTCCCCTTTCCTCTCTGACGGTCCTGCCTTCTTAGCATTCACGAAAGACCTTCAAAATGAAATGAATCCAGTATTTCACTGAGATGATCAAAGTATATAAGTTCATGTTTAAATATGTGGGGGAAGCCTAGCCATCCTATCAGAGAACGTGCCCTTTGTACAAACGATCCCACGCATGTAGCCTGTGCAAATCTTAAATCGTCTTCAGATTAGCTGTAAGAGCTGATACAGGTGGAAATGCTATGGAAATGGCTGTTACAGCTTACTGCTTAGGGGCAAAAAATGAGCAAAATAGTGTCAGGACATAACCAGTACAGACATCAGCCAAGACAGACGAGTGCACACCTCTCATCCCCAGTTGACTGAGTCCAAAGGGGATGGGTGGCCTCTGGGTGTGGAGCCTCCGGATACAGAGGGCCGACTTGTGTTTCTTCCATTTCCCCTGCCCGTCCCTAACTGTGTCATTCACTCAGTCACTCTCTCACTGATCATGCCTTATAGATCTTCACCCGCGGTTCAACAGTTAATACAGCAAATATTTCCAAGGTAAGTTTCTTATGTTACAATTTTATTATCCTCTAGGAATATGATGCAGGGGCTGAGGGGCATTGTTTGGCAACAAAGCTACGTCTATTGTTAAGTATCGAGATTACACGCACAGAGATTGTCCTTCTAGTTACAAAACTGATATGGTAGACTCCTGGACACAGAAGGAGCCTGATGTTAGAATATCTCCACAGAACCTAAACCCACTGGTGTCTATATCCCTCTCTGTGCTGAAAAATTCAACAGCAGGTTGCTTTCTATGGTTTGTGTTCTCGGAATACATATTTTAATATATCTAATTACATTTCTAAACCGCACATGATGCTGAGGCCACAATATCTTGGTGTGTGGTAAGATAGCCACACCAAGACTAAGATGAGCTGGAAATGTATTTGGTCCTTTGGGAAGCCTGCTGTTCTTATCATTTACAACTTTAAGCTTGGGCCCAGGAGACAGCTTAGCTGGTCGAACCCAGGCTTCTAACCCCTGTGAGACCCTGGGTCTGATCCTTGGCACCACACGGAAACAGTATGCAGAACACCCACAGAACCCCATGAACGGTGGAGCGGTACTTGGCAGTCTCTCCTTTCTCCCTCTCCAGAAAGAGAGAATAGAAACTGGGGTGGGGAGGTAGCAGTGGGCGCGTCACACACGTGTAGGGCCCTGCCCCGGGCTTATTCCCAGCACCTCGTTTAAGCACAGGACTGCAGGTTTTTGACTAGAGGCGGGATAGTTGCACTGTGTGCAGCAT
The DNA here is from genome assembly GCF_950295315.1 of Erinaceus europaeus. NCBI lineage: Eukaryota > Metazoa > Chordata > Mammalia > Eulipotyphla > Erinaceidae > Erinaceus > Erinaceus europaeus. The sequence goes on from NC_080179.1 coordinate 4,512,409, forward strand.
GCAGGTACAGAATAACAGGAATCCTGGCACTAGGTGGAATGAAAGTTGATTCGGTGTCTTGAAAAATGCACATTTCTGGTGGGGGAGTGAGGGCTTCCAGGTCGTGGTGGTGATGGTGGAGGAGGATGGGGGGGTGTTTTGCAGAAAATTGAGAAAATGTAACAACTATATTATAAATGATTAATCCCAATTAAAATGTTTTTAATGGACATTTCTCACTTTAAATAGCTCTTTTTTGTCCATCTGAATTGAACTGACTCTTAAGTGACGGGTTTCAGAGTATAATTGTCAAAACTGGAGGTAGTATTTCCGCCTGCTTCCAAGGCTGAACGTATGTTTATCTCATTGAAAAGTTCACAAAGTCTTTTCCAACCTGTCTTTAGACGGCGACAACTAGGCTCTACTTTATCATACGAACAGGATCTTTCTATAGCTTAAACAGCTGCCTTCCCCAACTGTATTCAGTATATACATGTGTAAGAAGATCATTCTAGAGACAACCTACTTTCCCTACAATCACGCCTTTTTCTTTTTTTTTTTTTTTTTTTGCCTCCAGTGTTATCTCTGGCGCTTGGTGCCTGCACTACGAATCCACTGCTCCTGATAGCCATCTTTTTTTCTTCCCCATTTGTTGTTGCTGCTGCTGCTGTTGGATAGGATAAAGAGAAACCCAGAGAGAGGAAGTCAGAGGGGGAGAGAAAGACAGACACCTGCAGACCTGCTTCACCGCTTGGGAAGCAACCTCCCCCTGCAGGTGGAGAGCCGGGGGACTCGAACCAGGATCCTTGCGCTTGGCACTGTGCGCTTAACCCAGCCCAGCGTGCTACCTCCTGATCCCTTGTATTTTCTTTTTTCTCCCCAGAGGAAGCTGATCATTAACCTTAAGCAGTACTAGTTTAAGCAGTACTGTTGTGATAGTAAACAATAAAAAGTCCTCCCTTCAGTGAGGAGCTGAATCTGTGGAAGTTGTTTGGCTGTAACTGCTCTGTGGGCTTAATGCGCTGAAAAAGCCTCCAGTGGAGTCCCTAGAGGAACACGAGATCTTCTGTAATGTGACTGTAACGATCTGTCTCCACACATACTTCGGTCCCCCAGGGATGTTGACTGTCCCACCAGGCAAAAACTGGGAATGAGACCTACCTGGTCTCTGCATCTGTTATGGGGCAGGAAAGCTTAAGGCACACGCCTGCTTTCTGCCTCCCCAGCTAGGGCTGCTGCTGTCCTCACACACAGTCCTATCACTGGGTTTCTTAACTTAATGCGGCAAACCTGTTAGGACTTAAATAAATTGTACCTGTCAACTTGACTCGTGCAGAGTCAGAGAAATGCTAGTAACAGCTGTGGGTGGGTAGGATCCTGAGGTTCAAGATTTTTTTTTTTTTTTTTTTTTTAAGATAAGAATGATTTAAGGGCAGGGCCCAAGGTAGATATCTTCTGTTTATTTTGTAGTGTTTGGTCACTTGTTTTAAAGAAAATATCCCTTGGCAAAGCTTTTGACAAATAAGATTATTAGTAACCACTATGGCTTATATTACCATCCCAAGACAATCCTGTGTGTATGTGTGTTAGCAAACAGTTATTTTAAAGAGCTATCTTTAACCATATAGAATCTTTGGAACACTTTATTTCTTTGGTGATTACTCAAGAAATGGTATGACTTATGTTAAGCCCTGACTTTAAAAAAAAAAAAAAACAAAACCAAAAACCATAATCCAATACCAAACAGAAATTGCTGTTACTATAAAATTGCTTAGAACATTTCTTTGTAGGTATTCCGATACTCTTGTTATCATGAACTTTTTTTTTTCACATTCAGACAGTTTCAATTGTGTTCATACCAATGTTTGCATTTGTCTCCAGTATTTGCACGAGCACCCACTATACCACCGGCCAGACAGTCAGCTGGCAGCATCAAGGCCCTCGCTCTCAATGTAGGGAATGTCATGGTACTTGAGGTTATTGCTTGCCCACTGCTGGATGGCGTCAGTCAAGATCTCATGGGACAGGCGGTTTGCAAACTCACAGACCACAACGTTGGGCCCTGGGGGTTCTGCTGCTACTTCTTCTTGGACAATCTCTGGAGTAGGCGGCGCAGGTAGAATTTTCTCTTCTGATATAAAGCTTTCCTTACTCTCCTGCCTCTTCTCAGCCTCAAGCGTGTTCGCAAACGGGAATGTCTGCTTTGATTTCATGCATCCCATGTTTCTGAAGAGCTTCGAGTCAAAAGCAGCAGCAGAAATTACTTGAGTAGCATCTTTGGCCGTCACGATCCTGACGTGTGCTTTCCTCTCCAGGTCCCTGCAGAAGTCAGCGCTCCTTCACAGCTCGCCACGTGTGATGTTTATCTGTCGAGAGAGAGAGGAAAGGGATGCTTCACGTTAAGGTTAGAGAATGCAAGATACAGTACGATCGTGTCTGTAGAAATAATCTTTTACCACTCTGTCACTTGGACGAAATGTGAGATAACAAGTTTTTTTGTTAAATTTTTTTTTTGTATTATCTATTTATTTGGATAGACAGCCAGAAATTGAGAGGGAAGATGGTGAGAAAGAGGGAGAGAGACAGAGAGACACCTGCAGCCTTGCTTCACCCCTCAGAAAGCTTTCCTCCTGCAGGGGGGGACTGGAGACTTGAACCCAAGTCGTTGCTCATTGAAACATGAGCATTCAACCAGGTGCACCACCACGCAGCCCCTGGTAACAGTAGTTTTATTAACAGATTAAATAGACAGTGGCCAGGAAGGTGACTCTGGGTACTTTAGATCCAAGGCCCAGTGGAGTACAAGAAGCTAGGTTGGCAGTAGGCCCAGTGCACAGACACCTATCGTGAAAGCATGAGCGATCGTACCCAGGTGACAACAGCTGTCCTAGAAATCATTATTTTCCCTACCCAAACAAAAATGGTAAATTACAAAACAGGAACTTTTTTTTTTTCCACCCAAGATCCTTTTGACTGAGGTTTAAGGACACCACAGTTTAGCAGATGATCAGTTAACCCTTGGGCCACATTCCAGCTTCCTGTTTGTATAAATCATTTACTAGGACGGAGCCCCGACCATGTCCTTACGTGTCTCCGTGTCTGCTTTCTCGCTGACTTGGAAGAACTGAGTAGTGACAGTGCTGCTGTCGGCAGAGACTAGGACCGTTACCACTGGCTCTTCATGGGAAAGCCTTGGCTGAGCCCTGCTCTCAACTGCTATGAGAAGCAAGTACATTCAGACTTGCTCCTCCCTCAGGCCTCTGAGTGGCGGACCACATCAGAGTTGTGCAGAGTGGTGGCCTTTTTGGACAGCCAGCTTACGTAACTTGTTACTGTTGTCATTGTTGTTGGATAGGACAGAGAGAAATGGAGAGAGGAGGGGAAGACAGAGGGGGGGAGAGAAAGACAGACACCTGCAGACCTGCTTCATCGCCTGTGAAGTGACGCCATGCAGGTGGGGAACCGGGGGCTCGAACCGGGATCTTTAAGCCGGTCCCTGCACTTTGCGCCACGTGGCTTAACCCGCTGTGCTACCGCCTGACCCCCGACAACAGTCTTCTAAGTCCTCATTTCTTCCCGCAGAGATTTATTTGAGAAGAACAAGGCAAAGTCCCTGGCATTTTCTTCTGAATTATTTAATCTCTATGAAATATGGAGAACTCATATAGAAATGTTTAAATGTTTCTTCTGGGGGCTGGGCGGTGGCACACCTGGTTAAGCACACCTGTCACCAAGGGCAAAGACGGGGGCGGGGCTCAGCCCTCCACCTTGCCACCTGCAGCCCTGCTCCACCTCCTGTGAAGCTTCCCCCTTACAGGTGGGGACTGGAGGCTTATACCTGTGTCCTTGCACACGACAGTGTGTGCACTTAACCAGGTGTGCCATCATCTGGCCTCGAAAAGGAGGATTCACAGGGAGTCGGGCGGTAGCGCAGCGGGTTAAGCGCACGTGGCACAAAGCGCAAGGACCGGCCTAAGGATCCCGGTTCGAACCCCGGCTCCCCACCTGCAGGGGAGTCGCTTCCCAGGCGGTGAAGCAGGTCTGCAGGTGTCTGTCTTTCTCTCCCCCCTCTGTCTTCCCCTCCTCTCTCCATTTCTCTCTGTCCTATCCAACAACGACGACAACAAGAATATATACAACAATAAAACAATAAGGGCAACAAAAGGGAATAAATAAATAAATTTTAAAAAAATATTAAAAAAGAAAAGGAGGATTCACTTTTTTTTTAATGAGGATTCACTTCTGACCAAGTCGTCGGAAGAAAAAAATTAGTTGGACAAAAACCTGATTCACAATGCCACCAATGTAAAGTCCTGAAGCCGCTTCCTTAAGCAACTATTGCCAAATGGGCGTAGGGTGGAGAGGAAGAGCCGGTGCAATGTCCGCACTGTCTCTGCTGTGTGAAAACAGGGCTCACTATCCTTTAGCACGTAAGACAAAAAACCGTGAATGCCTAAAACTTAAAATCTACGTGACCTCTTGGGCTTGGCAGTGACTTTGCAGCGAACACCACCAAAGACAAGCCATGAACTAACTGATGAAGGTTGAATGTCACCGAAATATGCAACTGCTATGTAAGACTATCAAGACAAGAGACAAAAACCAACGAAATTCTAAAGGCTTATCTAAAATACATGAGGAACACAGATATGTTTTTCTGGACAGGCTTTTTTTTTTTTTGGTGCCTCCATGACATCACCACTCCTGCCATCTCCTTTTTTTAGAGAGAGGAAGAGAACTCACAGCTTGTGAAGCTTCTCTGTGTGCAGGTACCCCGTACAGTGGCCGGGGCCTCAAACCTGGGTCCTCCCAGTAGTGAGTATGTGCCTTCTCCCACTACCAATCAAACTTTTAAATGCAGAGCAACTTTATTCATAACAGCAAAGCTGGAAACAGCCCAAATGCCCCACGAGAAACAGACCAGAAAGATGGACATACCGATATGACATGAAATACTATTTGGCTATGAAACAGCACGAGCTACTGATCCATGCAGGGTGGGTGAACCTCAGAAATGCTGAGCCCACCTCAGAAGACGGTCACACTTCCATGAGTGTCAGGAATGGGCGGCACCGACCCCATTATATAGCATACAGTGGATCTCGATGGGTGGTGATGGGAGGGATACTGGAGAGGGGCGTGATTATCTTTCTGGGTGACAAATGCCTTGAGTACTGATTCCCTGGGGAAATGTACAGTGTCAAAACTTGTCAGGTAGTACTGTTGGCATCTGCACAGTTCACTACATTTTCCAGTATTAGGCCGTGTGAAGCCATCTCGTCTCTGCGCACTTACTGGAAGCTATAGATCTGAGGGAATATATATATCTTTGCAGAGGGCTGCCTGCTTAAGCCAGTCATGCCCAGTTGTAAGAATCATTCTCAAACCCCAGCTTTTCACGTGAGTAGGCAGCATGCAGAGCACAGAGCTCTAAGCCACCTACGACCGCCCTGCTGCTCGGTTCTTAACAGCGGCCTAGACTCAGCCCCAGCGGCTCAGCGGCCAGGCTCTCCTGGGCCTACAAAAAGGGCGAGAAGCCTCCCACCACCCACTGGTGCTTGCCCGTTCGAGAGCTTTATCCATGTCTCACTGCCCGTGGAAGTGTGTGAAATGCTTTAATTTTAAATAACGACATTAAAAAAGAAGTTTGAAAACTGGATGTGAATATTTTGTCTTAGTAGTATTGTTGCTAAACTTGTAAATAAGGCTGGGGGAGGAGCGTGGAATAGGGAAAGGGTCCGATATGTTCCCACAAATAATTATCATCAATAGACTCGTAAGACTCCATGCTCTTAGCGTGACTATCTCTGTCCTGCTGGTCGCAGCAGGGTTAGCCAGCACGCTTCTGTCAGGAATACAGACAGCTGTCCCATAGCTGTTCGTCACTGATGCCCTCATCTCCTTCCTCCCCACCAGATGAAACAGAACAGCTTCACCATGGTCACTTGCGAAAGGAACTAGTCCAGAGAGCTTCCTCTCTAACCCCGGGCCCTTCATGGAATATAGTTTAGCTAGTAACCCTTTCCACAACCACAGCTTGTATTTCAAAGTGTCATTCATTCCCCTCTCTGTAATTTATATAACTTGCCCCAATCCTAGTTTTGAGAATTATTTTGGCCAACAATGACCAATTGTGTTATAGTTCCTTCCCAGAGACTCTTGTTACTCTTCTCAGTGCTCAGCTAGAATAGGACTAGAAAGCTGGACCAAGGCAGAGTAGCTCCTGAGCTTGAAGCAGATATATAAATACAATTAACTGTTTACCACATTGATATGACCCGGGGCCCATATCTATGAATTTAAAAAAATCACATTTTCTACTGACTTTAAAAGGTACTAGGTAGTCATTACCTTGTGGTTTTTACTAGAAATTTGCATTAACTTACAGCTAAGGTTCCTATTCAACAAAATATCTTAGAAGTTTGCTTAATGCTTAGAATTTGACAGGAAGTAGGGAGTAATAAATCATCTCTGCTAGTACAGATCTTTTAAGAAAATAATTTTTAAATATTTATTCCCTTTGTTGCTCTTGGTGTCATATTGATGTCATCATTGTTGGATATGACAGAGAGAAATGGAGAGAGGAGGGGAAGACGGGGAGAGAAAGACAGACACCTGCAGACCTGTTTCACCGCTTGTGAGGTGACTCCCCTACAGGTGGGGAGCCGGGGGCTCGAACCAGGATCCTTATACCGGTCCTTGCGCTTTGTGCCACCTGTGCTTAACCCGCTGCGCTACCGCCTGGCTCCCTAGAACAGGTTTTTAAGTTTCTTTCAGGGGGACTAGGGTGTTTGTCTAAACCCAAATCCTGTGTAGCTGTTCTGTGAAACCTCACTGTTCAGGCTCAGTCAGATGGCAGCACACCCTGCACAGAGAACCACACCTCAACATGAACTGAAATGTTAAAGAAATTGGTGCAGGTGCAGCTGCTTCTGTTGGGAGAGACCCAATAGAGGACAGAGTAGCTGGTAGATCCATCTATGAACACAGCTCCAGAGGATGCAGTCTTTGCCCATGAGGCTTCACTGAGGGAAACAAGGGCCCTTCTTTTCTTTCCATATAATTGTGATATGTATGCATGTGTCTCGGGGAAGGCACCCCTAGGCTTTATTATATTTGGCTAATAACTGTTATACGTAACAAACAGACTACATGATGATCATTTGTTATTTCTGAATAATATTATGAAGTAAAGGCAAAGCAAAGAGCCCTCTGTAGGCATCATAAAAGTCAAATGAGTTTCCAAGTTAGGGTGTGTGAAGCTAGTTCAGAACAAAATTCTCGGCGAGTGAGTTCTCACCGCACTCTCAGACAGTCCCGGAAGCTGATGAACGTCAAAGCATTTCCGTGTTTCGGTTATTTTACCTTAAGAGTATAATGAATTGAAGTCAAGTACTACTGACATTCACAGAGGCATGTGAGCAGGTAACAGCCAGTGGTAACTCTCAGGTGTTAAGGCTGTATCTCATCCACCAGACCCTCCAGGTGGGAAAAAACAAAAAGTCCTTCAGACCTGCTGGGTTTTATTCTGATTATATGTATGGATTCACCCCATGTCCACTGAACTTCAGTAGAATTTATCGTAATAACAATATATATGGATATATACACATATATGTGTCTGTATTTATGTCTTTGGTCTTTTCACAGCCCAGCTAAATGACACACTTGTGCTACTGATGCATGAATTAAGAAGCACAGTCAAGTCCTGAAACCGCCTCCTGAAGCAACAATTGCCAAATGGGCGTAGGGTGGCGAGGAAGAGCCGGGTGCAATGTCCGCACTGTCTCTGCTGTGTGAAAACAGGGCTAGTCTTTAGATCCTGACACGAAAACTAGAAATACTCATTTGAATCAGCCGACGAAAGCAGAATTAATGCAGAATAAAGTCCCCAGATCATCCAAACCTGACCATCACAATGCAATCATCCCTCCATGCCAAACGAATTATTCCATAGACTCCTACCTCACATTCATAAGATGCGTTTTTCCTTTTAAAAGGGCTTCTTATCTTTTACACAGCAGAAACGAGTTACTTTTCCTCATTGTCCAAACTGCACTGGTGTCTAACTGTACACAGAAGCAGGCTGGGCGTCCTGCCTGGAGAGGCCTGCGGTCTTGCTGACGTGGGGTGAGAGCACAATGCCCCTGCGTGTTCTAGAACCTGTTTCCAAGCCTCTTGCTGCTGTGTCACGCTGCCTGCCTCCCTTTCAGATTTCATGGCTTGTGCTGATGAAAATAAGCTGCCTGATTCCGGAACCACTTATTTTACAGATCCACCCTTCAGCTAAATCAGTGAATGGATGGAATGTGGTGGGCGTCCTCAGACACAGATGCTCCTAGCTGACAGTGATCCAACGGGAAGATAACAATGAACATTAATCAGTGAAAAGTCCTGGCCCACCTATTTCATTGTCAGGAGTTAGTCCTCAAGAAATTGCTGACAGTGGAGTCGGGCGGTAGTGCAGCGGGTTAAGCCCAGGTGGCGCAAAGCGCAAGGACCGGCATAAGGATCCCGGTTCGAGCCCCCGGCTCCCCACCTGCAGGGGAGTCACTTCACAGGCGTTGAAGCAGGTCTGCAGGTGTCTGTCTCTCTCTCCTCCTGTCTTCCCCTCCTCTCTCCATTTCTCTCTGTCCTATCCAACAACAACATCAATACAACAATAAAAACAAGGGCGACAAAAGGCAATAAATAAATATTTAAAAAAGAAATTACTGACAAATTTTTATAAGATACATTTTTATAAGAGACTTTTAAAACTGAGAAGAACCGTGTTGGCCACTGTCAGGCCACCCCATCACCTGGGGCCCTAGACAGAGAATCCTTGAACTTCCCCATAAACACTGTGAGCCTAGACCGCTGACAGACCCCTCACTCCATCACCTCTGGTCACTCCCCTTGGGAGTGTGGGTTTCTTCAGGACCGTGTCCTCACTATGAAATAGTAATGGCAGGGAGGGCCCCACTCTGAAGGGATGCTTGGTCATCCTACTCTGCCACTCAGGGAAGACTGGTCCCAACATGAGTGCAGTCTGACAGGGACTCACAGGCTGTACAGGCCCCAGTGCTAAATACGAGCAGGTAGGGGTCCTGAGCTAGATCATTGTGGTAAATGAGTTAATTGCATTTATATGTCTTCTTCAAGTCTACAAGCAAGTCTCTGCCCTAATCCTGCTTCCTAGTTCTACTCTCAACTCAAGACACTATCTTTCCAAACTATTTTTTTAAATATTTATTGATTCCCTTCTGTTGCTCTTGTTTTATTGTTGTAGTTATTATTGTTGTTGTTGTTGATGTCATTGTTGTTGGATAGGACAGAGAGAAACGGAGAGAGAAGGGATAAGACAGAGAGGGGGAGAAAAAGACAGACACCTGCAGAGCTGCTTCACCACTTGTCAGGTGACCCCCTTGCAGGTTGGGGAGCCGGGGGTTCAAACCAGGATCCTTAGGCCGGTCCTTGCACTTTGTGCCACGTGGGCTTAATCCTCTGCATTACCACCCAGCTCCCTCCAAACAGTATTTCTAGTCCACCCCTATGTTAGCTATCAAGTTCAAGCATAGCTCACGCAGACATAGACTCTAGGAACATTCCTAAAATAGGCTTCCTAGCTCCCTTCCATCCTAAGGTGCCTACTGCCATCTGTTCTATTCCTACTGTACAGTTCCTGTTTATTAACCATTTTGTCCTGCTTTCCAGCTTACTGTATTTCAGCCACCAAGTTCTAAATGCTACTCTGATTCCATCTGGACTTCCCTAGGTAGACGACCTCACCAACGCTGCCTGGAGCCTCACCTTTCCAGAGCCCTACCCCACTAGGGGAAACAGAAACAGGCTGGGGGCACAGATCCACCTGCTAATATCCATGTTCACTGGAGAAGCAATTATAGAAGACAGAACTCCCACCATCTGCACCCCCCAAAAAAGGTTTTTCTCCCAGAAGGATAAAGAATAGAGAAGCTTCCAATGGAGGGGATGGGACACAGAACTCTGGTGGTGGGAGCAGTGTGTAATTGTACCCCTGTTATCTTTCAATTTTGTTGATCATTAAATCACTAATAAAATTTGAAAAATATTTGGCAATATAATCTGAAATATAATTAAAGAAATAACACCAAACAAGATATCATTATCTCCTCCTACAATACAAAAATAGACACACACTGGAAGACTTATTCAAATCTTCAAGTTGATTTCATTAATTTTTAAAAATAAAATTACAACAGACATGAACAATCTTATATAAAAATATATGCTTTTAAAGGAGCAGAAATAAATATAAGAAAACAGATTCTGGATGAGGAGACTGAACAATTTTAATGTCTTCATGAAGCCTTCATTTCTACAATTTTTTTCAAATGCAATTATACTTATCACTAGAAAGATGTTTTTAAAAAGCTAATTTGACGCAAGACATTTTAGGGACTTCAGACTAAGACTTAATGCTGAAGTGAGACTCAACCATTTTGTGTACAGAGAGACTAACACTTGGTGCTTACTAAGCCCAGTTTCTTAGTAGTAAATCCACAAAACCAAATCTAAAAATCTTTAAAGAGCCCATCAGTTCTGAGTCAGCATTAAGTTGATGCAGTATTCTATGAGAACCAAGCACGTGTCCGCGAGGAGAGACGGTTGATGGCCTTCGAGACCCTGGATCCAAAAGGCCAAGTTTACAAATAAAGATAAAATCTCTCTAAAGTCAGTCAACTCCTGGATCTCCTCATAATGGAATATTCATCATCTTTGACGTAAATATTCTTGAAAAGCACCTTCTAGCCTACTATCACTTTGGCTCTGCGTGCCCCAGGGAGCAAACTTTTCACCCATCTCAAAGCTGTATGTTAGGAAGGCAAAAGGCAAAGGTTCTTTAGAGTTAGGACTTGGTCAACTTCAGTTTTGTCAAGGCTTTTCTCAGTGCTCTGAGCACAGACTGGTAGCTCAACCAAAATCCTGAACAAGGTTACAGAAAAAGAAAAAAAAAAAAAAAGACTCATCATAAAACACGAAACTTGAAAGTTTTCATTAAACGAAATGACTTTCTACTCAAAATGAGTGCCTACAATCTTGTTCTGTATTTTTCTTTGAACCTCACTGAATTTATAGAGAAAAACATGTACTACATACAGCAAACAATCACTTAAGAGTTCGGAACAAGTTGGGAAAACAACAGCTTCTATAAAGGAGCCCCCCCGCATCTTTTTCCATGACCCCTAATTCCTTATCTCTAAAGCAAGGGTTCTAATACTCGCCTGCAGTTTCTCCGTGAGTCAGCATTCCTGGGTTGTGAACCATTCTCGCCTTCCATTACACAAAAGTCCAAGCTATAAGAAACAGACGCTCTGGGTGCCCAGCAGTGGGGCAGCCAGTTAAGCACACATAGTGCTAAGCGCAAAGGCCAGCGAGCGCATGGACCCGGGTTCCAGCCCCCCCTGGATCTGCATCTACAGGGCGGATCCATCAAAAGTAGTCAAACAGGTCTGCAGGAAAAAATGGCCACCAGGAGCAGTGCTGACACTGAGTCCCAGCAATAATCCTGATGGCCGAAAAAGAAAGACAGACTCCAAGTACTCTGCAACAACCCTAGAACTGCAGCCCTTGCATCACTCCACTAAGATGTGATTACAGCTTTCCTTCCCCTGGGAGGGGTGGGCTGTCTGTCAATCACGTAGGTCTACAACTTGCTCCAAGGGAGAGACTTGACCCTTACTCAGGCATGAACCGAGTTTCCAAGTCGTTTTTTTTTTTTTCTCCTCAGTTTTAGTTTCTAATTTCTAGTTCAAATTTGGTTCAAAGTAGAATCCAAATCTTAGTCATTTTAACTGAGCAAACCATATTATAACTGGCATTTTTCTGAGTATTATGTTGTTCATCATATCACTAGGGCTTGTGATGGGAAGCAGAGTTTACCACCCCAAAATGCTACAATTGTCCTGGGAACTGTTTGTAAACTGAAGGCAATTAGTCTCTGCAAACCCCCCACCCCCACCCCACTTCAGCTCGTTCCAAAAGTAGGGCAAAATTTACCCTTTGAGAACGACTCCTGAGGCAACTCTTCAGACCTGAGGACACTTTCCTGCGCAATAAACCTTACCAGACAACCCTCATTCACCTGCCCACTGCCAGCCTTTTCGGCTCTTCCCTGCTGAATCCAAATCTTGACTATCGTTCAAGGCTCAGGGAAGCCCCATCTCTCTCCTGCAGACTTCAAGCCCAAACTCTAAAATTCTCGACCTTCCGTGCAGTCTAGTTTATAAATTTATACCATCTCCCCACATAAGACTAAACATTCCTTAGAAGCAACAGCTCTCTCTTCCTCTTTTTTTTTTTTTCTGCTATTTTGCACAGAACAGTTTTCCACATCAAGGCTCTCGTTGAATGCTAATTAAAAGTTGGCTATTTACCAAATAACCATGCATTTCACCTTGTGTTAGATGCTGAGAATAAAACAGTCAACTTCACACCTAGTTTCACCTCTCTCCATGCACTCAGAAACAAAGGCCGCACGCGATTCACCATCTTGTCTGAGGCAGTGCTCATTTAGCCAGCGTGGTGGTTGAATGGTTCTGACTTAAGAGCTCTGCCAGATAGTCACATCAGTTCACACACTCCTTGTATCTGAAACCCATCCGGCCTCACTATCTATCCTTGATTTCCCAACTCTAAACTTATAGGGAATAAAATTAATTCTTTTTTTCCCCTCCAGGGTTATTGCTGGGTCTCGATGCCTGCACCATGAATCCACTGCTCCTGGAGGCCATCTTTTCCCCCTTTATTGCCCCTGTTTTTTTTTTTACCATTGTTGTGGTTATTAATGTTGTTATTGATGTCATTGTTGTTGGATAGGACAGAGAGAAATGGAGAGAGGAGGGGAAGACAGAGAGGAGGAGAGAAAGACAGACACCTGCGGATCTGCCTCACCACCTGTGAAGCGACCCCCCCCTGCAACTGGGGAGCAGGGGGCTCGAACCCGGATCCTTATGCAGGTCCTTGCGCTTTGTGCCATGTGCGTTTAACCCGCTGCGCTACCGCCCCGCCCCCGTCCTTTACTTTTGTGATATATGGAGGAATAGTCAAGACTTTTATTTTTAGCAAAGCATTTGACTGATATTTTTTGTTATGATGTCCTTCTGAAGAGTGCTGGCCGAGAGTTAAGGCATATGGTAAACAGGAGCAGTGTTAACTGAGCTCAGCTGACCACTTTGTCTCAGCAGTACCTGCTAAAGGCCCAAATTAGATTTCCAGCCACCCTGTACGTGGTGCTTTCAGTGCATGACTCTGATTCCAGCAGGGATCCTGCAAGATAAGTATGACTTGCTGGTGTAGATACTAAGTTTCTCAGCATCATAAAAGTAGTGGATGTCAGGGCCAGGATCCACAACTAGACCCCAGTCTTCCCTCCCCCACCCCCCACTACCACCAAATTCAAGACTGTGTCTACTTGCCACAGGGTTCTATTAACCTGTCCCATATATTATCAGTGACTGATTGTCTGGTGGACAGACTGACGAAATGTGCAGGGGATCCACAGCCAGGAAATAAAATTAGCACAGTGAATGCCAACAGACAAGATTAAAACACACCTAACTGGCTACTGGAGAGGGGCTTGCAGTATTACAAGAGGGGAAAATGCTATTAAGAAATGTCTGTATGGGAGTGGGCGGTAGTGCAGCGGGCTAAGTGCAGGTGGCACAAGGACCAAGGACTGGCATAAGGATCCCGGTTGGAGCCCCGGCTCCCCACCTGCAGGGGAGTCGCTTCACAGGCGATGAAGCAGGTCTGCAGGTGTCTGTCTTTCTCTCCCCCTCTCTGCCTTCCCCTCCTCTCTCCATTTCTCTCTGTCCTATCCAACAACAACAACATCAATAACAACAACAATAACTACAACAATAAAAAAGGGTGACAAAAGGGAATAAATAAATATTTTTTTAAAAATAAATATCTGTATAAAACAAAACAAAAAACCAGGAATAAAGCTTACCTTGAATAAAGCTTACCTTGAATAAAGCTTACAAAAAAATGTGTATGAGGCAGAATGAGAGGTTTTACTTCAAATGCTAATTAAATATTAGATAAATCTGAAGATAGAAAGTTGTTGCACTATTTCAGCTAGAATGATATACTGAAATCAATTTTGGTCTAAGAATCTTTAGCACAGAGAAGGGTAACAAAGGAAAAAACAAGGGATTGTTAATGTAGAGAAAGGAACATTTCCTGACTTTTAGGGCACTATACTAAGTACTTTCTGACAATTATTTCATCTAATTCTCACAAACTTTGGGGCAGATAAAGTATACTATCATTCCGACTTTTACACGCAAGGATCTGAGAAACTAATTACAAGGAGTAGTTACACAGTCTTACTTCCTACCTCTTTAGACCTTTCATTTCTTCACTTGTTTTGGTCGTGGATTCTTTTCCAGACTGACAAAAGTTCAGATATTCTCTGCTAATAACAAATGGATACCTATATTTTCACAAGCTGGAGGGCTACTGGTAAAAGGAATGTGGAAAATTACAGTCAAAGAAAGCAATTTTCAGCCAAGTATAAACAGGGCCTTGCAAACTGTAACAAGAAGTAATTCCTCAAGAGGAAATAAATACCCTGTCAATAGTGTTTGAGCAAAATGTGACTGTTTTATTTGGAGTGCAAGAAAGGAGCTAATAAAATAACTGGGTTATCATTTTAAATCTCACTTTTTGACATAAGACGCTGGGCCTACAGGCTTTTTGTCTTTTCTATTTGATGGAAAACAAGAAAATTAAAAACAGAAGCTACTGTCTTTTCCAGATTATTCAGTCTAGTTATGTCCAGCTGAATGCCAAATAATGTTATTTCCGATCTGTATGTGATAGTCAGTCAGTAAATACATTCAGAGGGGGGAAAAAGAGAGTCAACTGTTGATTTACACTTTGTCATAATAAAAGATTTATTATCCCTTTAAGTCCTTAACTTCAAAAAATGTCCTAAGTAGTAGATAAATCAGATCCTAAAAAAAAAAAAAAAAAAAGGAGTTTGATGACAGCATTCACTGGTTCATACTTTTATGATCACCTATTTCCACAAAAGATGGAGAGGAACAGATTTTTAAAAAGATAAAAAAGACTCCATTAGTTTTCCCTCGCTTCTAAGATCCCGTCGTTAATGTTTGAAGGATTTTACCTGTTCACTAGGTGTTTTGTTGTTGTTGTTGTTGCTGTTTTGCAGAACACTGCTCAGCTCTGGCTTATAGTGGTGTTGGAGATTGAACCTGGGACACTGAAAGCCAGAGAATCTGTTTGCATAACCCTTCTGCTGTCTCCCTCCAACCACTAGGGTTTATTTTTCATTTGCATCAAGAATACCCCCTCAAGAGTCAGCCTCCCACCGTTCTTCAGATCACAAGAGCTCCAAGTTCTTCCCTTTCCATGCCATTCAGAGCACAAGCTTGACAGCTTTGCCATAAGAACTCTGCGTTCACAAACACATCTTCATTCACTCAGAAAGGCGGAGAGAAGAGGAAACTCATGAGGTAACACCTTTCTTCCCAAGGGTCAGAGCAAGGTGGAAGGGCGGGGACTGTCCACAAGCAGGAAGGCCAGGCAGTGAGACTGTGTCCAGGACCCCCCTCCCCATACACACACACACACACACACACACACACACACACACACACACTCTCTCTCTCTCTCTCTCTCTCTCTCACACTCACGGGTCGCCCACCTGCCAGCCGCCCAGATGTTGCACGCCCAGATGTTGCACGCCCAGATGTTGCGCGTTCTGCAGGGCAGCTGCGGGGCCGAGGCGCTGAGCGCCGACGGGTTGGCGGGTTGGCGGGTTGGCGGGTTGGCGGGTTGGGTGCCCCGCGCGGTGCCCGCTTCCCCCGCACAGCTGCCGGGCGGGCGGGCGGCTCTCGGGGCGGCTGACAGCCGAGCAGCCAGGCCGCCTCCGCCCGCACCGCGCTCGCTCCAGCCGCGGCACTTGCGGGGCCCGGCGGCCGGCCGCGCGCTCCAGGGCCCGGCCCCTCCTCCCGCCGGCGCCCCGCCCGCCGCGCGCTCCCTGCGGGTTCGCGTCCCGCACCCGGCCGGCGGGGCCGGGCAGGTGTCTCCCGGCTCCCGGGCGTGGCCTCCGCGGGCTGCGGCTCCGCTGGCGTGAGGCCACCCCCCTCCACCCCAACTGGCTGTCTGGATTTGGCCCCGCGGGTGCCTCAATCAAAAGCGAAGCCAATAGAAGTGGGGGTGACTTCTTGGCCCCGGGGGCAGACTGGAGCCGCTGGGCAGTGCCCAGGTGAAGGCAGGCGCCACCTTCCTGCGGAGAACAGGTGCAGGTGGACCAGAGCTCAGGCTCGCTGCTTAGCGGCCTTTTGATCTTGACTCCCACAATTTCTCAGGTCTAGGCCCGGGGCTCCGTCCTTCCTACTTGTGGGGCGAGCGAGTATGCAGTGTTAATAATAATAATAATAACAATAATAATAATAATAATTAATAAAATTTTAAAAATTCATGTTACGTGAGATAAGTCAGAAACAGAAGGATGAATATGGGATGATCTCACTCACTCTCAGGCAGAAGCTGAAAAACAAGATCAGAAGAGAAAACACAAGTAGAACCTGAACTGGAGTTGGTGTATTGCACCAAAGTAAAAGACTCTGGGGTGGGTAGGTGGGTGGGGAGAATGCAGATCCAAAAAGGATGACAGAGGACCTAGTGGGGGTTGTACTGTTATATGGAAAACTGGGAAATGTTATGCACGTACAAACTATTGTATTTACTGTCGAATGTAAAACATTAATTCCTCAATGAAGAAATGAAAAATAAATAAATGCTTTAAAAATGTGGAAAAGAAGTTGACGTATTTAAATATTTTATAGAACACATTTTTTTAAAAAAACATTTTGTACTTTCTTATCCCCCCAAAGACTCAAGAACATTTGTCAAGCTTGTTTCAGCTAAAGACAGAAGGTCCATGGACTCACTTTTTAAAGCATTCAAGTCCCACTGCAGAACCTGGCCATTTCCAGAGCTCTTTTGCCCACACTGATTGCTAGAAATAGAAAAAACCCCAAACAGACGATCTCACCCATGTGTCCTGCCTGGAACCCCACCTCCCCAGAGCCCTGCCCCACCAGGGAAAGAGAGAAACAAGCTGGGGGTGTGGACCCACCTGCCAATGTCCATGTGCATTGGAGAAGCAAATACAGAAGTCAGAACTCCCACCTTCTGCTCCCCATAATGATCCTGGGTCCATACTCCCAGAGGGTTAAAGAATAGGGAAGCTTCCAATGGAGGGGATGGGAAATGGAACTCTGGTGGTGGGAACTGTGTGGAATTGTACCCCTGTTATCTTACAGTCTTGCTAATCATTATTAAATCACTAATTTAAAAAAATTATATAAGACTGGTTCGAGCCTTTGGCTCCACACCTGCAGGGGATCGCTTCACAAGCAGTGAAGCAGGTCTGCAGGTGTCTGTCTTTCTCTCCCCTTCTGTCTTCCCCTCCTCTCTCCATTTCTCTCTGTCCTATCCAACAACAATGACAGCAATAACAATAATAACAACAAAAAAACAACGGGGGCCAAAAAAAGGGAAAAAATAGCCTCCAGGAGCAGTGGATTTGTAGCGCAGGCACCAAGCCCCAGAGATAAGCCTGGAGGCGAAAAAGTCTGGAGAACTGCTGAAGGAGCAGTTTCGTGGGTTTAGTCAGACAAAATTCCTGCTTGAAGACACCTCGGCAGTAACTTCCCTTGACTCCTTCACACAAGAGATAAGAGTCCAGCTGCAAAATTAAATATGAGGAAGAAAGATTGGAACCTACAAAGTTCACGATCTGGAGACTAACATGAGTCTTAGGGCTCTCCCAGTGTAATATAGTAAAGAATACACTTAAATTGTAGGATTGAGAAGCATGAATTACACAGTGTCTACCTTGGAACCGTTTAGGTTTTTAAATGAACCAAGCATTCTTACATTATACTATGTTTAAATAGGGGCCAGGTGGTGGGACACCTGCTTAAGGGCTTACATTACAGTGCACAAGGACCTGGGTTCAAGCCCCTGGTCCCCACCTGCGGAGGGGAGGAGCTTTACAAGTAGTGAAGCAGGGCTGCAGGTCTCGCTCCCTCTCTGTCTCCCTCTTCTCTCTCAATTTCTTTCTATCTCTAGTCAATAATAAATAAATCTTTTTTGAAAAATACTATGCTTAACTGAACTTTTTATTTTTAATACAAATACAGTTGCCTAGAACATTGATTTTTCTTCTTCATGGTTAGTGGGGTTGGAATGGATACATTCTGACAATCAGAATGTGAATATATTTACTTAACATTAATTTGAAAGTGTGCTGATAAAATGAAATGGGACTGCAACATATCACCATTCACAAAAGTCAACTCCAACTGTATCAAAGACATGGATGTTAGACCTGAAATCATGAAATGCATAGGAGGTGAGAGTGTGCTCATGCCGCAACAACTCTTCTGTAAGCTATTATTTCCCCCAATAAAGTGATTTGAAGAAACAGCATGACTTTGCCCAGTGTGTGTGTGTGTGTGTGTGTGTTTGTGCGTGTGTGTGCGTGTGTGTGTGTGTGCGCGCGTGCGTGTATGTGCCTGCGCGTGTAGTCAGCACCTCACACATACATGATTTCACCAGACCTCGGCTGCCGTTTGCACTCACCCGCTCTGCTGGAGTCCCCTATCTGTCATCTCATTTCATGTGTACAAGAACACAATGAGGCAAAAATGATTTTGTTTTGAATATGAGGAAGTGAGCAAGTTGAAGTAACTATTAGTAAATGTTATTATTAGTATACGTTGGATTTGAACGGAGGACTAAGTTCAAAACCAATGTTCCTTTAGTTACTCTGTTTCACCTGCTGGTCTCAGTTGTTCACTAAACCTGGTTATTGATTCCGGCAGTCAGCTTCCAGTCCGGCTTCCAGTTCTTCAAATCTGATGGGCAGTATTCATTGCCAAAATAGTCAGAGTTCGAAAGAAACAAATTGTTGAACTTGTGGGATAGAGCTTCTGACTTCAACTTGCTGATAGGGGAGGGACTATTCTGAACTATCATATTTGCTACGGCTTCTATGTCTATGATTCAGGATCTCATCCGGGGAACTTAAGCTACTTCTTGACTGCCTCTTTGATGTTATTTCTTATAGCTCATTTGTTATCTTATAAAGTTCCAGTCACACATTTCCCCCACTCCCCTCAGAGTCTTTATAATTTCTGATTTCCTGTGTTTACCATGGTTTTTCACTTGGCTGTCTCTTTCACATATTTTTAAAAAATTTTTTTAATATTTATTTATTTTCCCTTTTGTTGCCCTTGTTGTTTTTTTATTGTTGTAGGTATTGTTGATGTCGCCGTTGTGGGATAGGACAGAGAGAAATGGAGAGAGGAGGGGAAGACAGAGAGGGGGAGAGAAAGACAGACACCTGCAGACCTGCTTCACTGCCTGTGAAGCGACTCCCCTGCAGGTGGGGAGCCGGGGGCTTGAACCAGGATCCTTATTTGGGTTCTTGCGCTTTGTGCCGCGTGCGCTTAGCGCGCTGTGCTACCGCTCGACTCCCTCTTTCCCATATTTTTTTCTTTTATCGTCTTATTAGAAGTTTAATGGCTTGTTGTTGACACATGAATATATCACATATTTTATGTCTCCAGTTAAAATGCCTCTTTAGAGGAGACTTTCTTAACTACCCTAAAGTAGCCTTTTCGCTGCAACTTGGACCCATCACATCGTTTATTTCTTCAGTCTTTATCACTTCTTAAAACTAAGATACTTGGTCTAAAGGCCAGGCAGTGGTAGAACCGGTTAAGCTCACGTATCACCATGCACAAAGACCAGGGTTCGAATCCCAGCTCCCCACCTGCAGGGGAGATCCACTTCATAAGTGGTGGAACAGGATTTCAGGTGTCTCTCTTTCTCTCCTTATCTCTATCTCCCCATCTTATCATATCAGTTTCTCACTGTCTTATCTAATAAAAAAAATAGAAAGAAAAAGGGGGGGGTGATGGCCGCCAGGAGCGGTGGATATGCAGTGCTGGCACCGAGCCCCAGTGATAACCCTGGACGCAATTAAAAAAAAATAGAAGATACTTTTTCTATTTGACCTGCCTCCTCTAGGATGTGAGCTCCATGAGCTACCATTTTGCTTTATCTAACAGTGACTAGGATAATGCTCCAATATCAGAGACACTAAACACTTCCTCAACAAATAAATAATAATATAATTCCACTTCTAACTATAGAAGGCTAATTATATTATAACAATTCTCTCAATGAGAGCAACCATAAAATCTGGATAGACTATATCAAAACAAAACAAAACAAAACAAAACTGAAAGTACCCCAAGTATTACCAAGGCAGCCCAGACTAACGGAGCCAGACTCATGATCAGAATGGAAGTGATGGGAAGTGAGCCTGGGATTTTGTGCAGAATATCTTTGCCAGTTTGTGAGTAACAGCCAAGAGACCGAAAAGGATTGTTAGTTATCTCATGCAGTTTGGGAGGGGAACCTTTAGTTCAGGATACATCTATGTGAAGGAAGCCCAAGCTAACACTTTCGGTTTTCAGTTGGGACTACCAAAACAGAATAACCACAATAGCCAGTAAAAGAAAAAAAAAAGTAGCAAAGAATAAAGTATCAAAAAGAAAACACTGAATCTCTGATTAGCTCAATCCACTCTGTAGTTTCTCTTACCAGGTTTTCTGTCAGGCTGCAAACAACATCATCTAGAATCTCAATTTATTTCTATGATTCTTAATACGTAAGTCTGGCATTTAGTTTAAAAATCACACGCACACAGAAACACAACAAAAGACCAAAGGCCAAGCAAAGATAAAAATGGGCAAAAAATGGGCAGGGGACTTAGATTTATAAATGTTTCAGAAGAACACATAGAATTGACTTTTTTTAATGAGTTGGAAATGCAAGAATTAAAAAATTCAATAACGAAAGTTAAGAAGTCAAACAGATAGATTGGATTTAGGCTAGCTACAACCAATGAAAAGAACAATGCAAATGAAAACTATACAGAAGAAAAAGCCCAGACTGAATCAGGAAATTTCAAAGCTAGAAATGATGATGAAAGTGCTTAGCATAGCTGAAAATCACAGAAGGAGAGAAAAGGCAGACTAGGGTTTAAGTGATATTTGAATAGGTAACGGGAAAGAATTTTACTACTATTGAGAGCCAATAAATCCAAGATTCAAGGTCCAGTACAAACACTCGACAAGATCAATTCCAAGAAAAGCATATTTAAGAACATCATGGCCCACTCCTATCTGAAGGGGGGGAAGCTTTGTGAGAGGTGAAATAGTGCTGTAGATGTTTCTGTGTCTCTCTCCCTCCCTATCTCCTTCTTCCCTCTTGATTTCTGGCTGCCTCTATCCAATAAAGGGAGAAAGAGAGAGAGAAAGAAAGGGAGAAAGAAAGAAAGAAAGAATGAAAATCATAGTAAAACTGCAACAACCAAAGGGAAATAGAAAACCGCAGAGCAAATACACAATAGACACCACCCTCAGAGAAGTACAAATAAGACTGACAGCTTCCTTTCAACAGAGATGATGAAGGAAAAATCCCGTCTGTCAGCATAACAGTGTGCTATTTTTCATGTTCCTGGCTAAGGACATATTTTTTTAATAGAATGCAAATGAAAAAATTTCACGTTCATAAAGAAAACATTATAAATAGCACTATATTAAAATTAGAACTTATTTTTTTATTTTCCCCTTTGTTGCCCTTGTTTTTTTTTTATTGTTGTTGTAGTTATTGTTGTTGATGTCATCGTTGTGGGATAGGACAGAGAGAAATGGAGAGAGAAGGGGAAGACAGAGAGAGGGAGAGAAAGACAGACACCTGCAGATCTGCTTCACCGCCTGTGAAGCGACTCCCCTGCTGGTGGGGAGCCGGGGGCTCGAACCGGGATCCTTATGCCGGTCCTTGCACTTCGTGCCCCATGCGCTTAAGCTGCTGCGCTACCCCCAGAACTTTTTATTATATGACATCACTGCTGTTGGAAGGGTGGCGGGCACAGAACTTTGGCGGTCGGGTTTGCTGTGAAACTAACTATAGGGTGGGGTTAGGGGTGGCACACACTCGGTTAGGACGCATAGTACTGAGTGCAAGGGCCGGTGAAAGAATCCAGGTTGGAGCCCCATCTCCTGACCTGCAGGGGCTACGAGTGATGAAGCAGGTCTTCAGGTGTCTTTCTCTCTCTCTCTCTCTCTCTCTCCCTCCCTCTTTCTCTCTCTCTCTCTCCCCTCCCCTCTCAGTCTCTCTCTGTCCTGTCCAATAAAATGAAAAAAAAAAATGCAACCAGAAGCAGTGAATTTGTAGTATCAGCACCAAGCCCCAGGGATAACCTTGGAGGCAGAAGAAAGATAAGTAAATATTAAGTAACTGCAAAAAGAATTTATATTTACTATTTGAAGTCTGGTCCTCTAAAAATTAATCGTAAGGAAACCTAGGTGCATACAAAACTTTGCCTTCACGTCACTTTGCCTAGTTCTACAGGTTAAACAGAAAATGGATGAAATGGGCAAGAATTGTATCCTAATTCTCCATTTTGTTTCCTATTTCAAGAGTCAACCCACAAAATATTTAGTCATGTTTTGGAATCATCAGGGAAGAAAAATTAATTTCAAAATATATCATTTTCAAACAGGACTTGGTAAGTTGCACAATTTTCATAACAATTATACATAGGAGGCCAAGAAGTTGACATTTGTGGTTTGGCATTTTGAAGTGCAGATTCTCTGAAGGAGGACAGGACTGACAAACTATGGTTTAAAATGAACAAACAAACTGGCAAATCCTTCCAGGGTTAGTGCCATTAAGGCAAAGTAAAAAAAAAAAAAAAAAAAAAAAGTCTAGATAGGAGGAGAGTCCGGGAGAACAGAACAATGTTCAGTGGCAGTTTATAAAAGATGCTGACATGATGACGTGATCAGTCTGAAGTCTCAGAATATGAAGTTGTTTGCAAAGCAGCTTGATTTAAGAAGCTAGAAAATATCAAAGAGATCTGAGATTGAAAGTCACATAAAAGCAGACTTATGAACTCATCAACTGCTTCCTGATGATCCTTCCAAAGAGTTCATGATTGTGTTTTCGAAAATGGATGTTGAAGAAGTGATTCAGTGACAGAGCACCTACCTTGTGCAGTAGGCCCTGGGGTTAATCTCTGGTGGAAGAAAGGAATACATAGATACATAAATAAGTGGAGGGAGGGAGGGAGGGAGTGAGGGAGGGGGAGGGGAAGAATGGAGAGGAAAGAAAAGAGAAAGAAGGAAAGAAGATGGAGGAGGAGGAGCAGGAAGAGGAGGAACAAGAAAGGCTATTGTCAGTATAACTGAATGTAATGAAATATCCCCAAACTGAAACATTTAAAGTTTTCAGTAAAATTTTGTGAAACAACTCCCCTGCAGGTTGGGAGCTGGGGGCTCGAACCAGGATCCTTATGCTGGTCCTTGCGCTTTGCGCCATATGCGCTTAACCCGCTGCAGCTGCACTACCGCCTGACCCCAGCACTTCCAGTTATTCATTTGCACTTTCTAGTTCATAATAGCCTACTTTTAAAAGACAAACCCAGATGTTTTAGAAGCTAAAGAACAGAAATCTGGAAGGAACCAGCAACAGTTCTTAAAAATTGATTGCTGAAACTTGAACTTTTTGCCTTTTTCTGCACTGACTTCCTTGACCTTTCTCCCTCCCATGTGTACTCAAAGTCAGGTTTTGTGAATCACTGAATTCAGTGACCCACATAGTCAACGACTGCCACCTCTCCAGATTCAAAGGAGGTCTCGAAACTTGACATCAGGCTCAGCCTGATGCTGTTGACTGGCTACGGAAGAAGGGCAAACGCTAGAAGAAGAAGATTGAATTCAGTCTTTTTTTCTTAAGTGTCTCAGGCTTAGCTATTGAATGTTATTGGCAACCTCAATTACTTTACATCATATTGGCTAGAAGAATGTAGTTACAAAGCAGACATCAATCTGAGACCTTAGGGACAAGAGAACTTGGAACATGAAGCTTCATAAAAAAGTGTTATGCTTGGGAGTCGGGCTGTAGTGCAGCGGGCTAAGCGCAGGTGGCGCAAAGCACAAGGACCGGCATAAGGATCCTGGTTCGAACCCCGGCTCCCCACCTGCAGGGGAGTCGCTTCACAGGCGGTGAAGCAGGTCTGCAGGTGTCTGTCTTTCTCTCCTCCTCTCTGTCTTCCCCTCCCTCTCTCCATTTCTCTCTGTCCTATCCAACTACGACGACAACAACAATAATGATAACTACAACAATAAAACAACAAGGGTAACAAAAGGGAATAAATAAAATAAATAATAAAAAAATAAAAAAAGTGTTATGCTCACAGCCAAATACGACAGAACTGCAACATTTTAGTAGCCTAACTTCACAAGCTGAAACAAGAGCATGTCCTGAATTTAAAATAACAACAACAACAACACATGCACACAAGAAAAACAATGCTCTCCAGAAATCAAGTCCAAACTTCAGTGTGTGACCAGAACAAGTATTTTATAGTTGTGAAAATGCCACTGTTAATAATTTTTATGTGATTTATACAGAAAGTATGTAAATACAACACATCACAACAGTACTCAGCAACCTAGAACTCCCAAACCTCTTGAGAAACGTCTGTCTTTCAATTCCACTGCTGTGTCCAGACCCATAGACGCCAGCCTCCGAGCTGAAGGCAGGTGCGGCTGTAGCTATTAGAATGTGTACCCAATTGGGTGGGGGCCAGTATTAAGATCACTGCTATCTTGTATCCAAAGAAAAGGTCAAAAACTCCACCCCAGTTTACACCATCTATCTTGGTTAGTTTCTTCTGCATTTTTGCTTTTCTGTAGGCTTGGTTAAGTTCTACCATTTTCCTGCTAGTTTGTAGTCTTTGAAACTGCACTCTCATTTGCTTCCTACAATCTTGTCTTTACTTAGACGTCTGTCCACTTCCAGGTCCTAAAGGAAGCCAGGCTGCTTTAAGGGAGGATGGGCTTCCTTTGGCCGCGGCTCACTGTCAGAACAGATGTAAGATTCTGTCTCCAATCGTGAGTGCTTCCCTTGGTTGGTTCAGTTCTTGGGCCTGTGGCCACATTCTTTTCTATCTTCATTGTTTCTTAAAGTGGGCCTCTCACATGTTTTCTCTTGATCAGTGAGAATGGGGGGGGGTGTCAGTTCATTCTTCTCCAACTCAGATTCTGCATGATGCTAGAGATGACGTTCATTATGAGGAATGGAACCAGAGCAGATTAGCTTCTGTAATAATAAGACCATCTATTCCCTCGGGAATTTGTGCTTTTATTAAGAACATTAAAAGCAAGGTGATTCTAGCTTGTGTATACTACGATTATTCAAAATCATTTCTGTTCAAAATGTGTACCAGATAGTTAAATTTTCTCTTCTTTAATTAATGTGAAATTATATGAAACCATAGCTTTAAAAAGATTTATCTATCAAGCAAAGAGAAAGAGAGAGAGATAGTAAACCCTAACCTTTGCCTTTGCTTTTGCCTTAGAAAAAGCCAAGTCAGGGAACAGAATAGTGAGCTCAGAAATATATCCCAGCTTGAAGGTATCTGATATATAATAAAAATGGTGTTTGAGTTAAAAAAGAAAGAGAGAGAAAGAGAGAGAGAGAGGAAGTGTGGGTTTACTTATTTATTATTTAAAATATTTATATACATGAGAGAGACAGTGGGGTGAGGAAGAGAGAGAGAAGCAGGGTATCCCTGTGGTGTGTGTGCCGGCTGGGATCAAACTTAGGACCTCGTGTTTGAGACTCTAGCAATGTGTCCACCACACCGCCACTGCAGGTGGGTTATTTTCACTGCTACTCACTCCATTCCCATGGGAAGAGTCACTCCTTAGTGACCTTCTGACTGGCTGCCACTATTCCTCTTAGCCTTCCAGCTCACTTTATCCAATTTACCCCCAAACACTGACACTGGTTAATAGCATTTCCTTTTCTGAGATGACTCTTTTTATCTTTTTAGTTTCCTGCTGTCAACAAAATAAGTTATTTTTTAACCTATTCAACTTAGGTCAATTTCTATATTTGTACTCCGTGAACATTCTAAATCCTTTTCAGCTACCCCCATTCTCACCAGCTGTCCTTAACTCCCACTTCATTAAAAAAACATCGAGGCTGTCATTTTTCCAGACTGCTGTGCACAAGATAACTCAAGTGCATGTACATTCTGAACGCCTTTTCTTCTGTCACCACGGGATGAAACCATTTTTCTTTTTCTTTTTTTCTTTCATTCTTTCTTCTCTCCTTTGTGTTTGTTTGTTTTGTTTAAACCCAGGCTTTCGTGACACCAAAATGTTCCTCATCCTTGAAGATCTTGCTTCATCAACATCCTCCTCCCTGCTTGCGTGTATATCCCATTTCTGTGTCTTGCTTCTTTCCCTCAACCTTTCCTTTAGCTCATTTCCGCTTTCCTGTTGTGGAGAAGCCCTTTTAACAATGCTGGCCAGATTCCATAGCCACTTAATCATTTCCTTCTATCAGAGACGCAACATAGTCATTGTCACAACATCTTCTACCCTTCCTTAACTAAGGTTAAGCTCTCCCAGCTTCCAGTGAGAAGGTAGGGCCAGGCTCTGAGTCCCAGGTACCATGCCTACCTCTCCCGAGAGGGGATGAGCATAGAGAAATGTGTCCTCCTGGCTGGGTGAAGTTGCAGTCCACTATGTTGACTGTCTCTATTTTTAGCTAATACTAAAAGCTAATGTTAATATTTACCCTGCGCAGTCTACGCTCAAATGCCGGCTTTCTTTCTAGTATGTGTGCGGATTCTCATAGTGGTTTAGAAAAGATCTTCCTGAGTCATGATAAGTGAGATAAGGCAGAAACAGAAGGATGAATATGGGATGATCTCACTCACAGGCAGAAGTTGAAAAACAAGATCAGGAGCAAAACACTAAGCAGAACTTTTGGTGTATTGCACCAAAGTCAAAGACTCTGGGGTGAGGGTGGGGAGGGTTCAGGTCCTGGAACAGGATGGCAGAGGAGGACCCAGTGGGGGTTGAATTGTTATGCGGAAAATTGGGAAATGTTATGCATGTACACACTATTGTATTTATTGTCTACTGTTACCCGTTTACCTGCATCTGTGACACAAGTCATACTTGCATTCTAAAGCCAAGTCCAGGCCTGTGTGCTAAATCAGCTGCAAAGCTTGTAGTGGCACTGCTGAGACACTTCCCAGCAGGAAGAGTTATTTTTATTAACAAAAAAGACACCAAAATGCAGTCCTTTTGGGAAAGCTAAATCAAGTAAGAAGAACATTTTAAAAAACAGGAGCGCATATATACCTATAAACTTCTAGAAATAGAGATGAAGGAGGCCAACCTTAATAAAAAAGCAAAGGGTGTCCATGGAAAGGCCACCAAAGATACCAGGTGATACCAAATGTCACTAGTTAAAATGCAAATTAACATTAGACCAAGATAACCAGTCTACTAACAGGCAGAAAAAAAAAAATCTAAAAGTTTTATAGCACACCATTAGAGGGGCTATAGGAAAAAGGACATAAGTCCTTTACTTGATGGAAGACATAGGAAATAGAGTAACAACTAGGAAGGAGTTTCTGGAAATAGCCACCAAAATTTGAGATGTATTTACTTGACCCAGTAATCTTATTTCTAAAAATAGGTAAACATGGGGACACATACACACACACACACACACACACACACTGCACAAATATTCGTGTGTAATATATTTGTGACAATATGAAATAATGGCTGTGCAGTGTTATCCTTTGCATGATTATAAAAGGAATAGCCTGAGACACGAGTATCTAGCAGTAAGGAACTGACTGAATGAAAATCGTGGTGTGCTGATACAACAGAAAACTGCAAGAAAGTATACAGAAACTCAACTACTAACGTGAAACTGTCACTGACTTAAATGCTCATGCTGACAAAAGCAAAGAATAAAGTCATGTATGCTATCAGGTCTCTTGTTTTAAGAAATGACAAGAGAATCAACAGATTTCTATTTACTTATATTGCATATAATTCAGAGAATAAAAATGAACATCTACCATTAGTGAGAGAGATGGACACCAAGGCACAGGTGAAACATGAGTGTCATCTTCTTTTATGGAAATAATATGTTAGCCAAACAGTCTAAACCTCGATGCAAATTGTACTTTTTGTCATTGCTAGGATTTCAACACTCTGGGCTAACTGCTTCAGGTACAAACAGAGACAGAAAGAAAGAAAGAGGGAAAGACACCACAGTACCAGCATGGTGGAAGGGTTTGTGCCAGTTATTAGAGTAAAGATATCTGGATAGTGGCCTGGGAGGTGGTACAGTGGATAAAGCAGGGACTCAAAAGCATGAGGTACTGAGTTCAGTACCTGGCATTACATGTGCCAGAGTGATACTTGGGTTCTTTGTCCTTCTTTTAAATAACTATCTTTTTTTTTTTTTTTAAATATATATATACTTGGGAGAGTCGGGCGGTAGTGCAGCGGGTTAAGCACACATGGTGCAAAGCATAAGGATCCTGGTTCAAGCCCCTGGAATACTTTATACTTTACTGGAAGTTGAGAACTTAAAAAATCTTGATGAAATCAAGTTTTAATAAAACTTTTTTTTTCTCCAGGGTTATCACTGGAGCTCAGTGTCTTCACTATGAATCCACTGCTCCTGGAGGCCATTTTCTTTTTAACTGGGTAGCACAGAAAGAAGTTGAGAGGGGAGTGGGACATAGAGAGGGAGAGAGAGAGCCACCTGCAGCCCTGCTTCACCACTCATGAAGCATCCCCCCTGCAGGTGTGTGTGGAGGCCAAACCCAGATCCTGTATGGGCCCTTGCTCTTAGTACTATGTGTGCTTAACTGGGTGTTGGGGAATGGGCCCACTGTCCCGGGAAGTCCAGGCTGTTGTTTCCATGAGGTCCGAATGGGTTGAACCCAGCTCTCCCTCTGGGTCGAGACAAGGGCAGGTTCCCCCAACCTCATGAACTAATGATGGATGGCTTCTCCGGAATGGGGGCTACCTTCCTGCACATGCCTCTCCTCTCCCCTTAAAACAAAGGCCATGAATTAACTGTACATTGTGTTTGGCCTAACTTGAAAAACCTCTGCAAACTCCTGTTACTCAATCCCCCTTCCTCCTGCCCTTGCCCAGAGGTACCTATAATTTACCCCCAGGCAACTATGCATTGTGATCAAACCTTGTAACTTTCTACTTGTGATCAAATAGTTTGCAGGTCAAAATGTGACTCTGCATTGTGTTGTTCTGTGCTTGGGTTAATGATGACCTCGACCTTCTCCCTGGGTAATGGGTATATGTACTTGCTTTCTCTTTCAATAAACGAGTTGCCCCACTGAGGCTATCCCAGAGCTGACTGCTTGTCTCACTGAGCACTTTACCCTCAGCATGAGAGCTACCCCAGGACTCCCAGGGGGCCACTCTGATTCTCGCCTCTGCTGGCCAGGGGGCCAGGGGACCTGGAGAGTCCAACCCGCCACTGGGTGTGCCACTCACTGCCTGGCCCCCTTGATAAAACTCTTTATGTTGGGTATGAGAATATATTAAGAATAAAAATGCTTGCTCTCAAGGAGTTTGAACTTACAGGAAAGATCAAAATTAAGCATGTGGCTACTTAGTAAAAGAATACTGAATTATACAATATATGCAATGGTTACTTAGTAAAAGAATACTGAGTTATACAATATATGCAATGGTTACTTAGTAAAAGAATACTGAGTTATACAATATATGCAATGCTATACTTGACCTTCTATTGTCTAGAAAGTCTTCTTAGAAGTGAGGAAAACCAATAAAACTCTGACCTATGACTAGGGACTAGTTGCTTAGATTACCCAGAGGGGAGGAGTCTTTTCAGGCACATTGAACAATAAGTGCCACGGTGTGTTTAGGTATTGTTATTATTATATGCAAAATTATATATAAAGTCCACTATCCAGATATCTTTACTCTAAAAGCTGGCACAAAATTGATTTACTTTTCTTATAAGATGAATTTCATACTCCTTAGTCTCAACACAACCTATCACAAATGACTTTGTCTAGCTCTCTATTTTTTTAAATATTTATGTATTCCCTTTTGTTGTCCTTGCTGTTTTATTGTTGTAGTTATTGTTTTTGATGTCACTGTTGTTGGATAGGACAGAGGGAAATGGAGAGAGGAGGGGAAGACAGAGAGGGGGAGAGAAAGACACCTGTAGACCTGCTTCACTGGGGGCTTGAACCAGGATCCGTACTCCGGTCCTTGCGCTTAACCCCACGTGCGCTTAATCCCCTGCGCTACCACCCAACTCCCTAGGTCTCTATTCTTTTTTTTTTTTAATATTTATTTTATTTATTTATTCCCTTTTGTTGCCCTTGTTGTTTTTTTATTGTAGCTATTATTGTTGTTGTCGTTGTTGGATAGGACAGAGAGAAATGGAGAGAGGAGGGGAAGACAGAGAGGAGGAGAGAAAGATAGACACCTGCAGACCTGCTTCACCGCCTGTGAAGTGACTCCCCTGCAGGTGGGGAGCCGGGGTTCAAACCGGGATCCTTATGCCGGTCCTTGTGCTTTGCGCCACCTGCGCTTAACCCGCTGCGCTACAGCCCGACTCCCCCTAGGTCTCTATTCTTATCTCTTACTACTCTGGAGATATACGTGGAAGGAACTAGAACAGAAGTTGAGATCATTGGAGTTTATGGGCATGTAAGATTTCACAGATAGAGTGATGCCCAATCTAGATGATCTCCAAGACGTCCCCTGAAATCCTGAGTGCCAGGAGTTGTGATGGGAGAGTTTTGGGAGAGCTGATGAAAAGCTGATGGCTAGCGCTTGGAGTAGAAACAAAAACTGAGGCCCCAGGTGCATTAGACTCAATAAATACAGAAGAGTAAGGTCTACGTGAATATTAACCGTGGGGGTATTAGGAAACAGTCAACAAGCATGAGGCCAAGTTATTTATTCTGTTCCTCGAAGCTTTCTGAGCATCTTTCTCCACCAATATGGCCTCTCTCCTGCCCACCAGCTTCTTCTGAAAACTCCTGATACACTGTTACTTAGCTGAATCTCATCTTGAGGTACAACCAGGGGCGAGACAATATATTGTGATCAGTAGTAAAAGGAGTAGAAACAACAGCAACTAGACTATGGATAAGATTTTTCAGAAGAGTTAAAAATTTTTGTTTCCAGGATATGTTTAAGGCCACATCATATGCTTCCAGAAGTAGGAGGTAAATCTGAATACAGGCCTAGACTATATAGGAATGTAGCAGAGTTCAGGCTAACAGGAATAGACATGCCTGATTTAAAAAAAAAAAAAAAAAGCTAACACATCTTCCTTCCATCATCATAATCTACTATACTCAAAAATCTGTATGCTTAGCTTCTATTCAGAGGAGAAGAATAATAGCATAAAATAACAGACTATTTAATACTGAGTTAAGAAAAACTATACCTTGTAACTGGAACCCAAATAATCCAAAAGAGTTATCCTATAAAATGTGTAGAAATAGGTTGTGGCTTCTTCAAGGCATTAACAGCTGGCTCCCTGCCACCATCTGCCTAGAAACAGTTGCTAAGCGGTGCTAGATTTGCTCACAAGTGCACTTTTCACCTGGTGATCTGTATTATGATAACATACATGCTACCTCCCAATCAATTTTTATCAATTTTTATGTTCCTGTTTCACAGTCAAGAGACTCTGGCAAGCCTTGGTGATGGCTAATCATTTCATGGGCACTGAGTTGTGCGAGTCTATTTCCTGGGCAAAATGATAAAGCTCTTTACCACCCAGATTGAGGATAGTATTTTAAAAAAATCTGAAAGCTGTATATTTCACTTGTTCTTAATTTCTTTCTTCCTTTCTCTCTCTCTCTCTTTTTCCTTTTTTTTTTTTTTTTTTTTTTTTGTTCTTAAGTTTTTTGAAGCTGGATATAAATGTCATCCAGGGACCATACAAATGGGATAATGGAACCAAGACTCATTTTTCTTTCTTACATTGATTCATGAAAAACCGATACTGCGTTTAATTTAAATTCATCTTAAATATTTAGTAGATGTCTTCTGAGAATTCATCACATACAAAGACAGCAAGGATGTCATCATTATAGACTCTAAGTTCTGCTTTTTGCCAATGATGTGCTCAATGAGAGAAGAATAAGATAGAAGGCTCTTAATGGAGATTTAATTTTTAAAATATTTTTCATTATCTTTATTTATTTTTGGATAGAGACAGCCGAAAATCGAGAGGGGAAGTGAAGAAAGCAAGTCAGAAAGAGAAAGAGAGAGAAAGAGAGAGGCACCAGCAGCCCTGTTCACCACTCGTGAAGCTTTCCCTTGGCAGGTGGGAACTGGGGGCTTGAACCCAGGTCCTTGTGCGCTGTGATGTGTGTGCTCAGCTGTGTGTGCCACCACCCGGTCCCCCTTAATAGACATCTTTATACTTCATGTGCTGATGCTTTTTATTGAATATGCGAGCATCGTCTGCACTTGAGACTTCCAGAACTATACATATCTTTTCCCCATAGCAGCTATGCTTCCATTTTTGCCAGAGCTATGACCTCATGTCCGGTTCTCCAGGTGTAATATGATGAAACTGTGACTGTCTCCTTCCGTATTCTTCACGCCTAATAACCACTAATCTTATTCCTGTTGTTGTTCTACTGAGCTACCCAGTCTCCTGATGTTTTCTTATATAAATGTACTATTTTTAATTAAAATAAAATCTCCCATATTCCTCACAAAGTTGACAACTTTTGCTTAAGTCTGGGAGAAAAAAGGATGCAGTCTTAGCCCCTCAACTGCCTGACATAACTTCAGCTGCTGTCATCCCATCTAGTTCTTAAAACTCCTGTCACTTTGTAGAAACAGATTTCTAATTTTTTTCTCTGTCTCTCTCCAAATATTTGTTACTGCTTCACAGGCTGTTTAATGTGAAACACCCAGAATCTTTTGTCTCTAATCATTTCTAAATTTAGTTAGCCCATCAAGCCACTTTACATTTCCAAGTCACGTACGTACTATTCCTAGCTCATCAAGCTCACGTCACTCACTATTATCTTCCAAAGGTCAGTTGGCTGACAGGGCCACGTGTTCTAGAACGCTAGTCACATGAGAATCCTAACTCTTAATACGGATCGACACTCGTATCGTGCTTATTCCCTACTAAACCCTAATCTAACTAGTTCCTAAGTATTAAATTCAATCATTAAAAACATCTTGAAAGGGGGGCTGGGTAGTGGTACACTGGTGTTGATCGCACATAGTACTAAGAGCAAGGACGCTCACAAGGATCCCGGTTCGAGTCCCCGGCTCCCCACCTGCAGCAGAGACGCTTCACAAATGGCAAAACAGGTCTGCAGATGTCTGTCTTTCTCTCTACCTCCTCCTCTCTCAATTTCTCTCTGTCTTACTCAGTTAAATGGAAACATTGCTTCCAGGAGCAGTGCATTTGCAGTGCCAGCCACCCTAGAGGCAAAAAAAAAAAAAAAAAAAAAGCCTTCATGAAATAGCTACTATTAAAATTTTTATGCTTCAAATTAGGTATTGGAAGCACGGAAAGACTGCATATATAAGTCCACACAGTTAGTGTTAAGACTTGGGAATCAGACACAGAAATATGAGTTCTAGCATCAATGCTTTAAACACTGACCCATGTTATAAATAAAATTAAAAACAAAACACTAGTCCTTATTCTAGGCTCCTTCCAGTTTAAAAGTTCTTAAGCCGGTCCATGCCCTTTGCACCCCAGGTAACAATAACACTGCGCCACCGCCGGCTCCCTTCAGTTTAAAAGTTCTTTACCTGCTAAGCCACCTCCCCCGCCATTCATCTTTCAGCTGAAGCAAAATGAAACAGGGAGAAACCCAGCACCATACTAGGCGTTCCATACAGCAGTGCTTCTCAACATTCAGTACGCTGAGACTTGCCCAGATTTATTAAGTGCTGATCTGAATTTTGTAGATACAGGAGGAAGACTGATAAGTCCACATTTTTAATAATTTCCATAGGCTACTGATTTTACGAGTTCATGTCCACATATTGAATAGCAAAACAACAACAGCAACAGAACTGGTAGCACAAGGGGGTAGTGACTGCATAATGACTATGCAAAGAGACTCATGCCTGAGGCTGCAAAGTCCTAGGTTCAACCCCCCCCACACACACACACACACAACCACCACCACCATCAGCCAGAGCTGAGGAGTGCTGTGGTGAAAGAAAGAAAGAAAGAAAGAAAGAAAGAAAGAAAGAAAGAAAGAAAGAAAGAAAGAAAGAAAGAAAGAAAGAAGGAAGAAGGAAGGAAGAAAGAAGGAAAGGAAAGGAGAAACAAGGAATGGTAGTGCAGAGAGGAACTCAGTTCTGACTGACTTCACTCAGTGTCATTCCAAATGCAATGCTAGCGGGTGAGGGGGGAAATATGCTGGGTAGTTTTTAGTGAAAAATGTATTTCTCTTCAAAAGCAGCTTCTTGCAGACCTGGAGTGGTGAACAGACCTTACGACGCTTGTTTTCCTTTGTGTTTTGATTGTTGTAGAATCACAAGAGCTTCTTTCTGCAAACCCTTCACATGTGGTATCATTTCAGACGTCCACAGTACGGGGCACACCCGAGCCTCAGCATCACAGACTCATGCCCACTTCTTTAAATCCTATTGACGTGTGACTGGGTGCTCAAGTGGGCACACGAGGTTGGCATTCGGAAGAGACTGGCGGGAACAGGCTTTCCGAGGTCCCAGGAGGCGAGACCATCAATAGCTGTGCATTCCTTCTGCCTTATTCTCTGGGAGAGCTCGCTGCAGCATCTGACTCAGGAAACAGGGAGCCTTTGTTGAATCCATTTTCCCCTTGATAAATGCGTATCTTTCCTAGATTGTTATTATTATTACTGCCTCCAAGACTATGGCTGAGGCTCTGTGCCTGCACTCAGAATCCACTGCTCCTGGCAGCCATCCCCTCCCCACCCTGCTGTTGTTGTTGGATAAGACAGAAACCCTTTCTCTCTTCCTCCCTATTCCCCCCACCACCCAATTTCTCTCTGTCCAGTCCAGCAAAGTGTAAAACAAAGGCCATCAGGAGTGGCAACCTTAGAGTAAAATAAATAAATAAAGATGAAATTCTGAGGTCCGGGAGACGGTGCAATGGCTGAACATGAGGCTCTCAAACATGAGGTCCCAAGGTCACCTGGCAGTGCATGTACCAGAGTCCGGTTCTATCTCCGTCTCTCTCTCTCTCCCACTCCTATCTTTCTCGTTAATAAATAAGATCTTTTAAAAATCAAATTCTTATTTATTTTATGTTTATGTAAGAGAACCATATCTGACATTACCATGTGGATTTCACATTAATAAAACTTAACATTAAATTGTAATCGCTAAAATCAGTAATAAGTCTAAGAGATAAAACTACATGAAACTATAGTATGCTGAGTATTCTTAATAAGTTAGAGAATAATGAGAATAATATTTAGAATCATGGCACATAAAATATTTATCTGGATAAAGAATAGCATGATCAGAATCCCTCCAGTAACAAAAATAAAAGCATATAAAGTTGACCCTAAAACTGAACAGACTAAGAAAGCAAATAAAATAAGTTAGTGTAACTAGCATCACAAGATAAACTACAGCCGTCTAATGAAGTTCCCATTTCCTCTTTGAAAAGGCTTAGGAACGGAAAGAAGTGAGCAGAAGCATCTGTCCAAGTAGACAATGCCATAAAACAAACAAACAAACAAACAACCACTCTAGGGAAAAAATGAGTCCTTCCTCCTCCCCTTCACATTAAGATCGGTCTTAACAATAAGGGCATAGCACACTTTTTATTTGATGAGTCCATTCTCACTTCACATTCACAGGTAACACCCGCCAAGTTGCCTAGCATGACTGGTCTAGTAACAAACTCACCACTAGGTTGCAGTCTTAGCTCAACTGCTTCTTTAAGAGCATCTACTCATTAGCATTTTACCCTCTGCATTGCTAAACATCAAGTTCTCCTTGGCAAGAATTGATACAAACAACAAACACTGCTCAAAAATTGTATTAGTGATTTCATACTTACAAAACTTTAAGACAAAAGGGTACAACTCCACACTGTCCTGCCACCAGAGGTCTGTGTCCCTATCTCCCCCACTGGAAGCTCCAGCAGTTTCCCCAAGTTTGCAGATATCGGTGAACTATTATTTCTGCAACTCTCTGTCAATCTGTGTATAGAGTGCCCCTTTTCTTCCCTGTGGTTCTCTTACTTCCCAAGTCACACCGACACCTCTTACTACATCCAAAAAAACATGCAGAAGAATGAAACTGAACCACTATATTTCACCAAACACAAAAGTAAATTCCAAATGGATCAAGGACTTGGATGTTAGACTAGAAACTATCAAATACTTAGAGGAAAATATTGGCAGAACGCTTTTCCATATAAATTTTAAAGGCATCTTCAATGATACAAATCCAATTACAAAGAAGACTAAGACAGAAATAAACCAATGGGACTACATCAAATTAAAAACTTTTGGGAGGCTGGGTGGTAGCGCAGCAGCTTAACACACATGGAGCAAAGCGCAAGGGCTGGAGTAAGGATCCTGGTTCAAGCCTCCTGGCTTCCCACCTACAGGGGGGGTCGCTTTACAGACAGTGAAGCAGGTCTTCAGGTGTCTATCTTTCTCTCTCCCTCTCTGTCTTTGCCTCCTCTCTTGATTTCTCTCTTTCCTACCCAACAACAACAACAGCTATAACAACTACAACAAGGGCAACAAAATGGGAAAAAAGGCCTCCAGGAACAGTGGATTTGTAGTGCAGGCACCGAGCCCCAGCAATAAACCTGGAGGCAAAATAAATAAATAAATTCTTTAAAAAGTCCCCCCCAAAAAATAATAAAAAATAAAAAAGTTTCTGCACAGTAACAGAAAACATTACTCAAAGAGACATCTTACAGAATGAGAGATCTTTACATGCCATACATCAGACAAGAGGCTAATAACCAAAAATAAAAAGAGCTCACTAAACTCAGCAACAACAAGAAAAAAAAAATGACCCCATCTAAAAATGGAAAAAGGATATGGACAGAATATTCTCCATAGAAGAGATCCAAAAGGGGAATTGGGTGGTAGCACAGCGGGTTAAGTACAGGTGGCGTAAAGCACAAGGACCGGAGTAAGGATCCCAGTTCGAGCCCCTGGCTCCCCATCTGCAGGGGAGTCGCTTCACAGGCGGTGAAGCAGGTCTGCAGGTGTCTGTCTTTCTCTCTCCCTCTCTGTCTTCCCCTCCTCTCTCTATTTCTCTCTGTTCTATCCAACAACTACAACATTAACAACAACAATAATAACTACAACAATAAAACAACAAGGGCAACAAAAGGGAATAAATAAATAAATTAAAAAAGAGAGATCCAAAAGACCAATAAACATATGAAAAAATGCTCCAAATCATTGTCAGAGAAATGCAAATAAAGACAACAATGAGATACCACTTCATTCCTGTAAGAATGTCACACATCAGAAAAGACACCAGCAACAAATGCTGAAGAGGTTGTGGGGACAAAGGACCCTCCTGCACTGCTGGTGGGAATGTAGGTTAGTCTAACCCCAGTGGAGAACCGTCTGGAGAACTCTCAGTAGGCTAGAAGTGGACCTGCCCTATGATCCTATAATTTCTTTCCTGGGAATATATTCCAAAGAACTAAGCACACCTATCCAAAAATATTCGTGTATACCTATGTTCATAGCAACACATTTTGTAATAACCAAAACCTGGAAGCAACCCGGGTGTCCAACAACAGTTGAGTGGCTGAGCAAGTTGTGGTCTAGATACACAATGGAACACTACTCAGCTAGTAAAAATGGTGACTTTGTGCTCGCTTTGGCAGTACATATACTAAAAATGGTGACTTCACCCACCCCATTTTGGATGGAGCTTGAATGAATCATGTGAAGTAAGAAAAGTTAGAAAGAGAAGGAAGAATATGGGACGATCTCACTCATAGACAGAAGTTGAAAAATAAGCACAGAAGGGGAAACACAAAGCAGAACTTGGACTGGAGTTGGTGGGTTGTACTAAAGGACTTTGGGGCGCATTGGATCGACCTTCCCGTGGTGCATCCCGTGAGTCCCCATTCATTGGGGAAACTGACGATCCTTCCTAGCCGACTGAATCCACATGGATCCCAGTCACTTTCAAAGCCAGCAACAAGCAGCTCCTGACAGCTTTCAACCTGATGCTGTTGACTGGCTACGGAAGAAGGGCAAATGCTGGAAGAAGAAGTAAAGGACTCAGCAGGGGGCGGGGGGAGTTCAGGTCCTGGCGCATGATGGCAGAGGAGAAGGATCTAGTGGGTGTTAAATGGAAATGTGAAAAACAGAAATGTTACACATGTACAAACTATTGTATTTCACTGTTGATTGTAAACCATTAATCTCCCAATAAAGAAAATTAAAAAAATGTCCATTATTACAGACAGAACTGTAGGTCCTGGTCAATAAAAACAAGCCCCCAAGTAGAGAGGTGTGTGTAATATGACACCTGAATATAGACAGACACCTGCAATGCTCCTCTTCCCAGCAGCCAGAAAGCAGTGGGTTATGCCAAGTGGTGGTGCACATGACAGAGAGTACATGTTTCCAGTCAAGAAAACCCAGCTTCTTTCTTTCTTTCTTTCTTTCTTTCTTTCTTTCTTTCTTTCTTTCTTTCTTTCTTTCTTTCTTTCTTTTCTTTCTTTTTCTGTTTTGTTGTCCTTGTTTATCATCATTGTTGTTATTACTGTTGTTGTTATTGCTGTGGTTGTTGTTGGATAGGACAGAGAGAAGTCAAGAGAGGAGGGGAAGACAGAGAGGGGGAGAGAAAGACAGACACCTGCAGACGTGCTTCACCGCCTGGGAAGCAAACCCCCTGCAGGTGGGGAGCCGGGGGCTCGAACCAGGATCCTTATGCTGGTCTGTGTGCTTTCCGCCATGTGCGCTTAACCTGCTGCGCTACCGCTCAGCTCCTGAGAACCCAGGTTCTAACCCCTAGTCCCCACCTGCAGGGGAAAGCTTCAGGGCAGGGGAACAGCACTACCGGTGTCTCTCTCCTCTCTCCTTGCTTACAGCTCTCTGTCTCTATAAGGTAAAGAAAGAGAAATAAAAGGAGAAAATCGTATATCATGCATAACAGTAATGGTTTATAAGTCCAACTACATAAATCAACTATTAATACATGAGAAAATATATTATGAAAATTCTTTTAAATTTAAACTCAATTTAATTCTCTGATTCTCAGGTCATATGTGTGAGTAATTTTACTACTTCCAGACCAAATTTTTGTTTTTTTGTCTTTCTTTCTTTATTTTTTTCGTTCAGGCATATATAGAGAAAGAGATAGGTCAACCACAGCACTGGACCTCCCCCCTGTTTATAGTTATTGGATTCCACGTCTGGGTAGGTGACCTGTCTTTCTGGCCTTATTAAAATTCTCTAAAGATCATAATAGGTTATAAAAATTTATTCAGTTCAACCATTAAACTCTGTGTGTCTTAACATTCATCATGAATTAAAATATTGAATAAACACTAATTCAAAAGAAAAAAATATTAAAGGTTACAAATAGAGCCTGAATAAGTGAATGAATATATCATATTAATAACTAGACTATTCATGCAGAAGTGAGAAGAACATAATCTATCCTGATAAGAAAGTATGAAACTTGAAAGTGTAGTGTTGAATGTATGAAGTCCTAGTTTCAAGAACTGGCATAAAAAAGAACATAAACAAACCAAGAGGACCCCTTTGTGGGGCCCCAAAAGACCTTGTCCTCCGTGTGGATCACCAATGACACAGACTGTGGCATTCTCTGAAGGGAGGCTGGATAATATATTCTACCTACCACCTGAGGAAGATGGGTCCTGAAATTGGGGCAGCCTGGAACGTTTCTACTCGTGACCACAGAATGTGAGCTCAGACCTCCAGGGATGCAGAGGTCACACAGGCTCCTGTGCTGAATATGGGCCCCAGATCACATCAATGGGCTTTATAGTCAACAATATTTATATACTTTTCCCATATTTGGGAGCTACTCTCTTCCTTGATCCAGCCTTCTAGTCCTTTTTCCAGTCATGACACCATCTCCCCAGACAATAACCAGGGTCCACCTGCATATTAGTTGTCAGGCTCAGGCAAAAACCAGTAAAGTCATGGACCCCTTGCAATAGACCTAAAATAGACCTACTAGCTATTTCCAAAACGGAGATCCCAAATCTTCACCTGCACTATTCCAGCCTTAAGGTTCATGATTAGTCAACAATTTTTTCTGCTTTATAGCTTGACTCTTTTTCAGTCACCAGGTTCCAGATGCTACCATGATGCCAACCTGACTTTCCTGGGTATAATCTCACCAATGAGTCCTGGAGCCCCGCTTTCCCAGAGCCCTGCCCCACTAGGGAAAGAGAGAGAGAGACAGGTTGGGAGTATGAATTGACCTGCCAACGCCCATGTTCAGGGGGGAAGCAATTACAGAAGCCAGACCTTCCACCTTCTGCTCCCCACAATGATCCTGGGTCCGTACTTCCGGAGGGATAAGGAAGAGGAAAGCTTTTAAGGGAGGGGATGGGATACGGAGTGCTGGTGGTAGCAGTTGTGTGGAATTGTGCCCCTCTTATCTTATGATCTTGGTGTTTCCATTTTATAAATAAAAATTATTTTTTAAAAAGACCAGAAATAAATAATATTGCATGAAAAATTAAAAAGAATTTATAGAAACATGTCTGCTATACTACTTATTTTTGAAGTACATACATGTGAGCATGCACACAAACACAGACTCACATTTCTGGAATGAACTCAATTTCTTGATGAGGGTGTGTTATGCTGCATATAAATATATTCTTTCTTCTTTCTTTCATTCATTTCTTTATTTGGGTCACCAGGGTTATCTCTGGGGCTTGGGGCTTGGTGCAGACACTGCTTCTGGTGGTCATCTTTTTTCCCCACTTTATTTGACAGGACAGAGAGAAATTGAGAGAAGAGAGGGAGATGGAGAAAGAAAGACACTTGTAGACTTGCTGCATGGCTCCTGAAGTGTCCCCTGCAGGTGAGGAGAAAGGGCTCGAACCTGGATCCTTGCACAGGTCCTTGCACTTAGTACTATGTGCACTTAACCACCGCTCGGCCCCCTCCATATATTCTATATTAAGAACAAACACTAAGGAACAGTGCCCTAAATGGTAACCTAGGCTAGCCCTGAAAGACTTAATCTCTTTAAATAGCTAGCTTAGTTTACCTAGGCTCAACAGAGACCATGCTGGCACACTCACTCAGTTAGAATGACAATAAAAATCCTCTAAACACATTTACAGTGTAATATCATCACTCCACATGGACTTGTGAACGCAGGATCACTTGATTCCTAATGGACACTGGGCACACCGAGGTCCAGTCTTCTACCTGAGATGGGGTGCTACTCAGCAACTTGATGGCCAGCAACGAGGTTCAGCCATGAGAAGGAATCTGGTTTCATTTCTAGGATGGAAAGAAACAAAGCAACAGATATATTCCAACTCAGGTTGTGTTGTATTTTGTTGGGGGTTTCAAAGCAGGCATTCAGATGAGCTAAGCAGGCCAGCTGGCGGGCTCTACTTATTCCTCAAGACGTTGCCAAGCTCTTTGCTGTACTCACACACCTATCGGACCTCCCCTGTTCTCTGTTCTCCTAGGGGCCTATCTGACCTGCTTGTAGTGCGAGATTAGGCTAGTGGCTTTCCAGGGTTTGATCAATTAGCTTTGGAAAGACAGCAGTCAAGAAGAAATGGTCCGGAGCGCTCTTTGAGCTCTGGAGTGCACTGGGAGTTAGCATCTGAGACGTAGCAGCAAGCCTGTGCCTCAGTTGGTGTGTCCACATTCTCTCTCTCTCTCTCTCTTTTTAATACTGGTTTAATAATGATTGACAAGATTGTAGGGTAAGAGGGGTACAATTTCACACAATTCCTATCACCAGAGTTCCATGTCTCAACCCCTCCACTGGAAGCTTCCCTATTCCTTATCTTGCTGGGAGTCTGGACCAAAGATCTTTATGGGGTACAGAATGTGGAAGGTCTAGCATCTGTAGTTGTTTCTCCATTGAACATGGGTGTTGGCAGTTTGATCCACACCTCCAGCCTGTCTCTTCCTTTCCCTACTGGGGAACGGTTCTGGGGAGGGGAGGCTCCAGGACACACTGGTGAGGGCATCTGCCCAGGGAAGTCAAGTAGGTGTCATGGTAGAATCTGAGACTTGGTGGCAGAGTATTGGAGCTGGAAGGGTGACATCCTAGGCTTGGCATCTCTCTGCCTCACATTCTTAGTCCCCTATGTAAGTGGGTTGTTGCCTTTTGTTAAAATAGTCCCTGGGGTCATGGCACAAGCCAATACCTTGAA
The DNA here is from genome assembly GCF_950295315.1 of Erinaceus europaeus. Classification (NCBI taxonomy): domain Eukaryota; kingdom Metazoa; phylum Chordata; class Mammalia; order Eulipotyphla; family Erinaceidae; genus Erinaceus; species Erinaceus europaeus. Next base: position 4,554,745 of record NC_080179.1, read on the forward strand.
GCTGCTGGTTTCTTCACAAGAAAATGTACAGTACTGCTTGGGGCCTCTGGAAAGGGGCAGATGCCACCATAGGCAACAGGAAGTTAAGAAAATACTTTTGTTGACAAACGTGAATGGGAACTATCTTCTTCTCACTGGGCCTGGTGATTCTTTAGGATTTGAGAAATGGAGGGAACTGTTCCTCGAAGGACTGAGTGGCCAAGTGGGGAAGCAACACCCCATAGGAGGATCCGCCAGGATTCTGGATATGAGACCTCACCCTACACAGAAGGGCTTTTGAGATGAGATGAATCCCTAACAAAGGGCAGCAGGAGGTGACAAGGGAAACAGGTCTTGGAATCATTGCTAGAAAAACAAACAAAGGAACAAAACCCTAGAATACAAGAGAAAGGCTAAGGGTGTTGCTGGCAATGTCATTCTGGTACTGCAGGTGAGTGTTATGTCCATAGACTAGGGAAACCACATGTCTGAGGCTGGGAGGCCACACGAGGAAGCTCGAGGTCCAGGGCTGGGTCTCAGCATCGCATCTGTCAGAGTGATGCTCTAGGACTCTCTCTCTCTCTTTTTTTTTTTAGATTTTAAAAAATATTTATTTCCTTTTTGTTGCCCCCTTTTATATTGTTGTTGTAGTTATTATTTCTGTTGGATAGGAGAGAGAGAAATGGAGAGAGGAGGGGAAGACAGAGAGGGGGAGAGACAGACAGACACCTGCAGACCTGCTTCACTGCCCTGCAGGTGAGGAGTCAGGGTTGAACTGGGATCCTTACTCCCTCCACCGGTTCTTGTGCTTTGCACCATGTGCGCTTAACCTGCTGCGCTAGCACCTGACTCTCTCTGTCTCTTTCTTAAAACCAACAAACACAAAACCCATACGTTCAAACCTATAGGACTTCTTCTTTATCACAAACTCCATCACCTCTAGTTTTCTGTCTTAATTTCAACTGATGCCTGGTTTTCCTGTATCTTACACTGCACCTATATTTTCCTTAATCTCTGGCATTCTAATATCTACAAATTAATTTTTTAGCACTCATCTGATGTTGCACATCTGGGTTACTTCCAGGTTCTCACTAATGCGATTTGAAAGGCAAGAGTATAATTATACCGCTCGGTCAAAACATGAAAGTATATACTATTAGCACAGTTTTTTTCCTTCATTTTTCCAACAGTATTATAAGTCAGAGGCTATGATGTGGTCAGAAATGAAGGTAGAAATAACACGTAAGACTTCTGAGTGTGACAGCTAGGCTTTGTGCTTCTCCAGTAGGAATTTGGAGAAGTGGCCTGGGGAGACAGCATCATGGCTATGTAAATGATTTCATGCCTGAGGCTCTGAGCTTCAGTCCAGGGCATCACTATGAATCAGCTGAGCAGTGCTCTGACACACACACACACACACACACACACACACACACACACACACACACAAAGGGATAAGGAGAAGGAATGTGGAAATTAAGGCAAATTTCCATTACAATGCATGCCACCCTGATGTACCACTTTGACTTTTCTTTGTTTATACTTTTTAGTTGAAAATATCTTATATCTTGAAATGATACTCATGAAATTATATTAAGAATCTTAAGAAATTCTGAAATGCAAAAAAAAAAAAAAAAATTCAGGAGGATGCATAGCTTCAGTGTTCTGTCACTCTTCTGTATTCTAGTTTCTTAACACCTCTCCCATTCTTCTCTGATAGACTACTCTTCCTAGATATTTCTAATAAGTTTTATACCCCAGAATGCCAATGTGAATGTGTTATTTAAGGACCATGGAAAGAATAGTTTATCATGCTAAAGCAAAGGAGCCTCATTGTCTAAGGACCTAAATTCAGTTCCTTGTTCTACTTCATGCCAGAGCTGGGCAGTACTAAATGCATCTTTAAACAAAAATCTTATTTAATAAAGAGCTCAGCAAACTTAGCACCAAAAAAGCAAATGACCCCATCCAAAAATGGGCAGAGGATATGAACAAAACATTCACCTCAGAGGAGATCCAAAAGGCTAACAAACATATGAAAAATCTTATTTAAGACTTTCCTTGGGGCTCTGGGATTGGCTATGTAGAGGTTGCTTACTGGATTTGAAAGCTAGAAGTTCCATTAGCCCAGAGTCAATTGCTGGCACCACTATATGCCAGAGATGAGCAGTGCTTTGGTCTTAAGTAAATAAATAAAAAATAAATAACTTTTCTTAAGGCCCAGAGAGAGTTCCTACGAGGTGGGGTACATGCTCTGCCCTGCATGCACCCCAGGTTCAAGACCTGACTCAAGCCCATGGCACTAGAGGAAATTCATAGACTGTGGTGTCTCTCCCCTTCCAATCTTTCTATCTGGAAAAAAAAAAAAAGTGACCTAGATTGGTGAAACTGAACATGCATGAATACCTCACTTTAAAACAAAACAAAAGCCTTTCCCTGGCTCCTCATCCCTAAATCCAGGAATTTCCATAATCTCTTTAACATTCGTCAAGAATCAAGAACAAAACCCAGTCAATTGTAGAAATTAGCAGGATATGTATACATTTATGTGTGTGTGTGTGTGTATGAATTTATTTGTAATAGTGAATTTAGTACTGTCATATAACTGGCAGTGTGCACATCTTTGTCCTTTTCAGCTGGCCTTCTGTAAGATCTCAGACAATTTTTTTTTGAGAGCAGAAACTACATGACCAGAAATATCGTGGCAAATATACTGGGTTATCAGCAGAGAGTCAACTTTGTTAACCTGCCTGGAGGAGACAGCAGAGTGGTTATGCAAATAATTTCAAGCCTGAGGCTCTGTGCTCCCAGGTTTAATCCCAACATTGCTATAAATCAGTGCTCTGGCAAAAAAAAAAAAAAAAAAAAAAAAAAGCCCTTTATCTACAAAATGCAGGAATTAAGCTTTGAGTTTTAGTAAAATTTACTAGTCTTTAGGGTCCAGTTCAGACAGAATCTACTTTTGATGTTGCAAAATTTGATTTGATCTGTTCTGTTGCATCCCCTGATACTGTCCAGTTGAGTTTCTTTGCACAGAAACTCCTAAATGCTACTGGATGATGATTCAACCATGCTTCCAAAACTGTGTCCTAGCCTTGCTTTCTGAGCCACCTACACCTGACTCTGTGTGACTCCACTCTTTCAGCAACACACTTCTGGAACAAGCAGTACTCGGGCTGGTGAAGGATGAGGCTGGACGGCATCCTGAAATCAAGTAGACTCCTCTAGACAGCTTACACCGACTGGCAGACCAGCCCGGCCCCATGGTTCTCAACCTAAAATAAGACTCATCTCACTCGCTTCTCCAGCTTGAAGTCTCTGACCAGGGACAGGCAAATCAACAAGAAGACAAAGAAGCAAACAGAAAAACAATAACTTGCATGAAATCCTGATTTAAATCATTGCTCATTTTATGCCAGATGTGCCGTTAGACACTTGCCATATATTTTTTAACAATTTAATTTCCTTAACAACACAGTGACGTCTGCGCTGTGCTTCTCATTTCACAGGTGAAAACATGGTCTCAGAGAAATCCGGTGACTGTCAAAGACCCTAACTAGTAAATGACAGGATCAACTGGAATCCAAGTCAGCTGGAGTGTTTTTTCTAACATATCACCTGGCCGCTCACATCTTACATACCAGATAGTAAATATATAGTATGGAATTATAGAAGTGGGAGTCGGGCGGTAGCGCAGTAAGCGCAGGTGGCGCAAAGTGCAAGTTCCAGCGGAAGGATCCGGGTTCAAGCCCCGAGTTCCCCACCTGCAGGAGAGTCGCTTCACAGGCGGTGAAGCAGGTCTGCAGGTGTCTGTCTTTCTCTCCCCCTCTCTGTCCTCCCCTCCTTTCTCTATTTCTCTCTGTCCTATCCAACAACGATGACACCAATAACAACAATAACTACAACAATAAAACAACAAGGGCAACAAAAAGGGAAATTGAATAAATAAGTATTAAAAAATTTTTAAAAAGAAAATATAGAAGCATAATAGTATAGACATTTCAGCAAAACGAAAACTGTTCCAGACAAATATGGCCTTCTGTTCAGTACACCTAGAGGTGGCCGGCACAGTTGCCAAAGATCAGTTAGCAGTCTCGAATTTCAACTCTTCCCTCTCCAGCTTATATTCCTTACTGGCAGAATAGTTGGGTCTAGGAATAGAATCTCCTTAGTTGGGTGAATTTAAGCTGTTCCTCAGTGATGGTCACCACTTAACATTACCACAACAAAAAAAACATACCTCTTGAGTTGCAAGACAATTGTTTATCCTAAGTCCTGGTGAGAAAAACACATTTTCGGCAATGATTAGTCCCCTTTTTTTCCCTTCGAGACAGAGGCAGTGAGTACTGTTATTTAAAAGTATAATGTTAAGCAAGCCATGTTTCTTTGATATTTAGGATGGCTGATGCTGACTGCAGTAGTTCAGCTGAGCTGCAATTAGGGTTTGCACAGACAAGAGTCCACCAGGAGGGCCAGGTGGTGGTACACCTGGTTAGGCACACACATTACAGTGTACAAGGACCCAGGTTCAAGCCCCTGGTCCCTACCTGCAGGGGGGGGGAGCTTCAGGTGTGGTGAAGCAGGGCTGCAGGTGTCTCGCTGTCTCTCTCCCTCTCTGTCTCTCTCTACCCTCTTGATTTCTGGCTGTTTCTATCCAATAAATAAAGATAATTTAAATTTTTTTTAAATAATATATATATATAAAGAGTTCGCCAGGTTCCGAGAGATAAAGACTGTCTTATTATAGCCAAACTCAAAATTTCTAGGAGTGCAGAATAGACACAATAGAGAGCTTGCAGAATTTAAAATGACCAGCGTTCAAGAAATAGCAGAGACAACAACAAGGAAGTCAGCAAGGAAAAACAGATACAGACAAAGAATTCAGATCACGATGCGCACATAAGCCAGGGTCGGGTGGTGACCTATGACCAGGTTGAGGTCATACATCACCATGTGCAAGGACTCGGGTTCAAACCTCCAGCCCCCCACCTTCAAGGATGGAAGCTTCAGGTGTGGTGAAGCAGGGCTGCAGGTGTTTCTCTTACTCTACAACTCTGTCTTTCCATCCCCTCTCAGTTTATTTCTGACCTCTCAAATTAAATAAATGTTTTAAAAAATGTTACACAGCAATTAAAACTCATTGAAAACAGATACTCAGGGGATCTCGGTTTGAGCACCCAGCTCCCCACCTGCAGGGGAGTCACTTCACAAGTGGTGAAGCAGGTCTGCAGGTGTCTGTCTTTCTCTCCCCCTCTGTCTTCCCCTCCTCTCTGTCCTAGCCAACAACAATAGCAATAACAACAATGACAATAACAGCAACAACAAGGGCAATAAAATGGGGGGGGGGAATGGCATCCAGGAGCAGTGGATTCATACTGCAGGTACTGAGCCCCAGCAATAACCCTAGAGGCAAAAAAAATAATAATAATGCATAATCCCAGGCAGGGGAGATGGCATAATGGTTATGCAAAGAGACGTTCAAAAGAGGCTTCAAAGTCTCAGGTTCAATCCCCCACACCACCATAAACCAGAGATGAGCACTGCTCTGGCAAAAAAGAGAAAGAAAGAGAGAGAGAGAGAGAGAGAGAAAGAAAGAAAAGAAAATTGCATATTGCCACATGAAGGTTCGGTGGCTCCAGCAATAGGAAGGTGCACGTCTTAGGGTATACAGTCTAGTAGCTCAGTAAAGCTGAACGTATTTTATGAGGTTGAGAGAGAATGTATTTACAGTATATAAGCTGGACACCTCAGGTGTCTGTGGATATTAAGCCCTCAGGAAGTATGCCAGAGGCACAGAATGCCAGTTGATATGAGCACGATAGCACAGTCACACGCTGGTCTGACAGATTCTTCGTTTGCCTCCTATGTGCCTCCTGGCCGAGAAACATCTTTGGCCAGTTGAGTGTTTATCTTGTCATACAACATGGATATTGCAATTAAGTCCCATTGTTTTTCTTCTGATTCTTCTTCTTTTTTTTAAGAGAGAAATCAAGAGAGGAGGGGAAGACAGAGAGAGGGAGAGAAAGATAGACACCTGCAGACCTGCTTCACCGCCTGTGAAGTGACTTCCCTACAGGTGGGGAGCCGGGGCCTCGAACTGACATCCTTATGCCGGTCCTTGTGCTTTACACACACACACACACACACACACACACACACACACACACACACCACATACGCACACACGATAACTGACAAATAGTGAGCACCTGGTAAACATTAAGCCCGCATTAAGACGATCTGTGCCTTTGCATCTCCGTATCTGGTAGCAGAACCATCCCACCTGTGTGCTTCCTGTGAGACAGATGTCACCAGATGCCCACACCCTTCCGCACTTGGTAGTCACAAGCAGCTGAAAGAACAGCAGCTATTGAGTCTCAGTCTGTATTGTTACTGAAGATGCTGGCAACATTCAGATTCCAGGGCCCGGATGGTGGCTCACTGGCTTGAGTGCACATGTTATCATACACAGAGACCCGGGTTCAAGCCCTCCGTCCCCACCTGTAGGGGGCTTCACGGGTGGAGCAGTGCTGCACTCTCTGTCTCCCATTTTCATCCTTGTTTTGGTCCCTAGTCCATAAACGAATAAAATTGAGAGAGGGGGAGACAGAGAGGGAAAGATAGCGAGAGAGACACCTGCAGCCCTGCTTCACCACTCTGGATGCTTTCCCCCTGCTGGTGGGGACCAGGGACTTGAACCTGGGTCCGTGCACACTGTAATGTATACGCTCAGGCTCCAAAGTCCAAGTTTCAATCCCCCGCATTGCCGTAAGCCAGAGCTGAGCAGTTCCATGGCTTAAAAAAAAAAAAAAAAAAAGAAAAAGAAAAACGTGTAATGTGTGCACTTAACCAGGTGCACCACCACCTGGCCCCTCTTCAGTGATTCTTGCATTTGTATTTTTTGTCATTCATTCCAGTCCTTACTCACCCACTGATCAAGCACTTAGGTCTGGCAAGTATGTGTTTCCAGGATATCGGTTAGATGCTAGAGGGACAAAGATGAAGAAGAAAAATTCTTTCACTGTGAAAGAATTCAGCTCAATGGGATGAACAGATTTGCAAAGACAAAGCCCAGTGCAAAGACAAAGCCAGGGCCAGGAGAGAAACCAGTCTGAAGCCTGCTGGTGTTGCAAAGGCAGGAACAGCATGAAACCATTACTGGCAGGGCCCAGGTGAGATTAGAGACCATGAATTTGCAAAGTCAACTCACTCTCTGACTAGGGGGAAAAGAGGGGGGGGGGGAGAGAAACTGTATCTAATCCAGGTAAGAAAGCTAGAGGGCGAGTGTGAATTAGGCGTTACCGTTTAAGAAGTCATTCTGGAAGTCGGGCGGTAGTGCAGTGGGTTAAGAGCATGCGGCGCAAAGCGCAAGGACCAGAGTAAGGATCCCGGTTCGAGCCCCGGCTCCCCACCTGCAGGGGAGTCGCTTCACAGGTGGTGAAGCAGGTCTGCAGGTGTCTATCTTTCTCTCCCTCTCTCTGTCTTCCCCTCCTCTCTCCATTTCTCTCTGCCCTATCCAACAATGATGACATCAGTGATAACAATAACTACAGCAATAATAAAAAACAAGGGCAACAAAAGGGAAAATAAATAAATAAATATTAAAAATTTTTTTAAAAAAGAAGTCATTCTGGAAGTCAGGCGGTAGCGCAGCAGGTAAAGTCCTGGTGGCACAAAGCTCAAGGACTGGCGTAAGGATCCCGGTTCGAGCCCCCAGCTCCTCACCTGCAGGGGAGTCGCTTCACAGGTGGTGAAGCAGGTCTGCAGGTGTCTGTCTTTCTCTCCCCCTCTCTGTCTTCCCCTCCTCTCTCCATTTCTCTCTGTCCTATCCAACAACAACAATAAAACAACAACAAAAGGGAATAAGTAAAATAAATAAATAAAATTTAAAAAAGAAGTCATTCAGCCAAATAAGTAAGATGTTCACATAGCTTACTATGTAAACTGGGCAGAGAAGGACTAAAGACACAATTCATAATTAATTCCAGGCAGCAGGTGTCAACTGGTACGACCCCAGGCTGTGTGTGCATTGGCTCTGTCAATAAGCCACGGACCAGACGCTGGGCTAGGCAGTGAGGACACCGTGGAAGACAAGGCAGAAATAGTGCCTGTCATCATGAAGTCACGCGTCA